>NC_133777.1:78264349-78392585 GCF_003597395.2 Chelonoidis abingdonii
TCATTTTAGTTGCCCTTTTCTGAACCTTTTCTAGTGCTAGAATATCTTTTTTGAGGTGAGGAGACCACATCTGTACACAGTATTCGAGATGTGGGCGTACCATGGATTTATAAAAGGGCAATAATATAGTCTCAGTTTTATTCTCTAGCCCCTTTTTAATGATTCCTAACATCCTGTTTGCTTTTTTGACCACCTCTGCACACTGCATGGACATCTTCAGAGAACTATCCACGATGACGCCAAGATCTTTTTCCTGACTCATTGTAGCTAAATTAGTTCCAATCAAATACCCTTCAGGACAAGGCTTAAAAAGGTGGTCTTGAATTTAGCTGGAGGTCTACAATTGTCTGTATTGTTCATTCTGAAATATTTAATCACCACTCCCGTGTTTAACAGTTCAAAAGTGTCAATGTGGCAGTTCTTCTGTGAGCTCTTTCAAGCTGCTGCAACTAATTTCCTTAGGTATGTACTGTATTACTGATAAATGCTCTACTTACGATATTACTGATAAACCTTCAGGATGGTAGCTGTTGAATCATCACATGCTCATTGACTCATACAGGAGGTGCCTAGAGAAGAACTGGTTGTGAACGATTTTTAGTCAGATTTCTGCACACGCGATATTCCAACTTGTTCTGTTATCAAATTCTCTCCCGTGGGATAAAGCCATTCTTTCCTGCTTGACTGGCATGATCTTGTCCATTCCTGCCAAATGAACCTCCTGGCCAAAGGAATCTGAAGCATAGAAGTGCGTAATGTTCTACTGGAACTGGAACTAGAAGTAAGTTTCTTCCTTAGCATTACATTAAACATCTCACAACTTTGTTTCTGACAGAGTTGTAAGCTTGTACAGGCTGGAGCTTTAAACACGTGCATTTGAAATAAGTCTAAATAAATAAATGTGGCAAAAGAATGAACTCTGTTGTTCACATTTATAACATGGACTATGTAAAATTGTATGAATATATTCTCTTTGAACTCTGTATTAGCCATAACTAGATGTTGTTAATATTTGGTGTTTATATTGCGCCCTTTCCCCCTCAAGGTGCTAATATTAATTCAGTATTTAGTCCTCACAGCACTCCTGTGAGCTATTCCCGTTGCACACAGGGGGAAACAAAGGAAGAAAGGTTAAGTCTCTCAGGATCAACCCTTCTTAACACTCAATCAGCATCAAAGCAAGGATTTCAACTCAGGAGCTCCTGTCTTTCTGGCTTTAGAGTCAATCCATCAGACCGGAGATTCCCAAACTTTTTTTTGCCGCACCTCCACATTCAGATTCATGTCCCAGGTGAATCCCCCTCATCACAGGGGAATAGAGATGGTGCAAAGTTCAGAGCCCAGGAGGATGGGGATGAGGGAAATCCCCATGTGGCCAGCATATGTGGGAGGGGCTCACACATCCTGTTTGAATCCAGTTGCCCAAAGCGGCAACTCATGCCTGTGTGCAGCAGCGCTGCCCTCTCCCTGCATGCATGTGCACACCCAGTGAAACATATTTGCTGTGGGGCCAGGACACAGGTGTGGTGCAACTGCCAGTTTAATTCCCAGCACAGCAATGGGAGAGAGGAGACGGGGAGAGTAACGGTGAGACAGAGAGAGAGGGAGAGGGGATCAGAATGAACTCTTGTCCTGTACAGATCCCGTGGTAGCTGGCCAGCAGCAGGATATGCTAGGTTTATTCTTAATCAGTCAAGTCCTTGAGCTCCCCTGATAACTCTCCCTGGGGGGGCATGGCCCACAGTTAGAAAACCAATGCAAGCAGACCACACCTTCTCTTTAGCTTGTTTCTCTCTCTCTCTCTCACACACACACACAAATAAAACAAACCACACATCTAGTTTAATGCCTTTTCCTGCTCCTATTCAGCAGCTAGATAGCATTCTGTTCACTGTGTAGATCAGATCCTTCTGTTTATTTCCAGACAGCAACCATACCTCTAAGGGGTTCACAACTGCGGTATGTAATAATTTTTCTCATACGGATAATTGATAATAAAACTTAGTACCTGAGCATAGTGAAACCAATGCTCCTTTCCAGTATCCCCATTCATCACAGTACAATCAGATCAGGCACGTAGGAGATTTTAAAAGAAATAGTTTTTGGTAACTTAGGGCAGAAGTGCAAGATGGAAGTGAGCAACTTCCTTATCAATCATTAGAGTCATGAAGAATGGTGTAATAACTGTGTGAAGAAATAAATCCTGATAATACAAAAACCCCAAGCATATGTACTAATTACAAACTTGCATAAAATAAAACTTTGGGAAAAAACAGCTAGAGTATTAAATTAATAGGACATTCCTACTGATTCAACATAGTGTTGTTCTCTTCAAGGAGAATCAGAGGGCATTCAATTGCACCTAGTGTAAAGGACAAATTGTATAAGTGCATAAGTATAATTATTCCTCATGCTGTCAGAAAAGAAATAAGTCCAGTATCATGATGTTTTAACTATATGAGGATGCTGTTCTCCATGGCCTTTTAGGAGGCATATATTACTACCAAGCACTGCTGTTTTCTTTAATCGATCATATATAGATGTTGGTGCTGAGTAATCTATTGCCTTTCTTGGCTGACCCTACAAAAGGAATTCTCTGCTGTGGAACCAATTCCATTTGTATCAAGACACCAATAGGCACACAGGAAATGGTGTGGACAATAAACTGTCATGGAGATCTCACCACATCTGCTTCCTTTGTTGATCTAAATGGTTCAGTAATAGATAAATTAATATAGCATTCCACAGGGCTAGGTTGTGAGAGATTTATATTAATGTCAATAGTTATGCCCTATTGGAACTTTTTCCATGGGTTGATCACTTCTTCTACTCCCTTTTTGGCGTCAGCAACTAATGTGGCACTATTTCAACTTTAGTAAGCACATGCTGGGGAAAGTAGTTGCAGCTTCTTTCAGATTACAGCCAATAAATCCAATGCATGGGCTCTGTTCCTTTCTGAAACAGAAAAAGCTTGATTTCCTTAACTCAATTTTCATATCTCACAAAAGACAGCTGAAACAGAAGCTGGCCACTGATCATAACCTTATAAAAGGATGTGTATGGATGAGGCATTACACAAAACTACTAGAGACTAGGCAGTGGACAGCATAGTAAAAGTCAAAGATTAGGGTGCCAAAAGAATATCGACTTCATCTTATACAAGAACAACAATGCTCAAAATTCAAAGGCAATATACGTAAAAAAGAAAGACTTTTTTCAATGTACTGCAGATTAAAAAGACCCACTTTATGCACTGCAACAGGTTATTAGTGAAGCAGGCAAAGGTACTTTTTTTGTTTTTTTTAAACATAAAGGATTGGCTACTCATCTGAAGAATAAAAAATGTAGTTATACTAAATAGTTTAAGCCAGTGCACAGACTGACCAGCTAGAAAAAGGAAAAATAGAAGTCCCACCGACAAGCCATTTCACATCTCTTTCCCCAAGGCTTGCTTTATTTCCACAAAACAAGTCTCAAAACCAGAACAAAATTAATTTCAGCTCCTGGGTAATAACCACCTATAGCCTCTTCAATTTCAGGCAACTGGCAGGAGAGAGAACATATCCTTTCCTATAGTAGTTTCCTTCACCTTTAAAAAAAAATGTATATTATATATAAAACCCCATTCAGATCAGCCATATACTGTACTAAGCAGGAACCACTTAACGTGCTGGAACAGTTTTACATCCTGTAATTTTAATAACGTTTGTGACAAACTTGAATGCTTCACAGCCAGCATTAAGTCTCCCACACACCATTCATCTCTTGATATAGTATTAACAAAAATCAGCTGTACTACAGTGCTGGATATTTTTACCCTCCACTGAAGAGGCCAATATGAATTACTAATCTAGGTGGAGCACTCTTTTGTTCCTGTGTACCAAATTCTATGTTCTTTTCGCAAAAGGCTGAATGCAATATTTTGTGCAACTGTTATGGCTTACTGCCATAGCCAACTATGCGCTTACAGAGAATGGTCTTTAACATTATTCTAGCTGCAAAGTACACTAGGCTAATAATAAGGGTCACAATCAGACAATCATTTAGAAACAGTTTTCCTTCAAGACAGCAAAACTGAATGAGTATCAAATAGATCAAAGATGTGGATGGGCTTTAATTTTCATTTCAGCTGGTGTGCAAAAGGCCCTTTTCCCATCACATTGGAGGGCTTTCTGGGAATATACATGCATGCATGATGTAAATATTCAGAGGACGAATAACTGATTAGAGCAAAATGTTATCACCCCCTCTTGAAGGAATTTAGGTTGTTTCATAGTACTGCCATCTCTCTGAGGAATGTGGTATATAATGGTGGTCAATCAGTACAGCATGCAGACTGCTTATTCTGGGAATTGAAGTCACTGTTATCGGGAACACATTCCATGTAATAAACTTGTCTCATGTACCAAAGGCTCCAAAGAAACTTTCATCATCTTTATTAGGACTAGTATCCTCTGCTACAAGGAATTACCTGTTTGTGGGGAAGAGGTTAATTGCATCAAGACCTAAATGACCTGGATAATAGAAAGATGAAGTAATACCTTCATCATAAACCATGAAAGTCCAAAACAGCAGCCATATGAACTTCAAGAGAAGATGTATAAGACAGGTAGGCAGGTGAAGGAAATCAAACAGTATTTGTGCTGGGAACATAGGAATAGCTGTGTGGGTTTTTGGCACTAGACTGCAACCCTTTCCCACTTAAAATCTGCATCTGTCCTATGTTTGAATTCAAAGTTGTCTTGCCACATTGGCTTTCACTAAGCTGCCTGTTTCTTCATATACATCCTTTGGGGAAGCTAGAAGGATGAGAGCCACCTGCTTGGAAATGTCAAGACTCTCATTCTCTACCTTCCTTGGAGTTATATAGACAGAACGAAGTCCCAAATTAAGATGCAAAGCAGTAGTTGCTTCATATAATCATATGTGGTCTGACTCTTAGCCTGTTTGGGTCAGCTACTACAGTTCTAACATGATCAAGACAAAATTATCTCAGATAATAGGAGACAATTAGGACTGAGGAACCTTTACCTTTTCTCCATGGGGAGTAAAGGTCTACAAATCAGTTTCAGAAAAAATACATCAGCTTTCCCTCCTAGCAGTGTGAAGGCATTAGTCAACAGTGCAAAAACAATCAATTATTCAGATATTCTATGTCCCCCGGTTGTAAGCTCTGCTTCAATTAAACCCTTATTGAGGGACTACTTGTGTGGATGTACCATTGACTAGCATAGCTTTTGTTTTCCTTACCTCTCAGGTAAGTACCAACCAGTGCTGCTTTGCAGGACGCTAATTCTACACAAAGGCTTTCTGCAACATACAAGGTGCAATTCTGTTCCTTCCTTCTTCGTTTTATGTAGAATTTGGGAGTCTGGATTATCCATTTGAATTAGGACTTCCTTTTAGGACACCACCAGATCTTTGAAGGTCCTCAGAGCGATCACAACAATCCTCATTTCCACATTTAAAAGATACTGCACCAGGAGAGAGAGTAAGTTCCTTGGGCATATAGCTCATCTACCAGAGTTATCTATTACAGGGACTACACTTTAGCTCAAATGAATTTGAACATCCATAACCAAGTGTAGATTGTTCCTGGCTTATCATTAACCAGGTGAGCACAGGAGATTGCCTGTGATCTTATTATAAGACAAGCATATATTCTGTTTTCAGGGAGACTTCAGCAAGCATTGGGACAGTCTGGTAAACATACAGAAAAGAAGCAGCAGCAGTATTGCAGTTAATGGTACATTCAGAATTCTTGGTGTGATGCCGGTTAGCTCTGTTAAATCCTCAATAACAGATCCTATCTGAAGTCACAGTGGAAGAACAACTTCTTCTTCCATTCTGGAAGAAATATAAATATCATTTGCACTCCCCTAACATTACTGGAGTCACAAATAAAAGACATCACCATGTCAGGCTTTTTATTCACAAATTTGCCATGAAAATTGTTCTACTGTAGAAGAATTCAAGAAGTTTGATTTATTAAGTCTCCAACCCATAATAGGAGAAAAAAATACTAAAATGTGGAAAAGTAGAAATATTGGAGGAAAGAGAGTCCATGAAGAACCACAAGTGTCCTGGATTTAGATAGATTTCCAGTAGAGTTCTAGAAATTAATACCTATTCTTAAAGAGATGCATACACTGTAACAGCTTTTAATAGTAACTACTTAACTCCTTACAGCACATTTATTAATTCTTACATCCAGATCCTCCCCAGGATACCATGGCACTTACGATACTGTCCGTGCCGCTTCCTGCAGCTCCCATTGGCTGAGAACAGTGAACTACGGCCACTGGGAGCTGTGATTGTCTGAACCTGCAGACATGGCAGGTAAACAAACTGGCCTGGCCCGCCAGGGGCTTTCCCTGCACAAGCGGCATCGCTAGTTTGGGAACCACGGCTGTACAAGCAGTATAGTAAATGCCATGGCATCCTTGAGAGGATCTGGATGCAAGAAGAAAATGGCAGTGGGAAAACCAGGAGATTCTCCTACTGGTTTGGGATACTGCTGAGATTCCTTAGGTGTTCTACAGAGGACTGTACTGTACTGCCCTTGCAATGTTTACCCTATTGTATAACAGACTAGTTCTTGAGATTATATAGGTCAATGTACAAATGATTTTTGGAAAGAAGATTTCCATAGGCCAAGGCATAGCCAAACCTGCTCAAATCAGTAAAAAAATTTTATCAGTAGAACTGTTAGATTTAAAAGCAGAGTCTATAAACCTCCTGGTAGATAAAACTGTGGCATTTACTTTGTGGAAGGTACCCACTAACTATGAATGTGAAACACTTCCCACTATCACTCCCATTTTCACCCATTCCTAACTATGGGCAAGATTCAATGTTGGACAAAGGCCAAGCCTGGAAAATTTCAGCCTCAAAACGTGAAATCTGGTCTAGAAAGTTTGAACAAACTGTCTGCAGCCATTTTTATTTCAGCAAGGGTAAAAAAAAAATTCTCATTTCTACACAATTTAGCAATATATTTTTATATACAAGTAACACAATCTTTAAAAAAAAATCCCCAAATGTAGGGCCTCTCCAATTTTGCTGCATTCTACAATACCCTGAAAATTCTAAGTTTCCATTTTAAAGTTGTGAAGCTAGTCATTGCAGGTAGGTAAACTGATAGAAAACTGGCACCTGCCGAACAGGAAATTCATCCACCCCCCTTCTTACTTCATTAATATGTGAAAGATATTGCCCAACTGGCCGTATTTAAAATTATAACATTAAGCAATTTAAATGCATTAACACAGCCATTAGCAACAGTGAGATTAGTCAGTTAATCACAGGTAGTAAGTAAATGCAGAAAATATGTTCTAATACTAATGTTCACATTGTATATTTGCAATGCAAGCTAGTTATCCATTTTTTCTAATTGTGCATTTTAATATGCTACGGTGCTATGCATTTTACATCATAGAGTGTTAATGCATGTCCGTAAGCATTGCTGTTGAAATTTTACTTGTACATTGCACAATTTAGATTTTAAATTTTATGCTGCATTAACAAATTTTCATTTAAATAGGAAATTTATATACTAGTTCAACTTTTTTTTTTAAAAAAAGGAATGCACCTGATGACGTTTTAGACATTAATTTTAAACTCAATTTTCAGTGACATTATCAATTCCAATTTGGGCCAATAAAAGTGCTATGCTGCTAGCTGATCAGCCCTACAGTAAAGGCCAAAAAATGAAACAATAAATATAACTTAGCATTAAAATCACAGAAGTGGAGGAATGGGATATAATTTTTTGTTTGTACCGCACCTAGCGCAACGAGGTCCTGGTCCGGGACTGAGGCTCCCAGGCACTGTGGCATTACAAACACAGAACAGACAAACCTTGCCCCAAAGAGCTTACATAGCTTTGCTTCTAAGTACTTGAGTCTGGAATGATCACTGCATCAGCATCAGTAATGCACTAACAATCTAGCTGGGTCTTACGATGTTAAAATGCCATTAAGAAGAATTACACCTTACACTTCAAGGGGAAGTACTTTATTATGTCTTTATGTGAATAATCAATTTGTTAAGTTCGCTAATACCCAGTAACTCACCCTCACTCTGTCATACGTACCATAAATAAGTTTGGGACCATGAAACAACAGGTTGAGTACTTAAACACCGCTGCAGATTTGTCTTTTCAAAGTGTCAGTTGGCAGCCAGTTGAGCCTGCTTGGTCTAAACATATTGATAGGTCCAAAAGGCATGTATCTTTGAGCATGTACACTCTTCTTGTGGAAACATTCCATCACATACTAGTGTGAAATTACTTCAAAATGTCAACAATAGCACTTCATTGCCTTATAGTAGATTCATGCTTTTATTGGTTGTCTCAATGTGATTCAACAGTTTCAACAATGCAGCTGGGTTGTATGGGAAAAGGTTTCTTCTCCGTAACCTAGAAATTGCTTTTTGCAGTTCTTCCAAACATTTCATTGATTTGAGAAGCATTCTTTCTACAGGCACAGGGTTATTTGGAGACATATTACATACCCCGAGTGACAAGGGATTAGAACTTTTTTGTTTCAGGGGCAACACTTTAGATTCAAGTGTATGGGGTTTGTCATGTACATCCATACAAACAGTTTCCCTTATCTTTGTACTGCCTTGATTGTTTGAAGGCATCTGCTTCATGTTTGCCAAACACTCCTTTCCCACTGATTCCAATTCAGAATCTTCTGAACTGTCATAATTGAAAAGGCTTTGAAGGCAATCCAATGCAGATGTGTTATCAGTCCATATTAATGAGTTAGACTTGTTGGGTTTTACAACTTGGTCATCACCTTGCTGTTCCATGGGTACAGACGGCTTCTGGGAAGAAGCCAAAGATACCAGAGTGTGTTGTACTGGATCACAACAAGCATTTTTCAAACTTAAATCTGTCAGACAGGGTTTTTTTTCTTGGTGCGATGAGGTGACAAAAGAAACACACACACCTCTTTTAGCCGCAATATCAAAACAGTTAGAGATGTTGACAAAATGATGCCAGTCTTCTCTAAGAAGTTTTAAATATCTTACAAAATACTCAAGGAAGCAGGTTTCTGATGAAATCAAAAAGTCAAGAAGAACTGTGGAATCAAATGCAATACTTTTTAGGAAAAATAAAAAGATACAGTGAGGATTACAGCCACTCTCATGCGTCAGGCAGATCCAGGTTTCGTCGTCTTCTGCTGCAAGGCCTAAGTTACCAGCAGCATCATGCCACAACCTGAAAAGTTAGCCAAACACAGACTAAAAGGGATGCAATAGAACAGCTATTTAAATTCTGAATAATTTTTCATAAACATTCTTGCTTAACATTTTTAGAAATTTTAACTACAGAGGTAGAAGCAATGTATGAGAGATCAGCAGGATACAAACCAGATCCTACTATAGTTTAATATTAAAGGCAAGGTTTTCCAATCTATATATTGAACTCAGCAAAATTCAACTGAGATCAGCAGCGGTGTTTGAGCTGGAGCCCCTGCTGGTATATAAACAAGAGGGGACTGCTAGCATGGTGTTCTCTGTGAGGACTCAACAGCTTTGGAATTTGCTCCCCTTCTTGGTCTGAAATATCCTTAATTTGATGACCTCCAGGACATTAAGATAATTGACTACCAATGTTTCAGGTATCTTACACTGTACTCTTCCATTTAATATGTAATAAGTTAAGTCAAAGGTGCCTCGAATACGTGAGTAGATATCCTTTTCACATTTTTTTAAAAATACAAACAATTAATGAAGGTTACTTCATTCACAAGATGCTATAAACCTTGGAAAAAGTTCTTTAGGTTCCTAAGTACAGATTTAGGTGTCTTAACTTTAAGGCCAGCATTTTCGAGCCTTAACATTTAACAGACACTACTAGCAATAATGCAATCAAACAAGTTTGAAATTACAAAGTGATTCACTCAGTCAAGTTTCTTTTCATAAAGTTGGGCAGCATCTCCCCTCCCCTGTACAGGAAACTGAATGAAAATGAAACAAAAGGGTTTGCATGATAAATTCATAATGCACAAGAACTTAACACATTGTAGATATCAGTATTGCCACTTCTCAGCAAGTTACGGGGATCCGGCCTTAGAAGCCATTACTGTAAGGTGTGATTACAGTTCACTTCAACAATCCTCAGATTCAATATCCATTCATTCTTAAAGTTTAATCATAACATGAAATCCTTCTCTAAAAAGTTGAGTGTTCACAAAACACACTCAAGCCTTGCCTTTCAGTCAGCATCTGACCATCACTCAAATTCTGTGAAGTCAGCTACTGTGAATTAGAGGATAGGATTGAACTCGTAATAGAAAGACTACTATAAACACCACTTACAGTCTGATCCAAAACCTATTAACATCAGTGTAAGACTCCCAGTGATTTCCAGCTACTGTTGATGTCAATGGGAATCATATCAGATCCTACAAAGTAGTTCAATAAATCCATTAAAGATTGTTAAAAATGTATTTTCTTGTCTTACTTTATGTAATGGTCATATAAAAATACTGCTGTTGTGAACTGTATGATCTCACTAAATAAAAGTTTAATATGTCTTCAAAGATCTAACAAAAAATTAAATATATATACCAACCTATCAAACTTTAAATAAACTGTTAACAACGATTTAGCAGCTTCCAGCATGTCATCATCTTGTTCTATAAAGACCATGGAAAGCCACTCACAAGGATGTACATTTGGATGAAAATGTGGAGAAGACTTCAGATGTTTCTTCAAGAATATCAATAACTGGGACATGAAACTCTGCAAGTCTGCTAAAAATAGAGAACATAACTATGAAATTTTGCTTTCTTTTTTCATATTAAAAAGCCAAACCCACATTTCCTTAAAAAAAAAACAGTGGACAGTATGGAACCCAGTTGTCCAAGCACACATCCCTTAGCTCAACTGAATTAGCACTGCATTGACAAATGCCTTGCAGAACGATACCACTTATGGAGTTAAAAATCAAAGCAATCAAAGCAAAGAGCCATCAGCAAAATCACTTCACTTCAAATACAACATAGTTACTTTCTGCACAAACATTGTATATGTAAAAATTCTTACAATATTTACTTTTAAAATTCTAATGCAAAACACAGATTTCACTGCTCAAGTGGAGGACAACTTTCAGAAGAGTTAGCATTGATGCAATTTAAGGATATATGCAAGTATATTATTTGAAGAATGGGATTCTTAGACTCTTGTCACTTCCTCCCACAGAAAGACCACACACAAGAGATGGGGGGGTGGGGGTATCCTTTATGATTGTGGGGTAGGATGGGGTCAGCCCTCTCTCGCTCCCAGGCTTACTGCAGAATAAACAAGGAGATTACATCTCCATAACCTGCTGGTCTCAGGTGAGCTGTAAAAAAATCCAGGGCTATCTACATAGAAACCCTATGTTCCCACACTTGCCCTGGGGTTTCTGACTCTCATTTGGCTCTCTGACTGCATGTCTCCATTGGCTCTGGCCTCCAGCAAATGCAAAGATAGAGAGAGGGGTGAGATATAATCCACCTTGTGCCACAGGTAGAATGATCTGATACAGTCATCTTGCTGTAATTTATCCTGCTTGGTCCCTCCCATGCAAAGGAATAATCTGGTGCAGTGTTAAGACTAAGATCCTTATGGTCCAGTATTTTCAGCATCAACGAATTGCAGAATCAGGGCCTAAACTTTTGCAGGAAATATAAATGTATGAAACTGGTAATACAAACACAGCAAAATCTACTCTGACGAAAAAACCTTCGAAGATTAGATAGGTTCTCATATGTATCTTGGGAGACTGCTCTGACTGAACATAAATGCTGAGATACAAACCAAACCTTGCCAGAAAATTACATTATTCAGGAAGATGTCCATTTTCTAGGTCACCACAGAACTGTACCATGTTCGTGGGGGTGGAGGGGCAGAACGAGAGGCCCAGTTAAACTCTTAGCTCAGTAGAAGAATCTGTCCTATCTTGGGGCCTCTCCTTCTGCCCCTCCACCCCACAAACATGGTAGAGTTCTGTGGTGACCTAGAAACGAAAGCTTATGCTCAAATAAATTTGTTAGTCTCTAAGGTGCCACAAGTATTCCTGTTCTTTTTATTATTCAGTAAATATGTAAAATTTTCCTGCAAGTCTTCAGTCTGATTGCAACACCCCCCTAATTTTAAATACTACCTGTACACTGCACGTCAGCAGCACCTGCATTGCCACATACGCCCTGAGGATACCAGAGGAAACAGATTCTCCCAAGACTACCATGCCATTTTATTGCTGCGGCCAGCTCTTGAAAAACAACTCTGTGTATACCATATAAACACCCTCTCTCATATGAGAGATTTACCTCTGCAATATTCCAGTGCATAGTAACAAGATTCCTCAAACCCAAATTTGGGCCTGATTTTCCAAACAACAAGTGCTCAGCAATTTAAAAAAAACAATGGCATCTTAGATTACCAGAAGGCATTTCTTAGATCTTATTGGAAAAGCTCTATGGATTGAATGGTATAGCCTTGCCGTTTGTCTGAATGGAAGCTGATGCTGAAGCAAGGTTTGTTACAACATGGGAATTCCCTTTGTTGTAAAAAAGTACAATGCAGTTCACCCTAAAATTAGATTTTTAAAGGTTTGCTTTGCTTCTCAGCAAAAGAATATGAACATTCAATCATCATATATGCTCAGGTACTTTTCAGACTGAAATCAGGGATCATTCCATTCCCTCCCCACCCCCCTGAACTAAAATATCTGGTAACTACCACCAAGGGTTAATTTAGTTAAAATTACGCAATTTTAAGTCTATAATATAGCAAACAAAACAAACAAAAAACCCCATAAATATTATCACCCAATCACCTGCCTAAATTGTGTTCTTAACATTCAGTTCGCTTAAAATTAAGTGAAGTCATTACTCTTTACATTTTAATAGTGTTTTAATCTAGCTGGTTGCACTCTTCGTTCCTTCTGTAGGCCAAGCTCATTGTACATCTCTGGGGCTCACTGGATCCCTTCATTGCCCTGACAATCTTCCTGTGTGCCACCATCCCATGCCCCTCTATTTCAGGGACTCCTTGCAACTCCTGCTTGAATATTCCTTCTGCAGTAGTTGTGTGTGTACCCCATTCCCTTCTCCTCTCATACCAGGGTCCTTCATTTTCTTCACTGTGCCAGTGGCTCTACGTGCACTCCCATTCCCACTTCCCCACTACAAATAGCAGAGGCTCTACGTGTTGCTCCTTCCTACTCCCCCAGCCCAATAGCAAAGGCTGTGTGCGCTTCCTTCCCCGAGTCCCCCATTCACCCCACCATGCCAGGGTTTCTGTTCCCCTTTCATGCCCTGCTTCCACCATACACGGGGCCTCATTCTCTGCATCATGCCAGCAGTTAGGTCTCTCTCCTTTCTCCCTCCCAAAGCACCTTTCTTCCACCCAACTGTAAGGGAAGGGGTGGGTAGCTGGTTCCTCTCTTCCCCATCTGGAGCAGGCACTGAGGAGGATGTTAGAAAGGGATTCTTTTCTCTCTCCCTCTGGCTGCCCCCATGCTGACAATTCACCCCAGGGATTCCAGCAGGAAGAGCGATTATTTATCTTCTGTTATTCAGGGTGTCAACACATTACACTCTACGGGGAGGATGAGTAGGGGTACTGTTATGCTGCAAAGTATTAATAGATGACAGTAGCTCCATGTGTTCCTATGTTCCCTCTATCAATGTTCTGATTGTCTCCAAAATCAACGGGGTTCTGGCCACTAATTCCCAGAAATTCCCTGAAAATCGAATTGGTCAGACCTGGAATTTAGAAGTAATTGTGTTACACACATACAGAGAAATGCTGTTGTGTATAAGACTTTGCAAGCTCAGCCACCAATTTTAAATTGCCTACATCAGCTATAAGCTTTAGAATGCATGCTACTTAATGAATTTAAACAGAACATTACCTTTTATTTCAGCTGCTTTAGAAGCATTCTGGACCTTGATCTCTAAAGCTTTAAGTAAAACCAAACTTAAGGCTCTGAGGATAACTTGGTCAGGACCACTGTGGATGCCATCCTCAGGTTGAGCTTCACTTCCTCCAAAATAGCTGGCTTTTTCAGAAACAGGTATTTGATTCAGCCACCCCAAATTCACAGCTTGCAAAACAACATTAGCCAGTGCTAACATATCCTTATCCAAATAAGGATCCTGTAGGGATAAAGTGGGTAATGATCCACTTATGAAATCTTCACCAGCTTTATAAAGGATGCATTTTTTAAGGAGCATAATGGACTTCTTCTTGATTAAATAATCAACTGATGAATAAGTGAGGTCCAAGATGCAAGAAGTATTCAAAAATAAAATTCTTTGGCATTTGAAATGTGACTTTATTTGAATTCTTGAGGCCACAAGAATTTCAAGAAAATCTATGAATTCGATCAAGTTGTTTGCAGCTTTAGAATATAGTGAAGTATCTTGGCAGCAGTTAAAATGATGAGACAAAATGGAATTGTAAAATCCTTCAAATACAGTATCAAGAGGAGTGAAAACCTTTTTCAGGATATCTATAATAAATAAAATAATGTTATGCAGAGTTGAAGTGGAGTTCCTAAAGTACAATTCAATTAACCAGATAATTTAAAACAACTTTTCACCACTGAAATAGCATCAGTAAGGAGGAGATCATGATAATCTCTCAAATTCAATGTGTATTGGGGGCACTGTATTTTCACTTTTAATTTTTTTTTATTATGACAAAGTAAATAACCCATTGCCATTAGTATTTTAAACAGGCTGATTTCTCTGAAGGATACTAAGTAGCCTTCCTCCCCCAAGTGGACACTTGTATATTAATATCAAAAAAATCTTACAGTACCTGCTTTGTGCAAATCTTTATCTTTCAAAATGTCTCTAATAATAGCTCTAAGAATCCATAGACATTCTGCTACTTGATCACTCTTAGGGAATTCTGACAGAGTCTTCAAACAAAAAGTGAGCCAGGTGACATTAAATGTATTCTAAAAAATAAATTAAAAAATTCTGTATGCACAAAATGTGATGTGATATTACTCTCTTTTTTTTAGTTATAACTGTTGTCCATAGTAAGTTAATACACTGATACATTTAAATGGAGTAAGTGTGGGAATGGACAAAGAGACAGAATATAGAAGTGCCAAGCAGTTTGACTAAAACACCTATCATTCCTTTACAAACATTAAACTGAACAACAGCCATTTGGTAAGCAAAAATCCTCCTCCTATTACATACAGGAAAACCAAAGCCTGGTGAAGTTACGTGATTGATCCAAAGTCCCGCAAAAGGACTGTGGCAGAGGCAAGAACTGAACTCATAGCTCCCACATTTCTTGTTTCTAGAGGCTGGTAACATAACAGCACAAGTGTTGGGAACGGTTTGCAAGAAAACAGCCATTCAAACTCTATTTTGTACATGTGCAAGTTATTCTCTTACTAGTGAATTAAGCAGTAACACATTAGACAGAAACTGAATTAATGGGCTTCATCATTTTAAGACCACTGTGCAGGAAGTATTAAAAACAAAACAAATACGTTTCTGAAAGACAATACCATCCAAAGAAATTGCTACAGGGCCTACAGTATGTGCCCATTAAGTAACAGGGTAGTTGTATCTGTGTCAGTCCCAGGATATAAGAGAGACAAGGTGGGTGAGGGAATCTCTTTTATTGGACCAATTTCTGTTAGTCTCTCTCACCAACAGAAGTTGGTCCAATAAAAGATATTATTTATTGCAACTAGGTGAGTGAGGTGAACAGTAAGTTTTGGTAACTGGGACATTCAGACAACACAAAATAAAAAAGTATTCTGTTAGTTATGAACAGGTTGGTGCCTATTTTTATTTGCTGAATGATTTAGATTTCAAATAAATATAGTGAAATTTATAAAGTTTAGCAAGCTGCACAATTAATATTCTACAATGCAAACTGCCTAAAGAGAATATCTTTGTGACACAAAATAAAACTATTAAAAGCATTTTAAAACAAAACCCACAAGCTTGATGTATGTACATTAAAAGAACTATTCATACTCACTTTCAGAACGCTGCTCCTGCCTACGTTTCTGACCTCACTTCTTCCTACACATTCTCCTGATCAGTGTCAGAGCCACTAACTGCTCCCTTTGTCCACTCCATGCTCTCTTTGGGTAAGTTTTTACTGGAAACGGGAGCCAGTCTTCCAATCTGAGTAGACAGACTCGCGCTATCAGGACTCAATCTAGTTCTTTAAAAATAGGTATTGTGGATGTTCCGGTTTGGGCAGAAGCTCAGGTTCTCAATGCTAGGGGGCTGGGTGGGCTTGAGAGCCCAAGCTTCCACCAGAGGTGGAACATCCACATTAGCTATTTTTATTGCACTAGCTCAAGTCCCGCTAGCTCTCTCCCAGTTGCACTGTAAACATACCCTTTCATGCCCCTCCTACCACACTTGAAATAGTCTCTGGAAACATTTACCAAGCATCTTCCCTTTCCTCCACCAAATCACTCCTCACCCAATACCTCCTCAGTGTGGCCCTCTCCCACAAAACTATCTTGTACTATTTTTACACTCTGTTTCTGAAAATGGCTCTGAAAAAAAGACAGTGTGCCCACAGTTGACAAAGAGCAAGATTTTGAAGCAGGAGGCCACTGAGGGATGTGCCCATGGCATGCTGCAAAGCAGTCATGCTAGCAACTGTACAGATCCATTGTCTAAAATTCTTTTGGAAGGATGGAGCATGGTAGACACAGGTGTCACAGACTTGAGGCTGCAGATGCAGGAACGGAGAAGCTCTATTATTACTCTATAGTCTGATGGGCATGGAAGGATTCCAGCACCTCTTCCCACCAACAGGCACTGCACCTGTGTAGGCAGGCTTTGCACTAGAGAGAAAATTTAACTGTTACACTGTAAAATTTTCAGTGACTGCTCTGTGTCATTTAACTATTGCAGAAGGTCAGCTGTAGTTAGATGGAACAACTAAGGAAAACTGGAAGGAATGTATCCACCAAGTACTCATGTTTGCTTTGATAGCTTACATACAAATTCAAAGTCCATCCAGGAACCCGACACACTCACCTCTTTCTTTAGTTGGAAGTATATAAGGGAGGCTATACTTTTTGAAGCCATGTGAGACAACAGTTTATCAGAACTACTGCATAGACAAATCTGCAGACATGTAAAAAAAAAAAAATCTGTAAGTTACACTCACTTTTTACTTTGTGCTATGAAAAATTTTGAAAATACTTATAAAGGCTTACTAATTTTGAATCAATTTTTGTCTCTTTCAGAAGAATTGTTATTATATCAAGGTACTTCTGTTTTATGCTGAATTCAGTTTCCTGGGACTGTACTTTAGCAATCATCATCTTGATCAATGTTAACTGCAGTAGTATCATTTCCCGTGAACAGAACATTGAAGAGCTCGTGTTTGCAAAGCTATCAGATTTATCATCTGTCACAAGGGCAAGAGCATCTGAAACAGCAGAGTCTTGATTGCTCCAAGTGCCCCAGTTAGGAGATTCTAGGTATATTTGATTATGTGACTCATCAACTCTTGCTGCTGAAGCTTGTGGTGAATCATGCGGATTGAGGAAAGACGCATAATCCTGGCTGTTCTTTGTTAAAGGAGTGCCTACCACCACATCCCTATGCAGCTGTTGGAGAAGAGAGAGATCTCCCATTTTGGGAAAAATTTTATGTTTTGGAGAATGCCTCACACCTTCACGTATTACTTGTGGGAATTATGGGTCACTTCTGAAATTATTTCTGTCCAATCAAAGAAATGGATTTGTAGCTTTATAAAGGCATTTCTTCTAGGGTATCTAGGAAAAAAGTAATGAGATTAAATCATTTTTGCTATTAAATTTAATAGATTAGCAGAATGATACAGCTGAACATGGATCATTTACTGAGCACCATAGTTAAAATGAAACTACTTTTAATAAACATCATTTGAAAGAAACAATCTGGGAATGTGCATTTAGCACAATATTCCTTAAACTGCAAGGATGATAACTGACATCACACAAAACTCTTCATCCAAACATCCCAAAGCACAAAATTTGTTATACCACAAATCCAGGAATCTTGCCAACCTCTGAAATGAAGCCATTTGGATGCAGAACTGGGTGCATAGCAATACTTCTGAAATGGAGCAGAAAGTGAAAAATACTGTGACCATTTGAAACTTCAGACGAATTTTAGGCAGGCATGGGGAAGTTACTGACTCACTTTGACCAGATCATGCAAAAATACCATGCCATCCTGAATGATTGAGACCTCAATTTAAAGTTACTTGTGTATAAGCTCCAGCAACACACAGTGCCTTCAATCATCATGCTGGGACACTGATTCAGACATGAGGGAACAGTGCCATCTACTGCATTGCCAGTACCCTTTCCTACAACATCCTGGATTTTGCCAGCTATGAATAAGTTTTTGGTGTTTAAAAAAAAAGAACTGAGTAAAGATACATAGTCAGTATGTCTTGATGTTTGTCCACTGGAGAAAATGTATTCAACCTTATTTTCAAAACTTGTATTCCATGGATGTTCAACCATAGCTTGTTTTGACTAAACACATACAAACTTGCATATTCTTTTACTGCTACAGACATCCCAACAACTGATCTACTTTCCTTTTATAGCCATTCACTGTACCAAGTTTTAAACCAATTGGTTGGTGGACAAACAAAACTCAAAAAAGGAAAACAGTACATTCACATTGGATTTTAACTAAAGAAAATAAGGCCCCAATTCTGTAAATGGATCCAGGTGAGCAGACCCTTGAACCAATATAGAGTCCCAAAGAAGTCAGTAGGATTACACACCAGCATCAAGATCTGCCTGCATATATGTGTCTGCAGGATGAAGGCTTCAAACTTAAGTTTATTATAAGTACTTGCTGATAACTGTGCAAGTTTTTGCAGGATTGGCACCAAAATATTTTTAAATGGCCAAACATTAAAAGCATTACCAAAGAGTTGTATTAAAAACAAGCTAACTTAACTGCTCTTATTATGTAGATTCTTCTGGTGTTCACAGACATTAGTGAGGGCAGGATTCAAGTGCTCGCTGGAGCTGATGAAGGCAAAGAGGAAGGCAGGCTATCTGAAGACACATTTTGATCTGAAACACAAAAAGAGAACATGGCGGAAACACTATTCTTCTTCTACAGAACAATATAAAACACTGGGTTCTTACATCTGGCTTCTCTTTTCTTTTTTACATAGCCCTCCTAAGGTCAGTCTGAAGAGGGTAGGGTTCAAGATTTTACCACAAGAATTCTTAAGTATCGCTCTTAAAAAAAATGGAGATGAATGACCAAATACTACTACACTCTGTTGCACGTGAGCTCCATTGGAGTAATACACACATACTGAAAAGCAGAACTTGGCCCTTGCTTTAATAAACAGAATAAAACAAAGCTTGTGTAACTACATTAGTAAAGGTCTACATTTTCAAAGTCACAGTCTCTAATTCTGGGTGCCTGACTTCGAGAGGTGCTGAGCACCCTCCAACTGAAGTCAAATAGAAACTGCAGGTGCTCACTACTTCAGAAGGTAATGTTGTTCTTAGTGTATGCAACTGAGACACTCAAAATAAGAAGCTACTTAAGAAGCTGGGTCTAAGAATCTGTGAACACTCCTAAATATACATAACAGTCCTCGTCAGGAAGCCGAAACAAATACTTCAACCACATGTAGAAAGACTGACTGTTATCAAAGATTATACTTTAAATAGCATCACAATTATTTAGTACAGCTTAAAGAGAAGCTGCTATGAATTTAAGTATCACTCTTTAGTTTCAAGTGTGAGTATCTATCTAGGTACTTACACAGCTCCATCACCACTCAAGTGCCTTGACAGACAGATCTCCATACCAGAGAACTAAAAAGACACACTTAAGATCATAGCAGTTTCTCTTTGCATGCTATTATCTTTAGGTGACAGTTACAACTCACAACACACCCCAGAGGCACTTCTTCAGTACCTTTCTAGTTTCTGTTAACTCTCTCTACAGTATTGCCCTCTTACAGGATCTTTTCCCCCCAACATGCCTTTTTGGGGCTGGGCCGTAAAATGTGGCAGAACTAAACAAGCACAGTCCCAGAGTGGTCATTTTGTAACTAGCTGCATTTCTTTTTCCAGCTGGTAAGTACTTATATTCCCTTTCTTATTCATGAAAAGATAGCACATTGTCATAGCACGATTCCCAGCACATCTATCAATTATACTTGCAAGCACTAGCAAACAGAATAACAGAGTTCACATATTTTTAGTTTCTGCTTATTTTGACTAGGAGAAATAGAGTATACAAAATGTTAGACTGTAGCTCCCAGCATATTTTATATATATAGATATAGTACCTTTTAGCTGAAGATCTCGAAGTACTTTCCAAAGGTAGGGAATAGTCCCATTTTATATGTGTGGAAACTAAGTTATAGATAAATAAAGTGACTTTCCAAGGTTATGTAGCAAGCTAGTGACAGATTGAAGAATATAACCCAAGTCTCCTGACTACCATAACTAGACCATATTTCCTCTGAGGCAGAATCTAAAAATGGAATTGGAAGGTAAGCCATTATACACAATGAACTATAAAAATTGTGGTAGCACCACGTTTTTTACACAGACATCCCTGTATTTTTGAGAATATGTTTCCACCGCACTTGTGACAGCTGACCTGCAGGTTTTAAACCTTACAGTGTTCCTCAGCCAAATCTCAATCAGGCTGATGCAGGGACCGATATCAGTTCACAAAGCCTGCACTTTAAATATTAAGAATAAATCTGATACTTCAGGCTATAAATTTCTCCTTCATTTGCAGAATATACTTTGAAATCTACTTGAGATAGAAATTTATGATCTGAAACCTCATAACATTTCTTCGGAAATCACCCTGTGAATATTTTATACAACTGAGTTTGATCTCTACCTAAAACCAATACATAAAATTATTTCAATACATTTACTAATGTACTCAGGACCAAACTGAATTACTGTCTGAAACGTTAAATGAATGGATCTCTTGTGCACCAATTTATACGATACAGTAAGGCTGTCAGTGTGAAATAAATTTAGAACTCCTCTAGGACAAGCACTATGAAATTGTACCTTTGCAACATGATAGTGCTTGTGTTTTCCCTGACCATATATCATAGTTACACAGCACCATTAATTTACAAGGCACTTTACCAAACATTGATAAGACACGTCACTTGCTCAAGACCTCAATCTAAAACAGATTAAACCAACAGAGGATATCAAGCCAGGAAAAAGGGAGAGAGTGGTAGCCATTACAAAATGGGAGATGGTTGCTTTAAGAGATGAGTTTTAAAAAGTGAATTTGAAAAAGCAAAAAGATGCCAGAGGACAAAAGAGATATTTTTTCAGTCATAGTAAGACACCACGCCAGAGGGCACAAAGCTTAAAGAGGGGGAATAAGAGACAGCTGTACAACAGTAGGGATATATAAGGAATAATGTACTCCAATTGTCTCTGGAAACCAAACAAGAGCGGGGTACAGAATAAGAGACAGTCCCTGCCCTGAAGAACTTGCAACATAAATAGACAAGACAGACAAAAGGTTGAGAGAAAAGGGATATAGCATACAAGCAGCGTGAATAACGTGATGGCTGTCAAACATCATGTTAATGCCATGACTGTTTTGGTTTGACTTAAATAAGAATTTACCTAAACAGAAAGTAAGGGAGAAGAGACACCGTAGGGAAAGGATTGGGGTAGGAAGCATGGAGGTCAGTTGACTTGAGGTCAACAAGTTTTGAGGAACACTATAAATCATGAAAGTCAATGCCTAGTCAAAGACTCCATGAAATCCCTAAAATGGAATTATAAAGGCTGCATTTGTTTTCATATTGTAGTACTTCAGCTAACGTACTATATACAGAAACCCATCGCTCATTTGATAACCACTGATGTTGAAATAATGTGATTTGAAAACAAAACTATCTTCTACATTCTCAGACTGCATTTTATGTCACAAGTGATATTTTTTGGTTACAGCTGACATGTATCTACAGTATATCATGACTCTCATAGGATACAATTAGCCAAGGAAGCAGGTGTTTCTCACAATCATGACTAAAGGAAAGTCCTATTAAATCATCATCTTTGTTTTGTCCTTCATTGGAGCATGATCATATTAAATACTATTGCATGAAAAGTTTTTCTCCTTACTGCTATCTTCACATACAGAAAACAATGGTGGATTCAGCTATGATGCATGAAATATGGGGCATGAGCATGCTCAAGTTTCACTGAAAGGCTCTGGCTCCTGTCAAGGAGCCATGGCAGATCCACACACCGCAGGATATAGATAACTATACTCTGGCTCTCTGAACTTTATAATTGGCTAGAGAATTGTGTTTCAGCTTATAGGCTTGTCTTTAAAAAGCTGTTAAATTTCCAGCCTCTGTGTGGGAATAAATATTTCTAATGTAGATCACAGTTCATCCTGGCTGCCTGTGCAGTCTCCAACAACTGTAAGGTGTAAACCATCTGTTATCTTGATCATCAGCAGTGTTGTTGTAGATATCTTGTTTCATATCTGGGGATCAACCTGAGTGAGGTAATATCTTTTACTGGACCAATTTCTGTTGGTGAAACAGACAAACTTCAAGGTTTAGACAGAGGTCTTTTTCCAGGTCTGGAAAACCAGCTTAAAAGCTTGTCTCATTCACCAGCAGAAGTTGGTCCAACAAACAATATTACCTCAGCCACCTGCTGTCTCCTAATTACAACCATTTAGAACATCAACACTTAACTTTTTCACTGCTGGTCATTATAGCTAATGTCTTGGATGAACAGAGCAGTAATTATTGGAGTGGAGTGGGGAACATAACCAATCAGGTGAGGAATTCATACTCCCACCCCAAAATGTGCAGTCATCAACTATGCCATATGGGGATGGGAAAACGCAGAGCCTCCTCCTCACTCCCAGCAGTGCCAGATGTCTGCCCATAGCGCAGACCCCACACTTTTTTCTTTTTAAATCAGTTACTACGAAGAGCCCTAGGAAGGAGAGCTCGGAAGGTGGAAGCACTGCGCCTAGAACAGCAGGTTGCCCACAGGCAGCTCCCCCTCCCCAGATTACAAAGCGATGCCGTGACCCACCAGCCCCGCCAACGCTCTTCCTCCACCCGCGGCCCTCTCCCCCCACCTTCCGCCTCAACCTCAGCCCCTCCTCCTGCTTCGCACGTCCCCACCTGCCCAACTCCCCTCAGCCCCACCCTCACCCACCGCCGGGCTCCCCTCACCCCCATGCCCCGCCTCCCGCTACCCGCCCAATCCCCTCCGCCAGCCGCCCTCACCGAGCAGCCCAAGGCCCCGCCGCGGTGCAGACGAGTCACCCAGCGCTCGCTTGCCCCTCCCACCCAGCGCTGCTAAGCAACCCCCTCGCTTTACCCGCCCCTGGAGACGGGGCGCGTTAGGGCCCACTTCTCCCAGGACAAACTAGAGCGCAAGCCATCCTTACCGTTAGCTGTCGCAAAGCCCCACCAGGCTTTACGGCACTGGGAGGGGAGATGGGCGGAGTCACCCAAACCCCGGCACCCAACCCGGCGCGGCGGTGGTTTACGGCTCGGGGCGGGACTATGGAAGCGGCAGCTGATTGGCTGCGGTGGGGGTCAGTCCCTGCCTAGTGACCCCGGAGTGAGGAGGGGGGCAGCTCAGTCAGTGCAAAGTGTCCCCACAACGCCCCCGGCTGGGTCTGCAGCTCCCCCCACCCCTGAGCCAGTGCCAGTGGGGGGAGCGGCCACGGAGCGGCCGCCGGTCCCGTCCCGTCCCGTCCCCCTCAGGAGGAGACAGGTAACAGCCGGGGGGCTAAAGCCCGGTTTGCCCCGAGACTCCGTCATGGGGGCGCCTGCCCCAGTCACTGCCACGGGAGGGCTAAGCCCCCTCACCTCCCCCTGCCCGCCCCGAGGCTGCGCGCTAGGGGCTGCTTCCCCTGCCCACGCCCATGGGACTCTGCTGGGGGTGGGGGCAGGGGAATAGACTGCAGCCCCATAGGACTGCTGTGGGGTCACTAGCCCATCCCCCTGGATACTGATCTTGGGCGGCTACCCCTCCCCCCGCCCCGTGATCCCTTTGACATGTGGGGGGCTCACCCCCGCTGTGCCCCATGGTTCCTTTGAGACTGCTCTTGAGGGCTATCCCCCTGCCCCATGGTCCCTCTGAGAGGGGACTAGCCCATTCCATACCTCATCCCCCTGACTCATTTGAAGGAGACGTACTCCTCTCCTCCCACTGTATCCCTTGCCCCCACTATCCTCACAAGGCTGTTTTGGAGAAGAACAAATCAGCTTCATGCCTCCCCCCTTTGATCCCTCCCTGGATACTCAGTTATAGGGGGTTCACCCTTCCCTGCCCCCACTGTCCCCTTTCAGATGCCTTGAAATACTCTGCTCCCCTCCCCACCTTTCATCCTCCTCTCGACTCTCAGGAGTCTCACAACAAATTTTTTGGTGGCCTCAGAGTGTGGCCACCAACTCTTTGTGGTGGCCATTATGACAATTCTAATAAAATACTTATTTATTTTTCCTAAAGTTAAGTTGTGTCTCCAGAGCAGGGGGCCCAACCCCTCCTTATGGCCCCAGGAGAGGGGCTGCTCCCTCCTCCCCAGTCACTGCCCAGGAGACTGTGGCCACAGGAAAACCTCTGTGGCTGCATGTGGCCACCAGGGGCTACATTTGACAAATGCTGTTCTAGACTTCCGTTAGGGAAGACAAGCACCGTCATCCTGAGCCCATTTTGTGCTCTCAGATATTTCTACCATTTCTTTTACTACCCACCATCACCCTGACATTCTCTTCTGGGCCATCTGCCTACAGACCTCGAAACCATGTCTGATGGCCAACCTTCTTGCTCATGTCCTAGCTTTCTTCCTCAAAGCTCCTGCGACTCTGCTGGGGGAGGGAGGGGGCAGGAGGAGGGCAGCAGTTAGCTTGCTGCGCCTTTTAATTCCCCTGAAGCTCTGTTTGTGGGTTATTCTGTGCCCACCCTTCAATGGTCATTGTCCCTTATTTCAATCCCATTGAGACTGTATTTTGAGGAGACTGACTATCCTGCTGTTTTTCCACTCCCATTCAAACCCTAAGTATTCTCTATGAATTACCCATCCTTTTCAATTTCCACTTTGTGGCAATACCCTTTGCTTCCTCTCTCTCCATTCTCCCTAATCCAACCATGACAGTGTTCTGGACATGGAACACCCTTTATCCTTCACTTCTCATTCATCTAACATTGCATAGCTCAGTTCTACATCTCTCTTTTCAGGCTGCCTCAGAGGAGACTTGCAAGCTGTGAATTCGAAGGAGAAGATACAGACAGTAGGAATAAGTGAAAGTGGCACTCAGTATAAAGGTGATAATCCACCTTCACTCTTATCTCATATCCCAGGCCATCCCTGCACGTCCACCCTTGTCTGGATGCTCGTGGAACCCTTTCTTGTTGGTTCTAGTGACTCATTTATGTGAGTATGCGGGATTAGGTTTCCCCCTTCTCTAAAAACTAATTGCTGTTTGGCTTGAAAAAGTAAAATAACTTTGCAGTACAGGGAATGAACTTCTTCCCTTCTCTGTGTATTGTTCTGTGCTTTGCATTGTCATTTGCTAAATATAGCACACATTTACTTACTTTTGTGGGCTGCGGCTTGAAGATCTTTTGTAGCTGCTCTCTTTAAGAATTTTATAAAAACTCCCTGTCAATTGTTAATTGGGTCTCCTTATTTAAAAATAAATAAAAATTGTATACATCCCTCCCCTTGTCTTACTTCCCACCTATACTCACAAAGGAAACCTTCCATAGTAACTGCAGTGGTTGAGAATCATTACTAACATAGATTATAGTAAATGCATTTTGATGGCTTACTTACAATTATGTCTGTAATTCTTAATGTGTGTAAAGTGTATATGTACAGATTGTATTGCAATTAGTTTGTAAACGATTGATTGATTAGTATTCAGTGTTCACAAGTTTAGACCTTCGTAATGTATCTTGTCCTTTGCAGATTTAGTCACAGAAGGATCAAATATTATTGTTCATTGCAACTCAAAATGTTATTGGGAAGTGTTTGTTTTTACACAATTCAAAAATGTTTTGATAACAAAGGATTTACAAGGGTTTAGATAAACAAGGGAGGGTGTCAGTTGGAAGAGATAAAGCTGCCTTAGTATATAGTTTTGTTAAATTTTTTATTTTTTCTGCCAGAAATTCTGGTTAGATCTTTATAAGTAACTTGACCATTTGCATTGTTTCTGATGATATTGAGTGTTTGAGCTTATCTTATTTAAATGATTTTCACAACTATTTACAGTGAAATCTTCTTGCATAGAAATCATCCTTGTTGTTGGTTGGCTAGTTGCACAGGGCAATAAGTGTACTTTACAAACAAATAATACGATGCCCCATCCCAGATTATTTATAATCTAAAAAGATATTACATTATGAGTAATGGTAGGGTGATAATAAGAACTGAACAGAGTCGGGGGGGAATAAAGAATGTGAGCATTGCAGAAATAAAACTGAGAGTGCTTCAGTCAGTAGTGCATGTGTCTTGAGAATTCAGTGGTTTGTGTGCAAATACGGTTAGTATGAGAATAAAGGTAAATTTGATAGGCTGAGAGTGTGGAAGTGGTTGTGAGGAGGAAGTTTTTTGAAGTAAAGAGATAAAAGAAGAAAGGAGTGGCTCAGGTGTAAGGGTCTGCATGGAAGAAGGTATGAGTAGGAGAAAGATATTATTGGCCCATCTTAAAGCCTAGACCAGATTTATATGAAAGCTGTAGATGATAATTGGAAAGGATCTCCTAAGTACTCTGGAATCATCCCTTTCGTAGTATTCTCCAGTTGATGGAGTTCCTCCTTATATTTATTTTCATTGTCAGTCTACATCTAAATGTGTCCTCTCCTTATTCAAAACTTTAATACGTTTCGTTTACCTGAAGAGGAGCTGTGCATGGTGACAGAGAAATAGGAAATCCAAGTTAACTGGTAACATATACTAGCATGGTTTCTAGGTCTATCTATATTAAGAAAATGACCCACTGTTGACACTGGTTTTCTGAAGAATCCTCTTAAGACAATCTTGACATTGCACGTTTAGATGAGGCTAAGCTTTTCCACAGTTATAGAAAGTATCAATACTACATTCTGCTGGAGTCTACTACACTTTTCGAAATGTGTTGAAAGGGGTTTGACCCAGTCTTCACTAGCAGTCATATTTTTCCAGCACCAGTTTCAGAGGGGGTAGGCTGTAGTTTTTTGCTGACAATATTGGTCAACAATTGATCACTTTCCTAGTATAGATGGATTCTTAGTGCATATTGTCTGTGTTCAAACGTAATTGTTATATATCAATGGCTAAACAAAAACTTAACAGCCATGCAAGTCAAATAAGATTTAGAAGATGATTTTCTGAAATTACAATGAGGAAGTGCTCTGTTACCTGTCATTCATGGTTATGATGTATGATCAAAATCATATGCTTACTGCTAAAGAATGTGTTTGCTGCATATATTCAGTGAGCACCCATGGGCTTTTCTACATTAGGGAATCTTGCACCATGTAATTTCACTGATGTAGTTAGGCTGGTGCAAACCTCCAGCATAGATCTGCTGTATTTTTTGTTAAAATCCTTAGTTCTTTCGGATTCATTCATAGAGTGAACAACAAGCATTGATTTTTGTTTGTGAGGCTCCTTTTTTACCATGAAATACTAATTCAGCAAAGTTTGTGACAAGTACTGTTTTTTGATCACTATCAATCAGGGAATTAGCTGACAATTGAAACTTCATTGGTGGTTGGGACAAGTAATGAAGCCGGATTATAAACTGAAGGCCAAATCAGGATCTCTGTACTATAGTACAGCTATTTCCTAGGTAGAAGGAAGACTGCACACATAGGCTTACAGGATAAGTAGATTTTTTTCTGTTGTGCTTTCTAGTTGTATAAAACTACCTTTTTTATTTTTCTTATGGTGGACTTTTAGAAACCGGAAGACTTGCTGACTGAGATGGTCTTCCATCATTGAGGCCTCAGCATTAGCTTTCAGAATTGTACTATGAATGAAAAACTGTTGTATTATCCACCCAAATGGTCCACTGTACTGTTTCCACTCCGGTTTTTAGGACATTCTAAAATGAGACTCTGAGCAAATATAAATCTTTAGTTGGGATCTTTGGATGATGAAACAGGTTATATAAATGCTGCTTATTTTTATTCAGCATCAGCTGTGGTCTAAATATTCTAAGAATGATTGGATATTTCAGTCTGTATCAAAATATTCTTTCTCTACTTGTTGATTCTCATTGAAATGTCACTATTCAGATATTTAAATAATGGAAGTCACATGTTCACGTCACTTCCATAGGAAATTACAAGCAGCTTTAATTCGATTATGATTTCTTGAAGGCAATTAGGCCATGCAAAACTTGTATACAAAGAATTTTTTTTTTTTTTTTAATGAATGGTATATTAAAATTATGTATGTATCATGTCATGTAAATTTATATTTGCTCAGAATTGTGCTATACTCTTAAGGCCAAATTTTCATGTCAATCTTATCCTTGCTTCTCTCTCTCTCTCTCTCTCTCTCTCTCTGAAGGAAATAAGAATTGCACCACTGGACTTAAGAGAAGTGTATAGGCCTTAAACTGTCTGCCTAAGGATCTCTGAACACTTGGCAGACTGCGCCAGATTCACCTTACAGCTGTCAGTTTAGACCCTAGTGAAGTTTCTGAAGGAAGAGGTTTCAGCTGCTACAACCTTCCTTATATGAAGGGAGCCATGAGGGCCATTGTAGCCCTGTCTGGGAAGGTTTTATGGCCTTGGATTCCTGTCGGGTGCTTCTAATAGTGGAACTTCAACAGCAGTTAAAGCTACCCATTTCCTTGGCAGGAACCATGAGGTTGATTAACAGCAGAAGCACTGCCTACCCTTGCTGTTCTTCAGCACCAGGATCCTGAGTTATACAGGGAGATGTAGTTTACTAATTCTTTCAAATCTAGCCCATAAAATAATCCTTACAAAACCTCTGTGACATAGATAAGCATATAGGTACTTACTTCACTTACCATTGAAATTCAGCCACCTGTGGAGTGTAACAACACTATAGCTGTTTAACAGTGTGTAGCAATGCCACACAACAGCTTAAGATGGGAAGTGAAGAATACCCTAGCCAATAGAAATTTTGGGGAGAATTTAAATACGCAGAAAGTAACTAGAGGAGTTGGAATTTGGCCGGAATGCTGGTCTATGATGTCACTATTCTCATAGGAAGTGTTATGGGATCTTTAATGACCACTTGTGAGGATCTAGGTTAGTTTTTTTAAAATTAGGTTTGAAAGACAATAGTGCAATATCCCCAATAGCATTTTGCAGGATTTTTTCACTATTGATTCAGAGATTAAAAACAGCTCCCAATGATTCATCAGAGCCGCGTCCTGTGGCAATTAAATATTACTTGGTGGTCTCCCTTCCATGGACTTACTTGTCTACGGCCTACCTAGCTCGAAGTCTTTTTGGATCATAGCACAGCATGTCCATCATGAAGTACAGCAGGATAATAAAACCTCTTAAAATGCTGCCATCTAATTTTTTATTTGAGGCTTGTAAAAATGGGATATGATAGGAATGGTATTGTAAGTGGGACAAGAACACAAATGATAATGTGATAGATGCAGAAAGATGCAATCCCTGCCTTTAACAGACTGCAGCCTAGGAAAATGAACAACAATTGAAGGGTGATGGAGAAGTGCAAAATATACTATCAAGTATAGACTTTTTTTTTTTTTTTTACTGTAAATCAATTGCCATTTAAACTAGCCAATATTAACTGGATAATGTCTTGTAATGGGCAAGTGGGTTCTGAGGAGAGAATATTGGTCATGATTTTTTTATTTTTTAGATAATAGAGTATAAAGTGTTATTGGATATTTAACTGCAACAAGAGACAGACAGGATCTAGACTTAATGTCTCATGTGGACATAGCAACATCATGAATAATAGTATACTACTCATGTCAGAGTGGTATTAAAGTGCCAGCAATAACATGATAAGCCACAGGCCTGATGCAGAACCTTATGGCCTGGGGATGATTGCTACCTATTTTGCTATCTAGATGCACAAAACACTTCAATAACTTTTGCTCTCAGATCTCATTTTCATGAACACTAACCCCCTGTAAGGGGAAAACCTAATAAGAGATGTCAGAATTTTCCACGTAGTATTTGCATTTAGGTTCCTTCCTTATTTAATACGGAACGCATTCATGTAGAAAATTCTCAAATTATAATCTCTGCAACAACATTGGAGCACTCATTGGTGGATAATCAAAACAAATTTGCCTGATTTTGGTTACTGTTCTATTTCTGATATAATCTGCCAGTCTGGTGAAGTATTTTAATCAACCTGTGTAAATCCTTTTAGTAGGTGAACTTAAGATATTGCACTCAGTAAAATCACTCTTGGTTAAGTTTGCAGATCTTACTTTTGCCATATGCAGCTTATTTTCCTCTGGGAAAAAAGCTTGTTTTTTTTAGTGGAGAAAGCTGTTACCTTGCCTCTAGTCTGTGAAATCATCGCAGTTCTAATTTATATCAGCTAATGGAAAATGTGTGGATTTTTAAAGTGAAAATTGTGCAAAAACAAAAAGAGAACTAATGGCTGATCAGTGATGCACAAACAAGTTTAGAAATGTGATCGAATTAGGTCATTGCAGTGCAACTTTGATCAGGTCTGTGATCATCTCTCTAATTGTGTGATGCTTTATATGCATTGAAAGGCAAAAATATAGTGAATGATAAGGTTGTTGTGGGTTTTTTTTTTCCCCTCGGCTACTTTTAGAATGCAAAAATTTAATCTTGTTATGTTAAAAGTTTCTGCCACTTAATGTAAGCTAAAATTGCACATCTTTTGTAACTATTTTGGTCCAGCTCAGTGGTACAATGCAAGAAACAACAGAGCCAAGTTCTTTGTTTTATATGATCTGCTACATAGTGGAATAATTGATGCTTTTAATATTTATTTGTATTACTATAGTGCCTAAAAGCCCTAGTCATGTGCCAGTACCCCATTGTGCTAGGCTAAATACAAACACATCAAAGACTTGAAGAGCTTCCAATCTAGGTATAAGACCAGCAACAACAGATGGATATAGACATGTGGGAAGCACAAGAAAACAAGGAAACTGTATTGGTCAGCATGAAAGACAGTGGTCTTGGCACACAGCAGCCTAGCCATTGACAAACTTTTTGTAAGCATCAAGGACAAAGAGCAGTTCTGAATAAGGATAACGTGTTCATTTTGCAGATGTTCACGGGGAGCTCTTCCCAAGCATGAGGGACAGCATGGGAGAAAGCAAGAAGGAGCTTGTTTGGAAATGTAAAAAAATGGTTGATGGAGGTTGGCATCATGTGTCAGTCCGAAGGGAGAGTTAACATCTTGATAATGAATGGAAAATGGTCGGTAGAATGGGGATACGCTGTGAGGGGCCTTGAAAGTGAAGGCAAGTAGCTTTATATTTGATGGGATAGAGAAGGGGAAGTCAATGGAGGGATGAAGAGAGAGAGATGTGACATTGTCAAAGTGACAGATTAGGAAAATGATCTTTCCAGCATTCTGAGTGGATGAGAGCAGGGCAAGGTTGCATTTGTCCAGGCTTGAGAAAAGTATGTCACAGTAATTTGAGACATAAGATGATGAGAGCCTGGACAAGGGTTTTAGCTGGGTGAATGGCTAGAAAAGACCATGTCTTAGAGATGTCATGAAGAAGGAATCTGTAAGATTTAGACCAGGGATCGGCAACCTTTGGCACACGGCCCACCAGGGTAAGCCCCGTGGCGGGCTAGACTGGTTTGTTTACCTGCTGCATCCTCAGGTTCGTCCAATTGCGGCTCCCATTGGCTGTGATTCACCATCCCAGGCCAATGGAGGCTGCGGGAAGCAGTGACCAGCACCCGTGCCTCTTCCCGCAGCCTCCATTGGCCTGGGATGGTGAATGCGACAAGTAAACAAACCGGCCCGGCCCACCAGAGTGCTTACCCGGGCGGGCCATGTGCCAAAGGTTGCCAATCCATGGTTTAGACATAGCTTGGATATGAGGACCTGGAGAGAGGCCAGAATTGAAAATGACTCCCAGGTTTTGGGCCTGAGTGATAGGCAGGATATTGGATATGTCTGCAGTGACTGGGAAAGAAAGGTAATGGGGAAGACTTTGAGGGAAAAATTAAGAGTTCTATTTTAGTTATGTTGAGCTTGAGCTGACAGCTAGATATTGAAAAGAGGTGTTAGAGAGACAGGCTGAGATTTTAGTTTGGACTGAAAGACAGCTTTGGAGTAGACAACCTGTGAGTTGTCTGAGTAGAGGTGGTGGTTGAATTCATGTTTTTGGATGAGGTTAACCTGAGAGAAGGTATAGAGGGAGAAGAGAAGGGAACCAAGGATCCCAGTGGGGCTGTCACAGAAATGGGGGATGAGGAGGATCCTTTGAAGGACATGCTGAAGAAGAGATTAAAAAGCTAAGAGGAGAACCAGGACTTGGCAGAATCACAGAAGCCAAGGAAGGATGAAATTTCAAGAAGAGGAGCATGGTCAGTGGTGTCAGAGGTGGCTGACTGGATCAAGAGGATCAGACTTTGGTGAGAGTGGTTTCAATGGAGTGCAAGAGGCAGACATTGAATTGGAGGGTGTCTGGGATGGAACTGGAGGAGAGGAACTTCAAACAGTGATTTGTGGACAGTGTTCAATGAGCGTAGATGAAAGGGAGATGGGGTAGTAGTTGGAGAGGCAAGTGGGGTCAAAGGTTGGGTTTTTTTGAGATGGGAGGAGGAACTAAAGCATGCTTGTATTGTGAAGGGAAAAAGCCAAAGAAGGAGAGGTTAGAGAAGAGTAAGCGAGGGAATGAGTGGGCACAAGGGAATTCAGGAGATGGGATGTGGTCATTGGAGCAAGTGGAGGAGTTAGAAGAAGTGAGCAGATAACAAACCTTTTGCATCTGACAGGGAAGAAAGAGGAGAGAGTTGTAAAAGGGAAGGCAGGATGAGCAGATGGGAAAAATCTCATATTTTGTCAACATTCTCTTTGAAGAAATTTTCAAGAGGGAAGTGGAGGCAGGAGAAGGGAAGGTTTTGAGTGAGGAAAAGGTGGCTATTATTGTGGGCATGGGATTCACTGAGTTGGAGAAGTACAGTTGTTTAGCTAGGAAGATCACAGAACTGAAAGAGAAGAGAATGAATTTTTAGTGGAATTTGTAGCCTTGTCACAGAATTTTCATCAGAGATGCTCCACAGTAGGAGAGCAGTAGAAGAGAAGGTGGATGGTGGGGATGAGCCAGAGCTGGGGGTTGGTAGGGTGGACCTTGCTATGGGAAAAAGAGAAAAAAGAGTCAAGAGTTGTGAATGAAGTATGGAGAGAATTGACAACCATATCAATGGAAAGAAGAAAGGAGAGTGCTGAGAGAAGATGAAATATCATCAGTGCCTATAGACTGAAAGTCTCAGAAAGGCAGATTGACAGGGTATTGTTGGGGAGGAGCTGATCGTCAGAGTAGGGAGAACTCAGCAATAGAGAAATCAGGGAGAGAGCAGTTCTTAATGATGTCCAAGCCAAGTGAATTGCCCTTTTAGTGAGTATATTGACCCTGTAACACTTTCAGAAGTTGAGTTTGGGGTTTGTTTAATAAAAATATCCCCAAAGTGTGTTCAGGGAAGTTTGAAGAGGCAAAGCCTTGGTTTAGTTCAGGGGTCAGCAGCCTTTCAGAAGTGCTGTGCCGAGTCTTCATTTATTCACTCTAATTTAAGTTTTCGCGTGCTGGTAATACATTTTAACGTTTTTAGAAGGTCTCTCTATAAGTCTGTAATATATAACTAAATTATTGTTGTATGTAAAGTAAATAAGATTTTTAAAATGTTTAAGAAGCTTCATTTAAAATTAAATTAAAATACAGAGCCCCCCAGACTGGTGACCAGGACGCGGGAAGTGCGAGTGCCACAGAATATCAGCTTGCGTACCGCCTTCGGCACGTGTGCCATAGGTTGCCTATCCCTGGTTTAGTTGTATGATTCCAGGGATTTAGGTGTTGCAGAGGTTCCAGTCAGACAAAGCATTGATATTGCATTATGTGCTGAACGATATTAAATAATAGGCCCATGAGGCTGTGGTCTAGGACAGAATGAATCTTGGGAGGGGAAATGGGAAAGAAGATGCAGATACTGCATCTAAAAAGAATGGTTTATCCCTTAAGTCCGAACATGTAAAAACTAATTTGGCAGTGGGTAACAATGGTAGCTAGGAGGGAGGGGCTAAATTTGTCCTCCAGTTGTTTTCAGACTCTACATCCTGTTGGGGTGGGTGCATGGAGCTGTGGCAGTAGAGCCTACTTTAGCCCTTAGCTCATATTCCACAGCTGGGGGTGAGGAGGATTTCTCCTTCTCCTGTTGAATCCCCAGGAGAGAATTCAACTTAGTTTTTCATTGTTCAATTTACTGGGGGAAGGAGAGAAACTTCTGCCTACACTCATACTTTAAAGAAATATATATTGTTTTCTTCCCCTCCACCAGGACAAAAATATCCTGGAAGACCGACTGATGGTGAATCAAAGTGAACTCCCATCTGGACAAACAACAGACTATCTGTCATAACAGACAGACATCTTATAAGAACTGACCTGACACTTGGTACCTCTTTTAGCATAACAGCATTACGATGACATGAGGTTACAAACCAGGTGCAATGTAAAAGCAGACAGACCCTTTCTGTTTAATCTATTTTTGTATCTAACAAGAATATATTATTCTTTTGAAGGGGTAGCAGCTTGTTTGAAATGTTATATGGGCACACAAGATTATGTATAACGAGGAACATGAAGAGTAGAACACACATCAAAAACAGCGACAGCTTCCTGTAAGGTAATATTTCAGGAATGGATTGAATTCATCCATGCTGTACTTGCAAATCAATTAATTTGTTTTGCCATCTGTTTGCATGATGCTGTACAAATCATGGCAAGTGGGAATTTCCAGGTACATCTTATGTCTCTTTCTTGCCGCTTTTACTTGCATGAAGAAAGCCAATTTGTGGTAATCCACCCACAAACAATTCTGTTATAAGGGAGACTGACTATAGTTGCAAATATTAAATATTAAATGCCAAATGGCTCAAAGCTTCCATTAGCCCTCTCTCCCACGCCAAAGTTTGATACCCTAAGCAAGGATTTTGAAAGAACTTTTGAAGTTAAAATGAAAGTAGTTTCCAAATTGGTATGTTTACAGCTGTCCTGAAACCTCAAAATGTTTATTACTCTAACATGGCATAATCTGAGTTTCAGTACTAGTTCAGGGGGTGAAATGTAAGTGTAAAGGTTCTACAAGTGGTAAAAGAAGCTGTCAATGATTTAATTTGTCTTTCTGTGCTGCATGTGTTTGGTCTAGCTAAACTGAGTAATACCTGCTGGCTGCAAGCAGTGTGTGGGGCCAGTGCCAGCTCTTTATAACACTGCTTTACAAATATTCCCACCAGCTGAGACTCCAGCAGCATGATAAGGATCTCTACTTCTTATCCAGCTGCCTTAAAAGATATTTGGAAACTTAGTACTGATTCCTTAAAGAGAGGTTCCCATTTCTTTCCTCTCCTTCTCTCCCAGAGTACCTGTCTCTGTGGTGTTTGAGTGACTAGCATGGTACTCATCTACCTTGGGATAATGTGACCTAAAAGTGCTGCTGCTCTGCAAAGAGATACTGTAGAAATGGTGATGGTGATTCCCATAACATACATCCTCATTTTGAGTAACAAGTTTTAATAACTTCCAGTTTTGCAAATTCAAACTCGGATCAGAGCACCAACGTACATGTATTCCCCCCCCCCCCATGTGTATCACCACTCAAGGTTTTTCTAGTCAGTTTCTACCCTTACTTATGGTAGTGACCCCCAGTGCCTTCAGTAGACTTGCACAAATGTACTGAAGGAAAGAATTTTGCCCTGCAGTTCAATCTTCATTAACACTACTGTTGATATGTGATCCAGGGCAGAATCCAACTCTCTCTCTGGGAGGTGACTTGGCTCTGAAGTGCTAAGTGGAGTTTAAAAAAATAAAAGGGAGAAAAAAATGGCTTGGAACCTGATCCAAAGCCCAGTGGAAAGACTTCCATTGACTTCAGTGGACTTTGGATAAGGCCCTTTGTCACCAGATTAAGCAGATTTGATTCTGAATACGTGCCAGGAGCAGAGTAAGCAGGTGGTGTTTTTTCATAACCACTCTCCTTACCATAAGCACAGACAATATAGTACATACTACTAAACACCTGCCTTTTTAAAGTGGGGGAGTTAAGACAGAAAAAAGGAAGAACTGGAAGAAGGAAATAATAAAGTAATCATGGTAGAACAGAGGATCTGAAACATGGCAGAGACAGTACAGGGATATGAGGGGAAAGACTGTCAAACCTAATAGCCCCAAATCCCAGCATTCTTTAATTGATCCAAAACTTCCTTTCATGTGCTCTTGCCCCACTTCCCAACTGTATTCTCATCCTGCTCCTTCTCTAGAAAAAAAACTTTTAAAAATTCTTAACTGCATTCTACTCCCATTCCATCATTTACCCTGATCATTTATTCCATGGGTCAGTTACTTTATGCTTGAAATCCTACTGTTTTAAGAAATTGGGAATTAATTTGCAGCTTTTAACTCTTCACCATAGTGAGCTTATGTTATTAACACCCTTAATTTAAAACATCTGTTACTCTATGCTCAGCACATTTAAGGAAACTAGTATAAGCAGTACTTAAATACGTGAACTCTGGTATCCTCTTTAGTGATCAGTATTATCCCAGGGGAGCATTTTCAAATGGGAGGGAAATATCCAATATGTTCCCTCTTTAAAAACACTTGAAAATTCTTATATATTCTTAAATAATGCCACAGTAGATGAAATCATAAGCAAACTCAGAAACTAGCTTCCCTCAAACAGCTTTTGTGTGAACTATTTAGTTAATCATATGCCTATCAAAATAGGAACATACCTCTTATTTCTAAATCCCATCTGTATCTAGGCAGTAACTTCTGAGTACATCTCATATTCTCTTTCTTTCCACATTCTTTGCCACAGATAATTCTGTAGGCAGCATGCATATTAGCAATAACTTCTTATAGCGGACAGAACCTTACTGAGAAAAGACTAGATATCAAGGCCCTTATACAGAAAGTGTGACAATGTTTGACATTCTCACTTTTCTCTCAACTGTATTTATATCTGGAATATAGAAAATGGGTGGCCAGTGAGAGTACAGGAAACTCATTGAGCGAATTATCTCTTGAGTGACCTGCAAGCATCTTTAAGCCCTTTATTGGAGTTTTAATAGTTTATTTCAATGGATATACTAACAGGTAGTTCTGTGTTCATGATCTTTCAGAATCTTGTCTTCATATCGAACCCTCACAATAGGGAGGTTCTTTACAGATTTTAGTTAATAATAAGGATTTCACAATTTAGAATCAAAACAGATTCCTGGCCCTAATCAGGAATTAATGTAATGCTTACATATACTGTTTTTAAGTACTGCACAGTCATCCTAACATTCCTGTTAGGTAGGTCACATGAGAAGATAAAATAAATCAAATTGTGTTCATTTATGTAAACTTGTAGATCTTGTAGGTAACACACATATCTCTTAAGTGGGGGGGAGGGGGGGAGGCAAAAAGACCTTGAAGATTATCTTGTCTGTTTCTCTGCCAGTGCCATAAAGTACTTAATATATTCTAGTACTTTGGGCAATGTTTCCCAAACTTGGGGTGCCGCTTGTGAAGGGAAAGCCCCTGGTGGGCCAGGCTGGTTTGTTTACTTGCTGCATTCGCAGGTCTGGCCGATCGCGGCTCCCACTGGCCGCGGTTCACTGCTCCAGGCCAATGGGAGCTGCTGGAAGTGGCACGGGCCGAGGGACATACTGGCCGCCGCTTCCAGCAGCTCCCGTTGGCCTGGAGCAGTGGACCGCAGACAGTGGGACTCGCGATCGGCCAGACCTGTGGTCATGGCAGGTAAACAAACCGGCTCGGCCCGCCAGGGGCTTTCCCAAACTTGGGATGCCGCTTGTGTAGGGAAACACTGACTTTACGTATAATTGGCATGGTATCTCCAGAACTGCAGGCATTGACCATTGTGTGAAGTTTACTCATTAAGAGAGATTTTTTCTTAAACCTCATGTACTGTTGATTATTCACTCTTATACACTGCCATTGCAGTAAAAAGAACTTTGTAAAATGTTAAAGGCATCCCAAAATATATAAGTATCCCTTTCTGCTGGGATGAAAAAATTAGAAACCCTACAGCTATCTCTCTTCCCTAATCTTTGTGTCTGACTGTATTTGATCCTGTGGCTATGTCTTCACTACCCACCGTATCGGCGGGTAGCAATCGATTGCTCAGGGATCGATATATCGCGTCTCATCTAGACGCGATATGTCGATCCCCGAACACACTTATATCGATTCCGGAACTCCACTATCCGAACGGAGTTGCGGAGTCGACATGGGGAGCCGCGGACATCGATCCCGCGCCGTGAGGATGGTGAGTAATTCGATCTTAGATATTTCGACTTCAGCTACGTTATTCACGTAGCTGAAGTTGCGTATCTGAGATCGATTTTCCCACGTAGTGTAGACCAGCCCTGTGATTATAATGGTCTTAATTTGAGTGTGTACTGTAAGAATTGTTGCATGGTGTCATTTTTAACAGGTGTTCTTGACATTTTTTTTAAGGCATCTTCTCTTTTTCAATCCCTGTTTTAATTTATATATGCTCTATGTTGATTAAAGGTAAATAGTGTGACTGCATGACACTTTTGTAAGACGCAGACTCTGCTAGGATGTTACACCATCACTGTCGGAGGAACCCTGAACTACAGGAAGAGTTGCAGATTCAGGCTGCAGTAGCTGCTGGGGATGTTCACACTGTGCGCAAGATGTTGGAACAGGGCTATTCTCCAAATGGTCGAGATGCCAATGGCTGGACCTTGCTTCATTTCTCTGCAGCAAGAGGGAAAGAGAGATGTGTTCGTGTGTTTCTTGAACACGGAGGTGAGTTGCACAGAAATAAAAGGTCTTGGGTTCCATTCAAAAGTTTTCCATTTCCAGATTGGTAGCAGATTATTTCTGAAGTAACTTTCTCGTTTGCCTCACTTGTTTCTTGGGAGTGGTGCTTTGTTTCTGTCTCCACTCTACTTGTTCTGAATGTTTGCTCCATGAATGTGCTGGCAAACTGTCTTGCCTTTTATCTCCGTTCCCTAGTTCTCAAAATTGCCAGGGAGCAATTATCAAAATGAATAAGCAGTTATAAAAGTAGGTGAGTAGGGAAGAGCTAGATAGAAAGTAAGAGAGAATTTACAGCACCTTTTGTAGGCCTTGTCTGCACTACAAGGGAGATGTGCTCTTAATTTGAGTTAGCAAACTGTAGATAAAATCCTAGTAAGTGCTGAACACAAGGCTGTTTGTAATTCTAACTTGAGCCAGTAGGTCATGTTAAAGACTAGGCTTCCCCATAGACTTTAACTTGATCTAATAACTCATGTGAAAATTATAAACTGCCTTGTCTTCACTGGGATTTTACTTCAAATTAGCTAATTTGAGTTACGCATGCTCTGTTTTTCAGAGTGAAGACAAGGCCATTTTTGTAACTATCTCTTTGAAAGGGTAAAATATCAAAGACAAGCAATTGGTTAGTATAGTACCGTATATACTCGTTCATAAGCTGAATTTTTTTTAGTAAAAAAGGGAAGCACCAGAGAAGGGGGTCGGTTTATGAATAGGTATAGAGAGGGAGAGGTGGGACACAGCCCCTCCCCCCAACAGAGGGAGCAAGAAGAGGCACAGAGCCAGAAGGGAAGAGACGGAGCCAGAGTCTCTCCACTTCTGGCCACGCTGCTCTCCCCACAACCTCCAAAACAGCTGTAGCTCTGGGGCTGGCAGGCTGCGGCCGCGCCACCCGGCTCGGCGGGGCAGGCCCGGCCCGGCCCGCCCGAGCAGGCTGCGGCCAGGTCAGAGACATCCTTCCCTGGCCCTCCCCAGATAAGGTGGGAAGGGATGGGATGGGGAGAATGTAGGGGTAGGGTCATGTGGGGAGTGGTCACGGGTTACTGTCCTGACTCCCAGCTTCCCCCCCCGCCCCCCCAAAAATCCCCACCAGTTGCTGCCTAGCCCATCAGGGTAAGTAGCTGGTGCGTCAGGACACTTTGTTTACTTGGGTTTACTTCCGTGCCTGCGGACTCTCAAGGTAAATAAATGAATCAATAAACCCAGGAGCCAAAGTTTGCCGATTCCTGAATTATAGGGTCGGCTTATGAACAAGTTATAAAAATTTTCCATTTTTACTTATCCATCTTGGGGGGATCGGCTTATAAATGAACCAGCTTATGATTGAGTATATATGGTACAAGAGAGAATCAACTGAAGTAAAGTTTAAGGTAAATATCACTCCTAATGACTTTTGTCAAAACATGGAAGCCTTTTAAGGAAGCACTTTTTTTTGAGTCACTTAAAGGTAGTTGAGGCAAAGCATATCACTAATAATAGAGCAAATGTACATAGTACTTAGGACCGAAAGCACTCCTTACTTTTAGTTTTTTACCAAAACTCCTAGACTTTAGAGGTCAGTGGATTGAACTTGTCTTTGCACTGGACAATGTACAGAGTGGGAGAGATGGATGTGCCACATCCCCAGTCAGAGTGCTGCCCCATTAAACTTTCTCTGGCAGAGAGAGGCTAGATGAAACTCCTGAACTCCCTAACACTGTTCATAAATCAGATCATTGGTTTGCTAAATTTTTACTATCTTCCCATCCCATAGAAACTCACATGAACCATCTGATTGATTAATAAAAACTACTCACATAAGTAGCAGTGGATGAGATCAGGCCCTTAGTTTGTGTTGCATTGTTTGACACACACACATATATTACATATAAAAACTACATTTAAAAGAATGTTATTTAGGTTGCAAAGTAAAGCAAATTTAAAATTAGAAAATGCCACACTTAGGAGTCAGAATTTAAGTTGCACGGGCAACTCTCAATCTGGCATTTCCCAGTCTTCAAGTGGTTGATTTGAGATATAAAAATCTTCGCGATCTTATAAATTTGACTTTCTTTCCAGATTTACAGTCTCTGTAAACTTGTCTTTTCATTTTCAGTACATCCTCTTATAACCATTTTCCTATAAATGCTACTGACTGGCTGCTATGTTCCCCTTTCTATTTATTGCTTTCAGTAAATCTATTGCCAGGTGAGAATTATCTGTAATGAAATAGTCTAGTGCTGGCAGCAGTGTAGAATGCAGTCGGAGGAATTGGAAAGTTGAGCAATTAGGCACCTGGAGAGGAAGAGACTCTAACAGTGTGGGAGTTGGTCATCTAGAAGTAGATTGACTGTTGTATCAGCTAGTAAGCCAGCCAGCTCGTCAATGTCTTAGTTGTATATAGAGTTTATAAAGTAAAATGTATGTTAGTGTTTTCCTTTATTCATGCCAGTCCTTTGGCCCAGACACAAGGATGTAACCAGCAGAAGGAACAGCCAAATGCAAAGAGAATATACCAGAGTTACAAGGTATTTCTTAGCAATTTGATGGCATGGTAGAGCAGTGGAGAGACTTAGTTTGCACGGAGAGTGGAGAAAGCATAGCTCAGAGACAGTTTGGATTCCTCAGAGTTGTGGGTCTTCCAACAGCTTTTTCAGTATAATGAAAACATGATGACAAACGGAATCTGCAAGAGCAATCCAAGCAGCAAGGAGCAATGGTCCCACTGGAGCAGCACAGGAAAGAGAGAGGTGCAGAATGGTTCACAGAATCATCGAAAATTAGAGAATCATTTGATCCATCCTCTTAGCCAGTGCAAAATTTTTCCCTCTAGTATATTTGTGCTTTCCAAATTTCATGCTAAGCCATCTTATGTGTGCAGTAAATTAAGGGAAGAATTATGCTGTGCTAATGCACAGCCCTCTGAATCATAGCCAGCTAGGATCTTTAGGGTGCACAGCAGTTACCTCTCTTAAGCGTTTTATATTCCAGTAATACTCTAGGCGAGTAAGGACATTATTTGGTTATGTGTACCAAAGTAATGGTGGTAAGACTCATTGAAACCAAAAGGAATTTGTTAAGAAACTGCTGAAAGTCCAGAGTAGCAAGTGACCTAAAGGAGTTTCTAGTCTATGCAAATTTGACTTCACAATATCTAAATCTAGTAAGACCTTACAGAATCTAGGAGCAACTAAAAGGTGTGAAATACTGTTCACCTAGACTGATGTATCTTTGTGGATGAAGATTAGTGAATTTCTTGAAGCTTCCTTGTGACTGTATTGCCTTAGGAAATCCTATGCAGGCAGCACTGTGGTGAGTATTTCTGAATCTTGTGGCTAGGGGTAAGTCTCTGGAAGGAAGCAAGCCTGGAATAACAGGAGTACACATAGCTACCTGTCAACGTAGCAACCGCTTCTCGTGCAGGTGGAATAGCTATGCCAACCGGAGAAGCTTTTCTGTCGGCATAGTAGCATTTTCACTGAAGTGCTACAGCGACATAGCACCACTGCAGCATTTTAAGTGTAGACCTGCTCTTAGTAACAGTCCTGTGACTTTTTGGTGTGGGAACGGAGGGGAAAGAGGAAACACATCACAAGGAGTCTTCAAACAGATTCTTCCAGATTTATGACCAGTTGCCTTACAGCAAAGCTAGCCCTCTCGAGTTGGACAGTTACTTAAGAGAACAGTGCAAAGAGAGAAACCTAGAATGAACAGGGTTATACATTTGACTTCAGTTTCACAATGCTAATTTTATTGTGGGATGGTAGGAATGGAAAAAACCTTAGTGAGTGCTTTTGATCCTCCCAATGTGCAGCTCGTAATAGTTTGTCCACAAGATGGCAGCAAAGCACTTTCTTAACAATAATAGGCAGTCTTTTCAGTTTTGTTTTTTTTAAATGATCTGACTACTTAATTGAGTAGAAAATTGGTACCAGTGGTCCAGTAAAAACCCATAATCTTAACAGGAATTAAAATATCATTACCATATGGTGCTGTCCATCATATTGGCTTTCATAAAGCTTAACAGTCGTGTGGCTTGTTTACACAATTGATTGGATTCCTTCACTTTTTCCAGTGATATCTCTTACATAGTTTGCTACTTCTTGGTTGGCCTTTATGTAATTAGGAGTAATTTAACTGGATTGGAGGTAGAGGGGGAGGAAACACTTACAAAAGGGTAGCCTTGTTTGAGAGCCAGTGGTGTTAATTCAAAAACACTGCTAGTGCTAATCTAGGTGAGTCTAGAAACAGAGATAGCATAGACTTATTACATTACTGTAACAGGTACACCATAACCTGTTGGGTTTTTAAGCAGGTGGCTTGATGGATAGAATGGATCAAGCACAATGGAGTAGGAGTGATTTGAGAGAGGATCTAGAACAGTGGTTCTCAATCTAGGGCCGCCGTTTGTTCAGGGAAAGCCCCTGGCAGGCCAGGCTGGTTTATTTACCTGCTGTGTCCACAGGTTCGGCTGGTCGTGGCTCCTGCGGTTCGCTGCTCCATGCCAATGGGGGCTGCGGGAGGTGGCGGCCAGCACATCCCTAGGCCTGCGTTGCTTCCCGCAGCCCCCATTGGCCTGGATCGGTGAGCCGTGGCCAGTGGGAGCCACGATTGGCCAAACCTGCAGGCACAGCAGGTAAACAAGGCCACCCTTTTGTAAGTGTTTCTTCCCCCTCTTCCTCCAATTTAATTAAATTACTTCCCTGAACAAGTGGTGGACCGGGTTTGAGAACCACTGACCTAGAATATTAGCTGAGCAGTCTGGAGCTAGGAAGTCTAGGAGCAGCTGATCCAGGGAAGAATATTTTTTCAGCTCATCATTGATATTTTTAATATCTTTTTGTTTTTTTGACTCTATAGTGGTGTGGACTCTATTTTAGAGCAGGTTGGGAAAGATACCAGTTGCTTCCTGCCAAAACAGGACTGCTCCCTGCAGTTATCTTTGAGCAGTTTCATTTTTAAACTTCTCAAGTACTCAGGCTTCTGCTGCTTCTGTTGAGAGACTATTCCACTGTCTAATACAGCTCACTGTAAGGAATTTTGTCCTGATACATAATCTAAATTTATCCTTATTTTCATCTCATATGTCAAGTTACCCACTTTACTTACCTCAGGCAATAATACTTCCCATTCCTTAATACCCTTTGTGGATTGTTCCCCGCACTGCTCTGTTTTTAATTGCTTAGCCATGCTATGCTTATTTGGCTCTCTTAATCTTTCCTGTTTTTATATTTTTTTTAAAAAAACCTCTCAAGCTCCTTCATCACTTTTGTTGCTCTCCTCTGAATTCTGTCTTAATTATGAATATTTCTGGTGAGGTGATGTCCATAACTGATTCCAGGTGTGGGCACTTCAGACCCATATAAAGCAGAACTTTTTCTTCTCCATTCTCTGACTGGATTCCTCTGTATATTTAATCCAGCATTACATTGACTTAACTTGCTGCCATATCATATTGCAAACTCCACTTGTACCTTCACAGTAGGTTGGAATTTGAGATTGGGCTTATCATCGTACTCCCCATGCTGCAAAGGATGAGGAACGCACAGTTGCCTGGATGTTGGTGTGTGTGGTAAGGGATGGGGGAACCAGTGTGTTTATCCCGAGCAACACATACAACACCCAACATTGGAAGAGGTGTTGACAGCCTCCAGAGGGAGCTGTGTTCTGTCCTTTGACCTTCTGGAAGAAAGGTCATTCCATCATACTCTCGTCTGCACCCCTTCCTCTTCAAACACTGAAGGGGTGGGAAAAATGCAATGAGTGAAGTGTCAGAATTGAGCAATGTGGCTGTCAGGATTTTGCACAGTAGAAATGCATAATGTGATAGTGTCAAATGAAGTCTGGTCTTCCCTGTGGACAGCACCTCTCTTTACAAACCAGGAGACTTGGGTTAGGAAATGGACTCCAGTTTCCAAGCTGTAGACTGGTAGAAGTTGAGCACATTACGAAGTGATGCACATAGGTGAAGATGGAGGGAGATTACCCTTTGACTGCCTTGCCAGCTGGGTAAGAATAGTAGTGGGACAAGCTCCACAGTCCGGTTAGCTGGCTGAAAGTAAGATGTTTAGTGCATGTGAGGAAAGACTTGTGAAAAATCATTTGGGGTGCAAGGGATGTGTCTCTGTGTCCAGGAGTGAGGAGTGGAATTAGGTAACTTGGTCTGGTTGATTTTTTTTTTTTCTCTCTCTCTTTTATTTTTATAATATATGAGAGCACACGCACACTATCTGAATTTCTGTGCTGTTGGTGGTCGTGCGATTGGGGGGACGGGACTATCCGGTCACTTGCAAATTTAGCACTGCCATATCTCCTGATTTTTTTTTTTCCTCCCCATAAGGGGATGCTTACATTCTTGTAAAATCTTAAATTTTTGTAAAACTATAAATTCAGAGCAGACTTCTCATCTTATAAAAACAGACTTTTATCAAGATGATCTGAAATAACATATATCTTACATGCTTTGGAAATCCTACAGACCGCAGAGAAACTTTTTACCTAATACAGTATTACACCCTAAAAACAACACCATCTTGCCAGACCACAAAACATCTGTAATTTGGGACAGCAGATGTTGCTACACATGCTTCTTTTTAAGACTAAGAAACAGCACAAGGGAAAATAAAACAGAGAGAAAGAAGCGTGACATTACAGAGCTGGAAAGGAACTGACTGGACAAAGCAGCAAAGAATCTTGTGGCACCTTATAGACTAACAGACGTTTTGGAGCATGAGCTTTCATGGGTTATGCATCCGATGAAGTGGGTATTCACTCACGAAAGCTCATGCTCCAAAACGTCTGTTAGTCTATAAGGTGCCACAGCATTCTTAGTCTAGATCTGTAAAAGCAGCAAACATGGCTACCCCTCTGATACTTGGCTGGTCAAAGAAGTTTGAACAATTAGCTTAAAAGTGCTAGAACTATGCATGTGTTTAAACATAACTTCATTTTTTTTTCTTGTTGATTACCTTTATTAAACTAAATAAATCATTTGACTCTTCCTTAAAATGGAACTTAGGCCCAGATTTTTAAATGTATCTTGGCGTTGCTGCACTCAACATTGCAACACCTAACTGATTTAGGAGTCTATAAATCTCATTTTCAAAAGGGAGTTAGGCAATTTTGGTTCCTAAGTGAAGTAATGCCTAAGTACTTGTAAAAATCTGGCCCATAGTCTATAAAAGCAAGTAGTAGTTTGAAGCATGTCAAACTATTTCAAGATTTGCTTGAAGAGTAACATTCTGCCGTTTGATTTAATTTAATTTTTTTTTTTTTGGTTGCAGTCTTTTATACTCTAACTTTTTCCCTTTGTTTTGTATTTTCACTTTAGCTGATCCCACAGTTAAGGACTTAATTGGAGGCTTCACTGCTCTGCATTATGCTGCCATGCATGGCCGGGCAAGGATTGCGCGCTTGATGTTGGAATCAGAATATAGAAGTGACATTATCAATGCAAAAAGCAATGATGGTTGGACTCCCCTCCATGTAGCAGCCCACTATGGCAGAGACTCATTTGTCAGACTCCTGCTGGAGTTCAAGGCTGAGGTTGATCCGCTTAGTGATAAAGGTACTACACCGCTTCAGTTAGCCATTATCCGAGAGAGGTCAAGCTGCGTGAAAATCCTTCTGGATCACAATGCCAACATCGACATTCAAAATGGTTTCCTGTTACGATACGCTGTGATCAAAAGCAATCACTCTTACTGCCGAATGTTTCTTCAGAGAGGGGCGGATACAAACTTGGGCCGCTTAGAAGATGGACAGACACCATTACACTTGTCTGCTCTTAGAGATGATGTGCTTTGTGCACAAATGTTATATAATTATGGAGCAGACACTAACACAAAGAACTATGAAGGACAGACCCCATTGGCTGTTTCAATAAGTATTTCTGGAAGTAGCCGACCCTGTCTGGATTTCTTACAAGAAGTAACAAGTATGTATGTAAGAAAAGTTAAACAAAGCACACAGTGTCATTTTTTGGGGTTTAACCTCAGGGAAACATTTAATCTTAGCATCTCACTGCTAGTTAAATGCATTAGAAAGTTCCTGGAGGTGATAGTGGGGGAAGCTCATTTACTGTCCTTCTCAGGAAAGGAGCTAACACTAAGGACACCATATTTAAATTAACTTAGAGAGAGAGTCTGGAAGTGTTCATCAAAAGATCTGTATGTGGCTATAAAATGCAGTTTTATTAGAACTGGCCTTAAGTGCAAGCATAACGTGGCTTCTTAGGATCCTTTGCTTGTCTGACATCCTGCAAAAACTCTGCAGCTCACTGTCTCATCTGGCATTAGGACCAGAGCAGGAGGAATTTTTCTATTTTTTATTTTGTTTTTGTTTTTGTTTTCCGCTTCTCTTCCCACACCTCTTCCCTGGACAGCAACATGAGCCTAGTTGTTTTCTTCTGCCTGTACCTGTTCGATATCTGGGAGCACTAGACTTACTGAAGTACCCTCCCAGTTCTAAAAAGTTTTTGATTTTTGACTACATTATGCAAGATGTTAGAAATGGAGTGACCTATTTAAAAAATTCCTTCATAAGGAGGATGCTGCCACTGAAAATGTTCAGGGTACAGAACTGCATTGCTAATAAGGTAACAAGGTATAATCCAGGATTATTATTATTATTAAGAGGGCCTGACTGATTCTCATGTGCCCAGAATCAAGTGGTATAGGACAGTTGGTGTGTGGCTTTTTAAAGCTTCTCTTACTTTTGCATGTTGCATTTTCAAACAATGAAAGTTCATAACCACATGCAGTATAGGTGCGAGAGAGAAACTGAATTTTTAATCACTGAATCAGATGAAATTTAGCAATTGTAGATACACGTAAGCATTCAGAATCAGACTTCTAATTTTATGTATGACTTGTATTATTGTGTTCACTAAAGACCTATTGTTCATATATCTGAAAGCTTGATATATACAGTGTTTGGACAGATGGAGGTTGGATAATAGGAAAAACAAGGGGAGGAAAGACTTTAATTTCATTGAACTTTTTTTTATCGAGAATAGAATAGAACAACGCTTTTGTTGCCTGTCTTTGGAAACGTTTCTCACCATTTTAGTTGTACTGTTGGGGTTATTTATGGACAAAATAATATCCAATCTTCTAATTTTCCATAGTCTTAGTGGGCTGTAACGGTAAGACTGAAGCATATTCTAATCCTTTGAAGTGTGTCCCTAATATCTGAAACTTCATCAAAAATCTGAAAACTTAAATAACTTTGTTTGTAGGCTGCAGATTCTGCAGTGGAATTGCTAAGTTTCTAACAATTTAGCATTAATGACTTCTAAGTAAAGAAGTTAGAAGTAATTCCAAATCTTTTAGATGCCCAGAAACTCTAAAAGTATTCCTATGGCTTTAAGGAAGTAGCAGTTGTCTTTGTTAATACATGCACACAAATAGTTAAGAAACCAAAGACTTAGAATACTGTTCCATCTGCAGTGGACATTCATTCACTTGTGTGTACAAAAATAACACTTATGTACAGCTGTGCCTTTTCAAAGTACTTTAGAACATTTCATTTAAAATTAGTGTCTCTTCTTTATGCAGCACTGTTATCATTGTTCTGAAGGGCTAAGCACATATGTTATATTAAAATATATATAGTTCTAATATCAATGTGTACTGCTAAACCAAATGGGGTTGAAGCTTGTGTGAACTGGGGTGGGAATTACGAGAAGTGGAGCTTCTTAATGGGGATGGATATAAAGAGACTGGTAGCATTCTGATTGTATTCTGGAGAGGGTTTCATGTTGTTTGTTTGTCCCCCCCCCCCCCCATGTTCTTCAGTCTAATCTGAGAGATTATAAATGGTCTTGATATGTCTGCTTGGGGTGGGTGCAGGTCTTTTTTCTAGCATCCATCTACCTCATCTCAGCAGCACTTCTTCAGTAGCTGCTTTAGGATATCTGCGAGAGTTGTGTCACTATATAAACTAGAATGATGAAGGTTTAAAATGGAAGAGAAAGTAGGATTGGTTGCAAGATCTCTCGTTATTCAGCCTCTGTTGTGTTAGGCAACGGGAAACAAGGCAGGACTAAATCAGTTGCAAGATGGAGACCGAGTTTGAAATCGCTCAGTCTCACTGGCCATCTCCTGATTCTGCCCTTGTGGGAGGAGGGTAGTGTGACAATGACCTACACATCAGAGGTAGTTACAGTTATCTTTGAGTTGGTCATGGATGAGGCTCCTAAATTTGCATTTGTAGTGATAATCCTGGTAGGATGACACTGTAGGAAGTTTAGCACTGCAGTTGGGCATTTGGTTGAACATAAACTGAGAAGTGTGGCTATGCTAATTGAATTTTACTTCCAAAAGTGGTCTCCGACTCAAAAATTAATCTGGTAGCTTGTCCATTTATTGAAAGTCCAGGGAAGGTGTTACTTTGGACTTAGTAGAGAGTGCCCTGTTTCATAGCAGAATCCCTAATTGAGAGCTGAGCTGATTGCTCTGGGTGACTTCATTGTCAATGTGGGTAAATCATCTGGGTTATCTCAGGTGTTGCTGTGTCACCACACATAGCTGGCCATACTCTTGAACTGTTTTTTGCTTTAGCTTTGGAAGTGGGCAGAATGGAGGTTGGACCTCTATCCAGGACCCTATCTTCCTTTGTTTTGAGCTCAGGATACACATCTCTTGAGTCAAAGGGCCTTTTTTAAACACCTTTTGACTTCCTACTTCTGAGACATATTGCTAACAGACCACTGTTGTAGAACACTAATGATCTTATGTCATTTATTTTCAGTGTGGTGTCTCCTAAATGCCCCATGTTTTGTTTCTGTATATTTCCTTTGTATGCAGATGATCTGGGGCAGATGAAGCATGTAGAGAGTCAGCTAGTAGTCTGGAGGCAGATGTCCCCAGTTAAGTCATGTATGCAGTGTAGTTGTAGCCGTGTCAGACCCAGGATATTAGAGAGTCAGGGTGGGTGAGGTAATGTCTTTCTTCAGGCCAACTTGTATTGGTGAGAGAGACAAGCTTTCAAGCCACACAGAGCTCTTCATCAGGTAAGACAGAGGGTTACATAAAGAATTTTTGAAGTCTCATGCCATGGCTCTGCATGAGAAAATGTCTTTGCCTCCACCGCATCAGCTATTGTTAGGACGCTGAAAAATTTATTTCTAGTGGTGGACAATTTGAATTTTTGCCATCTCATTCAGTAGCAGAGTAGAGTGTTTTAGAGTCTTAGATTTGGAGCTTGCAAGGCATTTAGGTTTTGTTTGGATGCTAGTCCAGTTTTTTAATGTATAGCTTTGTTGATGTATTTTGTATATGTACCCAGTGCTCTGAATGAATGTCTTAGATCTGTCATAAGTCTCTGTTTTAACTATGGGAGCCACCACTGGAAGGCAAAGTTTTATAAATTGTGAGTTAATTTGTAAAGGGCATTAAGCCAATATTTTTAATATGTACTTTCAAAAGCAAGGAACTACATATACACTTTAGACAGCTACCATCTGTTTTCCAGTCTAGGCATAAGCCACAGTATTGAAAATACTTACTCATCTTGAAGAAATATAGTATATTTCTGTCTTTGTTGCATGGTGGATTTGAGTTCAATCAAATTGATTTAAATCACTAGTCAGGAAGACTCGATTTAATCATGGTTTTTTACATAAAGGTGCATTTTTGTTGGTTGTTATAACCTTAATACATATTCTTCACAACTCAGAGATGTAGGTTTCATTTTTAGAAGGTACACACTCCACATTTTTAAACAGTGATTTGTTTTGAAAACTTTTCAGATTAGTTTTACAGCTATATCAGAAAATGAATGATTGTTTGGTTATTTCAAAGGTAAATTGGGAGGTGAACTATCTCTAATTCAACAGGCTAATCATTAATATTTGGAGGATTTTCTTGCTATGCTGTATTAGGAGGAGAACATCACCAGACAGACATTAAATTGTTTTATTTAACTAAAACAACAACATTAAGTATTCTGGATATTTTTCTTCAACAGCAAACATATAATATTTTAACAAAACAAGCGTATGTCCATCACTTCTCACATTTATCTCCAGACTTCTCCTTGTCCAGATCTATTCTGCCCCCAATAATTTTCTGTTCATTGAACTTTTTGAAACTTTTCACTTTTAGAGAGAAGTAAGGGATTGACTCTTTGTACACAAGTTTGAAAAGGGACAATAGGGTTGAGGTCTGTTATTTCTCACCTCTATATATTATTTATTTATTTAAAACATTTTTGCTGCTAACAAGCATGTTACCTCTGGAGACACAAATCCAGTTAGAGAACTGCAAAACTAAGCATCTCTGATGGTATCTTTTAGGATGAGCACGGAGTCCCCTGGGGAGATTGAAAGATTAACCTAAATAATCTGTCCAGAAGCCTGTGAAGCCCCATAACATTGGGTCCCTGATCCATGAACTATTGGAACTCATTTACAAAACTTTTCTTAAATATTGTATCAATATATTGTCTCATACTATAGAATTATAATTTATAATCCCTGTTCCGTGATGAGATATCTTTCAGTTATAATGTATCTTTAGATAAATTTTTTCCTCAAAAAACATTGTATCAAAAAAAGTCCGTTTTTTGGTGGTTGTTTTTTTTTAAATCATTGATTTATATCCACCCTGCTTTGCTGGCTCTTGTAGGCTTGTTGCATTGAACTTTTTCCCCCCTAAACTGATGTCAGAACACTGGTACCAATGCTCTTACTACAGAGAGCCTATAGCTCCCTATAATGGAGAACAGACAAGAGACCAAGCCTGTAAATACATCTCCAATCTTAGAATTAGATCTACAAGAAAGACCTGATTTGTCTACCTTTCCCTGAGGAAATGTCTCTCCTGTGCTTTCCAGTGAGGGGGGTGGTCAGACATTTAACTTCCCTTTCTCTTGGGATTCCTTTACATATTGGAAGGCCAGATTAGTCTAAGCATGAAGTTGGAAGTTTAGCCTTGGTTTCCCAGTCTGGAAAATAGATAATATACCTCTACCTCGATATAACGCTGTCCTTGGGAGCCAAAAAATCTTACTGTGTTATAAGTGAAACCGCATTGTATCAAACTTGCTTTGATCCACCGGAGTGTGCAGCCCCCAACCCCACCCCCCCTCTACCCCGGAGTGCTGCTTTACCGCATTATATCCGAATTCGTGTTATATCGGGTCACATTATATCGAGGTGGAGGTGTACCTGTCTAGTTAATCCTGGGTTGCCAATCAATGGTTAGGTGAAATACTAATTCAGTTGTATTAAGATTAGTTGTTTTATATTCTCAAAAGGACAAGGCTAATATTAGCTTTAACAAAGAATTTCAGATTGTATGCTTTAGAAAATGTTTACAGCATTGTAGGCATGGATGAAATTTTAAAGATAGGGACCTCTACAAAGAAACTATGGAAACTCCCTGCTGAGAGACAGGGTCAGTAAAACTATCTTTATTTATTTTTTTGCTATAATTTAGGCAAAAAAATTTAAACTTTGACCGTTTTCTGATCGTATAGTTTAAACTCCTCTGAATATAGTAATTTCACAGTGTAAAATTCTGTTGCAACCTTACTCAGTAACAACACTTAAAACAAATGCAGTAATTCCTTGAAATCACCTGCTAGAAATCAATTGGAAGACGTCTCATTAAGCTTGTTAATCTTTCATTTATGTGTGCATGGTAACATGCATGCAATTTACTGAAATTGTGAAAATCTATTGCCCAGTAGGTGCTGGTGGTAATCTCACACTGATAAATGGGCTCTGTTTTGAGAGATTGGGTTTTGCTTTGTGTTAAGGCTGTATGAATCAGTTATTTTATCATTGGCCCTGTTAAATAAATAATCTTACACAAGTTCCACGATACTTTCCTCTTCTCACTAGTAACAATTGTTCAAAGACCAATATGTTCTTCAAACAATGTTTGGTTCTTTTATGTCGCATATTGAAGATAGATCAAATCACCTTTTCAAAGAATTGACACAACCCACCTTCTTTCAAAACAAAGGGAGTAAATTTTCAAAGCCCTCCACAGCGTTTTAGCAGTGTGACTGTCGTCATAGTCAGAGTTGGCTGGCTAAAACTGGCACAATGCTCTGAAAATATACCCAGCAAGTCAGCTTTTAGCCTGTAACTGGGATTTTTGTTCATTTAATTCTTCTGAATCTGCTAGCTCAGCATAGCAGTTTGAAGATCCCTTTGTGCAAACAAAAATCTTGATATACTTATTTCTGTGTTTTAAAGTAAAGGTAATGGAAAAAGGTGTAGCATACAGTAAAATGTCAGGTATTCAAAGTGTAAGATGGTCCATTAGCACTGTTTTATAAAGTACTACTTATTCTTTCAGAACACTTTTCATGATTATATCATCTCCTAAATAAGACATATGAAATGGAACATATGTAAGCAGCGTGATACTGGAGCTGCTTTTGGTGAAAACACCAGCACTACATATGATTTAATAAAAACTACATAGCAGTCAAATTATTGATTATATTACAAACAAGAAGTAAATTCTGATGTGTGTAGTTCAGAGTACTAAAATCCCAATATTGTTAATCTTAAAAATCTTTCTTATACACCTCTGTACTTCATTTCAGAGAGTTGGCTGATTATTTTTACTTCCATATGCAAATTTTCAAGCCAAAGGTACCTTTCTTTGCTACATATTTGCTATACCAGAAATACTGATCTTTGATGAACATCTGCATAACTAATCTAATCTAAAACCCCCAATTTACTTGGAATTTTGGTTTTTAGTGCAGTTTGAAAATATGCTTATTGTAGATGCCTCATAGCAGAGGTATGGTCATCACTGATTTTAAATTAAACTGGAGCTTTTAAACTAGCTTGTATTGCATACAGTTAAATAGGGGTACAATGCTAGCCTTGTCCTATGGCACTAGTTACTGGGGGAAGAGGAATCCGTTCAGTTTCACAGTGCACTATTGTACTAGTAGCCACAAACTATGCAACTGTTCCATTCCAGGGGCAGGGGAAATAGTCTCAGAATATGTGATTGTTATGTTTGATATTCATACTAGTCATACAGATTTGATTTGTTTTAGGCCAGCGACATCTTCATAGTGGCATTAACAATGGTACAAAACCAAATCCTGTTATGTCACTTGACTTCCCTGGTCATTTGACTATTACTGCTTAGGTTTGGAATTCTAGATATTGCATTTCTTAAACTGTGAGAGCAGGATCAAGCGTCTGAAATAAAGTGCAAGATTCCCATTCACTTCAGTAGGAGCAGAACTCCCATTCCTTCAGTGGGAGCTGTTTGTTAGGTGACTAGATCCTTTTTAAACATTCCTGCTACCTCTTCTGCAACATGTCAATATGTTTCTTAGGGCATGTCTTATGCTAGCAGCGTGTACCACAGTGCTGCACTGTAACTCCCTTGAGTGGATGCTGTGGGCATGATCTGAAAGGTTCCTGCCCCATAGTCTGAACTGCATGGCAAAGCACACCAGCCCTTAGAGAATGGGCAATGTGTGTATTAACATGGTAGGTTTGTTTTCTAAGCAAGAGGGCACGTGCCTCAGGGTAGGCTCAATTCCTTAAACTATTCTTGAATTAAAAGATGATACGCTCTTAGAATATGAGCTAGTCAATGGACAATTCATGGGTCTTTAAAAAAGGACGTTGGGCATTTTTTTTAACTATGCTGTCTGTTCTCTCACAGTTGTGAAAATTTCATAACAGATTGCTGCTCTGTGCTAAACAAATCGGATGGGAAACAAAAATAGATAATCCACTCTCAGTGGGCCCCATTTTACTTTAGCCACCCACTCCCAAACAAACATCAAAATGTATTCTATATACCAAAATGTCAGTCATTGTTATGAGCTCCCTGCACCTTTTCCCCCATTTCTGATCTCTTTGAGTTCATCCACCTTAAGTGTTCGGCCTTTTGCCCTTTCTTGTCTTGGGTGAAATCTCATGATTCTTCCACTCTTAGAACCAGGACCTGGGTATGCTATTGCATGTACGCCAACCAGTTACCATTCTGCAGGTTTCAGGAACTTGTGACCAGTGATAGTGACCCACAGTCATCTTGAAACAAAATATTATTATTTAATAGCTGGAACAAAGCATTAGCAAAAAAAGCATTTTATATTGAGTCAAATCTAATTTTTCACTTAGCTTTTAGTTAAGGTAGATAAGAGGAAAGCTTATATTACATGAACATAACCAACGTGCATTCCCCTAGCCAGTCTAGAACCTCATGTGTCTTTGGGTCTCTGTTCCCTTTTTCAAGCTAGTTTTGGCACTCCACAAAGAGAGTGGACTAAAACTATTAAAGCTACTCACTCTAGCATTGTCTTAATAAACCTTAAGTCTAAGCCATCAGTGACTATTGGAAAGGGCCTCCTCTCTTTTTCCTGTGACCTTGTCCACATGGGGAAATTGACTAGCAATAGCTCTTCCAGAATTGTTCCCCTATGGACATTCCATTCCAGAATAAAAGTGATTTTTTAAATTTTGGAATACTGTCCAGATGGAGAGCTATTGAAGAATGAGCTATCACATCATTTCCACATGTAAACATGGTGGATAGGCTAAGTAGGTAGACTGTGCTAACCAGGCAGACACTTCAGATGAAATTTCTCCCCATTTATGATAGACCACCCCCATGATAGTGACAGATCTAGATAGAGAAATAATAGTTATTAAACAGCCCCCTCATTGTCACGTTGTTGTTTAAAGTATTCTGTATTGTATCTCCTTTTGCATCTTTGCTGATTACAAAGGTATGTATTTATGTTCTGATTTCGGTGCTTTGGATCACTGGAAACAAACTGTCACAAATACTGGATTGTGGTACTGATGATTAAATCAAAATTTAGGCAGAGACTGGATAGATAGGAGACAACTTCTGCTTATACACTCCTTCAGAAACAACAGGGAAGGAGATTTAAAATTCCTAGCGTGCCAATATAGTGCAGAGCATTGCTTTCTTGCCAGCTGATTGATTTGTGGCTATATTGACTAAGGCACTAGGTGGGCAGAGATTGTGCATTCCAAGGACAGTGCACATATTCTGGAAGGAAGACAGACAGGTCATGTTAGCTGAGTAAGAACATCACTGACTATGAGAGAGGACTATGTTGTTGTTAGCTTTGCAAGTATCCTTTTTCTAGAGCCATCAGTGTTTCCATTTCTACAGCTCTTACCCATATATTTTGAGGAGAAGAAAGTTGGCTGGTTTATCATGGGCAGCAATGTTTTGAAAATAGACTAGTGCAGCTTCTTAAAGGTGAAATTTGGGAACCTCTGCTCTGTATTTTTAAAGACCTTCAAAGTTCACTGTTAACCTTGTCACTTCCAACTCTGACAACTAGTGCATAGAGATGCTAGAGAAATATTTATAAGTTTTTCTTTAAAACTTGGGCCTCAGTTTATATTATGTAAAACAAACAAACAAACAAAAGTCTGATGTCAAGGTATTGTAGAATGTATTGAACTATACCCCTCACTCCTAACTTCAGGAGTCAACCCTCTAAATCCCTAGTTGGTTATTTTGGAAGCAGCTCACTCATGTTTGAGATGTAACAATATCCTCAACTAAAATTGTAGAATTTTTTTATTTATTTATTTTATTTAAGACGAAGGCTGGAGAGTGAATGGAAATTGAGGATAAAATGCAGGAATGAGTTGTATTCAGAACACAAGCAATTGTCTTAGTACAAGAAGAGACCATTCTAAAGATCAACAATGTTTTACTAAATAAATAATTTTAATCAACATAATAAACCTCTGGAACTTGCTTTGCAAGCAATTGAGGCATCTAACTTAGAGAAAAATGTTACACGTTGTATAAGAACAAACATCTGTCCCACTAAGAGGGATAAATCACAGAGCCATCAGTACTCCATAGTTTAGACCATAAAATAATCAGTGATGTGATAGGAAGAAATTTGTCTAGGATGAGTGGAGTATTGCACAAATAAATGGATTACGGGGAATTTCTACTTTCCTCTGAAGCATCATCTGACATTGATGGATTGCTTTGGAGAGAAGAGACCAGATGAATTGTCAGCTATAAGAACAGATTAGTAGTTCTGCCCACTTCTAATTTTTGTGGTCTTTATTACAAGACATAAAACAACCATCTATAAAAATAGCTGATTTACTCATGTGGATGTTTTACCAAACCTTGAGCCCCCCTAGAGCAATGAGCGTTCACTGGCTTGACCCTAACTGTAATAACACAAATATAACAAAAAAAAGAACAACTCCAAAATAAAATTTGCGGCAAAATAGATGGCTGTTTGGAAATGGCCATGGAATTTCTTTAAGTGGTATTTACTGTCTACAGAACTAGTTTGTATCTCATTGCGGTCCACGAGTCAGGTTGCTGGTTGAAAGTCCTTCTGCTCTTTGTTGTTCTTTTCTGTTCTACTTCTTTAAAAATCTTATTAGCCTAAATATCCTTCCAAAGTCATGATGCAGCAAATTCTCCCTGCTTGTTCTCTCCTAATCATTTTTAGTCAGAACTTTATTCATCACTTAACCTGTCTTGCTTTGCCAAGTTACTAATAACATTTTACATTTGCCAAACTAAGGTTCACTGATGTTGGTCTATAATCCTTAAATTTTTTTCTTTTTCATTCAGATGCAACCAAGAATGAGTAAGTGCTCTAGACACCGTTTCTAATAAATCACAAATGCATTAATAACCCTGGGATTTGCAAGGCATGACCTAAGACACTAACAACCACTAGATATAGCAACTGGTGCTTAACATTGGAAATGTCCTTTGTTAACACATTCCCAGGAAATATTCTTAGGCTTATCAGGAAGAAGTGTCAAACTTTTGATAAATTTAGGGAGTTACTAGAGACCCGATTAACTGCTGGCCAATTTCTTCTGGCTATTTTACATTGTTCTGTTCTGTTTTACTCAAACAGATCACAGGATGTTAATGTGATTCTGAAACCAGAAATCATTGGCTCATAGCTGTGTTCTTGTGTGCACTAATTCATACCAGGAATATCATAGTGTTCGTTAGCAGCAAACACTGTTGTTTCTAGTTAAAGTTTAAAAGATGCTTCCATTTCATTTTGTTTTGTTTCATTCCTTGATGAATTTATAGAAACTTTTCTTTTGGAGTATGAAACTTCTCATGCTTGGTCTCAGGTCAAAAGCAATTTTTCCTCACACTCTGAAGCTTAAGTATGTGAGCTGTATAACTTCACTCATATATATTATATTATCAAATAGAAAATTTCTATTGTGTAGCTAAGTCATCAGTGATCTATAATGAGAACCACAGATCATGGCTGAAATATTATATTTTTTAAAAATTAGCATTTAACTACCCTGATGTTGAGTGTCCTAGAAATATTATTGCTGTCATGAAAGAAAAAGACTTTGGAGCTTGCTTCAAATCCAGTAACTTTCAAAATGAGCTTAAATTAGTTTCTAGTACTATACCTGCCAGACTTTACTTCTCCTGCTGATTTTTGTTCTTAAAAAGACAAAATTCAATTGTAAATGTACCTCTCCATCCTTTTGTGTGAAAAATGCACCCAAACAAAAGGGTGAAACTCTCTGCATAGGAAGTGCTGAAGTATGCACAGAGTAAACCAGAAAAAACAGAAATAACATACCCTGTTATACGGAGGTTGGGTCTTCTAATAATAGAAGGTAAACAATGTACATAGAAGTTGACTATCACTTTTAACAAGAGGACTGTAGAATGCAAGTGAACTTATGTCAATTGCGTACCCTTGTCTATGCTACGCAATTTTGTCAACAAAAGTCAGGTTTCGTCGACAAAACAGTGGAGGTGTACACACTACAATGCTCCTTCTGCCAACAAAACTCTCCTGCTTTGCCAACAAAATAAAATCACCTTGATGAGAGGCATAGTTTTTTGTGGCAAAGTTATACTGACAAAGTGTCGGTGTAGACACCGTGCTTGGTTATATCACTGTAAATGGCCTCCAGGAGGTGTCCCACAATGCCCATTCTGACCGCTCTGGTCAGCAGTTTGAACTTTGCTGCCCTGCACCCAGGTACACAAGTTTCCACCCCTCCCTTCTTTAAAGGCCTGGTAATTTTTGAAATTCCACTTCTTCATGTTTTCTCGGCATGGAGAACTCGCATCACATCTTTCCAGCTGACTGTGGCAGCTCCTTGCAGCAACTCTCCCCTGCTTGGAGAACCCCTGAGTTGTTGGATCTGTGGCACTACAGGGAGAGGAGGCTGTGCAGTCCCAGCTTTGCTTCAGCCCTGGGAACTTCAATACCTTCAGGCAGATTTCTCATGGCTTATTGGATAAGGCTAGAAATGGGACACGCAGCAGGGCCGTGCGAAGATAAAGGAGTTGAGGCAGGCGTACCAGGAGGCAAATGGTCTCTCTGGTGCTGCGCTGAAGACCTGCCACTTCTATAAGGAGCTGGATGTCATCTGTGGTGGTGACCCCCACCTCCACCTCTCAGAGCCCTGTGAATAGGAGGGAGGCCCTGTGGAGGCAGCGGATAGTGAACCTAACCCCAAGAACGAAGTTGTGGATAAGGAGGTCAAGTTGGAGGACAATGTGGAGCACACGGCAGGTTTGTCCGGTGGCGTGGTGTGTTGGGACCTCTTTTCCACTCTGGACCTCTAGCCAGTCCCCGCAGTCCGTCTCTGGCATGCACAAAAGAAGAGCCCTGTAAGTGATCTTTTTGAGTTGATGCTGCTTGGTTATATGAGGTAGAGCTGTCCTTTGCTCTGTATGTTCTAGAAGTGGGTGAAGGGATAGATATGTACAAAACTAGCTGTGTTTGAGTGAGTGTGCTCCACATTCCCTTGTGCAGTGGAACAGTGTGTAAATGCACGCCAAGATTTCATGGAATCCTCCAGAGAGATCGCTAGGAAACTTTCCTGGAGGTGCTCACCAATCCTGTGCCAAAGATTCATTGGCAGAGCTGCTTTGTTCCTTCTCCTATTGTAGGAAACTTTCCCTCGTCACTTGGCAGTCACTTGTGCTGGGACCAAAGCAGCACAGGGACCGGGTCTGAAGCGCACGCGTGCAGGAGAGGCACCCTTGCCTTCCTGCTCATCCTCAAGAGTGAGATATTGGCTTCAAAGACACATGCCTGTAGAAAAAGGTAGCAGAACATTGACCCTAGTCACTTGCACTGATCCCCTTAAATAACCACCTAGACCCTTTGCCCTATCTTGAATGCCAGACCCCACCCAGCCCAAAGTCACCATGTTTAGGGTGTTCACTGGGATGTGTGCTGTCTTAAGGATAGTATGAAAGTGATTCGTATGTCGAGGTATTTTTACTATGATTCGATACTGTGTGCGAACTAACAATCATGATGCTGTGTATTGTTTCTTGTGCTTCTGCAGCTGTGGCCTTCAGGGGAACCCCCTATGCACCTGCCTCTGCCAGAATGCCTCTGCCAGATAAGGAAGCAACTAAGGCAGAACAAAGAGCACATGTTCTGGGAGATACTCCAACCCTCAGAGACCGAATAAAGAGAACACGGGGTGGAGAGAGACCCTGAAGGAAAAAAATTTAAAATAGAAAGGCAGGACAGAAAGGAGAGCGAGGAGCGCATTGTAAAAGGCCAGGAGCAGATGATAAAAGTGAGGAGCAAACAGATGTTGAAGTCCCTAATCACGCTCCATGCAGAATACATGCGTGCTCACCCCACTCTGCAGCCGATACAGAACTGCTTTCCCTGCCCTCCCCAAACTCTTCCCACACATTCCTTGTAGCTTCCCAGAACGTCTCAGTACCTTGTTCCCTCCACCCCGACAGCTTCCAGAATGATAGCTGGACTTACACATGGCTAGGAGAGCCTACACTGCCTTGCACTCTTACTCTCCTCCCACCAAGCTTTGTGTCTGTGTGTTGTTGTTTGGTGTTTAATAAAAACGAACTCCTGAAAGATAATCTTCTTTATTTGTCTTCTTCACATGATGGTTGCTTCTGGTAGTAATACATAGTGTCAGTTTGAAAAGTTGGTGACTACAAATCCCAGTCAGGAAACATCACAATTTTCATGCAAGGCGGCAAGTTAACAAAGGATGGCAGAGTGCTGTATTACTGGGGCTCATTATCAAAATGTTGCCTTAAAGCCTCCATGATTCAAATAGCCCTGGTATCTGGCTGCTCAAATTCAGCAACCAGGCTATCTGCCTCTGCGCTCCGCCCCAGGGGAAGCTTTTCACCCTTAGCCTCACAAATATTATGGAGCGTGCAAAATGTTTTCCTCATTTAGGTCTAACCTGCCATAAAGGCATTGCCAGTGCCATGGTCATTCTGCACCTGCTCAGCCTATTGTTGAAGCGCTCCTTGCTGCTGTCTAGCTTTTCGGTGTAAGGCTTCATGAGTCATGGCTGTAAGGGGTACACTTGGTCTCCTAAGATCATGATGAGCATTTCAGTATTCTCCCACTGGATTCTTCTGGTCTGGAAAGAAAGTCCTTGCTTGGAGCTTTCTGTACAGGCCAGTGTTCCTGGAGGTGTGTGCATCATGCACCTTCCCGGGCCACCCTGTCTTAATGTCAGTGAAATGCCCACAGTGATTTACAAGCACTTGCAATACCATAGAGAAGTACTCCTTTCTTTTAATGTACTCTGTTACAAGAAGGTCTGGGGCCAAAATTGGATTATGCATGCCATCTATTGCAGCTAAAGAAACCACTGTTGCTGCAAAGCCATCCAGTATTTCACGCACATTGCCAAGAGTCATGATCCTTCATAGCGGAATGTGATTAATGGCCCTGCATGCTTGCGTTAACGCAGTTCCAAAGGGTTGACTCCCTGATTCTAAACTGATTCATGACTAGTAGCAGTCTGGAGTTGCCAGCTTCCACTCTGCGATCGCTATGCGCTTCTCCACCGAGTGGGCATCTTTCATTTTGGTGTCCTGATGCCGCAGTGCTGGGGTAAACTCTGCACACAGTTCCGGGAAGGTGGCTTTTCACATCCGAAAATTCTGCAGCCACTGCTAGTCATCCCAGACCTGCATAACGATGTGATCCCACCACTCAGTGCTTGTTTCCGGAGCCCAAAAGCGACAGTCCACCATCTTCAGCTGCTCTGTGAATGCCAAAAGTAATCTGGTGGTGTTGTTTTCCCTGACACACAGCAAGTCGGGCAACTCTGATTCCTGTTCAGATTGGGAACTCCAGAAGTACTGTGTGACCATCTGCAATGTGTTCATAACAGTGACCGCAGCGGTAGAGATCAGTTTGGGATCTATCACACAGAGATGTTGGGCGCATAATAAACAGGGGCTGTTGAAAAATGCTGCGAAATGCAGTCGGAAGCCCATGGAATGCTGGTACGGAAAGAACTGCATCATGGGACATTGAGCCTGGACCCATGATGCACTGCGATCAACTCTGTCTTCCCACAACTCCTAGCTGCAGAAGGTGGCGAGTAGCACAGTGGGATAGCTACCTACAGTGCACTACTCTCCCCGTCAATGCTAGAGCACCAATTGTAGACGCGGTCTGCTGACAGAAGGAGTGTAGTGTGAACATGCACAAGCGATGTAATTATACCAGTTTTTGATTGTCAGCTTAACTTACGTCGACAAAACTCTGTAGTGTAGACAGGACTTCAGACTTTCATTTGGAATGGAGTAACTCCAAACTTGAGATGAATACGCCTTCAATAAAGTGACTAACTCAAGTCTAGAGGATAAGAGGATCCTATTACCTTTATTTTGTAGCCTTGTTGCCTAACGTACATAGATGCGCTGATAGCATTGTACCATTTACCTTATAACCTGCAATTGCAGGAGTTTCAAGAATCATTTTATTGAAAACATTGCCTGTTTTGAGACAAGATTCTTTCTTACTTGTTCGCTATCTAGGAAATCTTGAAGAAACTGGAAAATATTTCATTTAAATTGTTCAGCTTGATTTCTGCTGAGTAAACTGTTTACATGTTTGTTTTAATGATTTTGGGAAAAACAATAGAAATCGTCTAATTAGTGCAATCTGTGCCTTTTTTCTTTCTTTGAGAAGACAAATGCCACCTTTCACCGCTAACTATTAGGAAGATGACAAACGATTGCAGTAAGGTCTACTGATTACAGATTATTTTGAGATAGCGGTATAAGCATTTACATGTGTCCCTGGTACCCCGTCTACTCAAGGTAATTGAAAACAAATTGTGAGATGTTTCCACTCACACAGTCATCTGCTGCTTTTATGATGCTTAATTGTTTAGGGATCTGTTTTTTCAATGTAGGAAATATTTGAAGTTAAAACATTTTGTGTATTATAACTGGTGACATACATAAACTTCAAGGGTGAAAGTATTCCATAGCATTTATTTTGAGATACTACTGGCTGTGTTAAGTGTTTTGGGGGCTGACTTTCCAAACTGCTCAGAGTCCAGCAGTTCCTTTTAAAGCAGTGATTCTTAAACTGGGGCCGCTGCTTGTGTAGGGAAAGCCCCTGGCGGGCCAGGCCGGTTTGTTTACCTGCCGGGTTCACAGGTTCGGCCTGTTGCAGCTCCCACTGGCTGCGATTCACTGCTCCAGGCCAAAGGGAGCTGCGGGAAGCGGCAGCCAGTTCGTCCCTCGGCCCACACCACTTCCAGCAGCCCCCATTGGCCTGGAGTGGCAAATCACAGCCAGTGGGAGCAGCGATTGGCCAAACCTGCGGACCAGCAGGTAACCAAACCGACTCGGCCCACCAGAGGCTTTCCCTATATAAGCAGCGGCCCCAGTTTGAGAACTACTGCTTTAAAGATAATGAGCCTAAATGGGAACTGAGTTCTTCAGAAAATCTAGCCATTAACATTTTTGCTGATGTGGTAGTGGTACTGGCAGAGCATTACCTCCATGAACTGTAGGCAGCCCCCGTCTCAACTCACTCTTTAGGGACATACATATATAACATACATTCTGAATGTGTTAGAAACGAAAGGCCTTTTCTCTTGGTTGGAGGGGGGAAAGTGCGATTATTAAACTTTGCTATATGATCCTTGAGTTGCTTAAATCATACCCTCTAAGTTGACTGCTTGTTCATCTTCAGAGCTGGACGTATAAATAATTATAAATAAACTTTTGAAGCACATCCTAAATGTGATTATCTTACTGAAGTATGTTCCTTTTGTCTTTCATTTCAGGACAGCCCAGAAACTTACAAGATCTATGCCGAATTAAAATCCGCCAGTGTATAGGCCTTCAAAACCTAAAACTGCTTGATGAACTACCCATTGCCAAGGTCATCAAAGACTATTTAAAACACAAGTTTGATGATATCTGATATCCACGAAGAAAAGAACTCTGAGCAAGCTTAGTAATATTCCAGATACTTAAAGAGGCTTGTTGCCTTGCACAAAGTATATCCTATGCAAATTCTGATTTTTCTGTAAGTCAGAAGGCAGGTATACACTTCCTTGGGTTTTTTGTACCACATGCTAGAAGGTCTTAATTTTTTGGTTTCTTGGTCCAAGTTTACAAGGTCCAAGCTTTCTATACAATATTACATTTTAAAAATTTGTTGTTTTTTTTGAATGAGGCGTGCAGACTTGCAATGGAAATGGAACATAGCATATTCAAAGGAAGTGATTTGGTTCTGATTGGCATGCGTAGTATTGTAAGCCATCTGACCGATTGTTAAACAAAATGAGGTTTGGAGACTAAGGCACCAGTCCTGCAAAGGGACCCATGTGGGCAGAGCTTTATGTCCACACAGTCTCTTTGATTGATGGAACTTTGTGTAGGTATAAACCTCTGCCCATGTGTATCATTTTGAGAATTGTAACCATGGTTTCCTGGGACATACTGTACAAATGCCATATGGAAACTTTTTAAAAATGCAGTCACCCTGTTCAATTTTAAAATATATACGTTGGCTCTTTTTATACTGTTCTTTTCCTAATTACTGTAGTTTGGATGTCCATAAATCCAGGATCTCTGCTTTCCTGATAATCTCTGTAAATGGGCTATTGTTTGTAACTATATTTTTAACAGTGACAGTACACTGCACAGAGTCATACAGTCTCTATTTTTTACATTAAGTTAAGGGGAAACAAGTTTAGATTTTGAAGCCAATGTATTCTGTTTCTCATACAGTGCCTCCTGTGCAATAATCTTTCTAATGGATTTTGTCCATGATTGTGTGACTTTTGCACCATTTCTTACTTAGTCTCAATGCATTATTTGTGAAAATAGGAACTGCTGCTTTATTGTAGCATTGATGCAGCAATGCTATAATGATGTGTCAGTTGCTGTTACAATCCCTGAATTTGTTGAATGTATAACTTGGCTGTTTTGTTTTCCCTTTGAGATGAAATTTTGCATAGAGCTTGTTAGGCCAGATCTCTCTTTAAATTGCTATTATTCGGCTAAGTCATTTTGTTTTAAAGGAGTTACCATTTTTTTTTGTTTGTTTTTGATTTGCTTGAAGTTGACTAGGATGTAGTCTCCATTGATAAGTGGTCATAACCCTCATTAATTTGGGTGTTCCTTGTACACTGACAAGAAAATAGTCCCCTTAGCATTAGAAGCTTAAATTTTGCAAACACTAAGTGGGTGGTTCTTAACCTGAAACCGGCAAGTAAGTTCAGTAGTTAAATTTTACTTTTTTGTTTTCATCATAAGCATTAATAAGACCTGATAAAGAGCCTGTTCCTAGTTGTCAGTGGAAATAGAAGACCTCAACACCAAATAGAAATGGACCAAATTGTGCAACCATTTCACTGTTTTCATTTCAAGGGATTATGGAGTCAGTGTAAAGTTCTTGTCGATGTTTTCTACTCCTGCTTTGCCATTGTAATGACTCCAAAAGAGCCTTCATAATATCAGCAGCTGTCTCATACTAGTGATCTCAATGGAAGCTGGGAGATTGGGGAAACCATGTTGACTCTTCATTTTTCACACGGTCCCTTTCAAAATGTTAGTTTTTTTTAAAGGTGAAAGCAGGGAAAGCAAGTACATTTAGTTTAACTCTGCTGGTTCATCCCTAATTCCTTGAAGCCAGGGATTGTAGTTTCCTCAAGCATGGATCTTATTGCTAATGATGGATGCACAGGAACCATGGCAGCAAGGATTATCTCACCCTATTGTGCCTAGCCTTGCACAGGTTTCCGAACAATGGGTGATTTTAGAGACTCAGTGGCTCAGAGAAGGGGTAGCAGGATGTGGAGCCTTTCATCTCTGACTCACCAGTTCAAATCAAACCTGTTTCATCAGTGACAAAAGTTAATATAATGGCAGCCTGTAGGAAGCGAATTTGTCAACTGTCCACACCAAACATCAGTCACCACAGTTGTTGCTAATGTAGACCCTTATTGGCAGCTGCAGCAAAGAGGCCAGAGAATGACTGGGCAATACAACTGTCCTCTATATATAGTGCTTCCTCTAGATCATAGCTGAAGCACATTGGTGGCATTATAGTGGGGAGAGAGAGAGAGTGCTGTTCAGTAGTACCTTTAATGAATACTCAAAACACTTTAACAGCTGATCTCTTCTGCTTTAAGTTCTTCAGTACCGAGGCATATTGAGGCACATTAGGAATGGGATGGCAGCTCTTAACAAAACTGAAGAATCAGAGTTACGTAGATACAGAACCTTCACATTCTTTGTTTAAAGTATTTAATATCGTTCATCTGCTTTCCTAAGTAACTTGCTTGGTTTTAAACCATTTTCTTCCCCATCAGTGAAGGTGCATTTTTACAGGAATCTTTTCTGACATAATTTAGACTGTATCTTAGTCAGAATCCATATGAAGATAAATTATTTGTTCTGTCGTGCTGCTGTGACTTCATAAAATGATGAAAGACCTTGCTGGTAACAAAATTGCTATTTAATGAAGAAGTGTGTCATTCCATTATTTATTGAGTGAGGTTTGGTATTTTTAGTAACTGACACTTAAAGGAAACACTTTTACATTTTAGGCCAGTGCAAAACTTTCTTTAAAAAAAAAAAAAAAAATTGCAGAAGTCTAATCCCCTTTAGGGAGGGTAAATTGTCAAAGGACCTGATCCAAATCTCACTGCTGTCAATGGAAAGACTTCCACTGGGCTTTGGATGAGGCCTTAGAGTTCCGATTCAGCAAAGCACTTATGGTCTTACAGATTAGCATGTGCTTGCGTAGTCCTGTTGGCCTCAGTGGGACTATTTATATACTTAAACTGTAGCACATAATTAAGTTAGTAAAGTACAGGGTTTATTCATCATTCAAGCCAACTAGATTTGAATGTTGTGGATCTATTCTGTTGTCACTTTCTTGAATGGGTATAATGCACAAGTAGTTGGAAAACACAAAGTGATTTGGTTTTCCATAATCTTTTCAATTAGAATGTGGAAAGATGAGTACAGAATAGAAATGTATTACATATCTTAATTTCATTCCCTTAATATACATTGGTGGTCATTTTATTGAATAATAATAATTAATAATAGTAAAATTGGCAAATACACCAAAGAAATAGGCAAGCAGACGATTCTGATCATTAATAAACTGCAAACCTCATCCTTTAAAAACAGAGCAGAAAGATTTTTGTAAATATGTTTATAAATGTACAGCAGAGTAAGAGTGGGTTTTTTTAGATTATTTAATTACCATATTTCTAAACTATTTACTACATTATAGACAATACTTGTTAGTTTGAAAAGCTTTTGAGTGTTTTGGTTTTTTAATTCATCATCAGTCATGCTTGGAATAACTCTGGCTTCCTTGGGATAGCGTGGAGAATTTAATTTTCTGGCTATAGCTGGCAATAACAAGAGAACACATCTGGACAAAGAAGACTAGCATGATTAATTTGTCATACAGACACCCTGAAGCGAAAAAGAGCATATAGTTTGTTTACCAGAGTGGACCATATGGAAATTTTAAATCTTAACTTCTCAATAAAGTTGATCCAGAGCCCAGAATGTCACTGGGACAAGAGCAATTTACAATTTGCCCACAAATCTAGCTTCATGCACCTTTTTGTGTTATCAGTATCATGATGTATTTTGTTCTTCTTTTGTAATGTAAGTTCTGCTTTGGGTCAGTTTGAATTTTAAAAATATTTAAATCTGGTAAAATCTTTTGGGTTTATGTTCTATTTATTTCTAATCCAATGTTTCAATAATATAGTATCATTTTGCAGCTTTCCCTCAATGTCTGTCCTTCCTGAAAATCCTTAATGCAGTAATGACAATGGATAGCTAATGATGTGTAAACATAGCTGTTGAGGCTCAGTTCTGCATTGAGATATGAATGCAGATCACCCTGAACTTAGTGCATTGCGTCAGTAAATCTAAGGGCAAACTTGGGCGGTCAGGGCTGGACTGGCCAAGGGGGATCCGTCTCTAATCATTTCTATATATATGTTTCTATACACTCACTTGCATGTGCAGGCTATAAAACTTACACCACCCTCATCATCTGCATGTGCAAATGAGTGTGCAAAAAATGATGGTCAAATAGAAGGCATGTCTTGCAAATAGATCTGTCAGTATGCAGTGTAATTTTTTTAAATACTGAGAACGAACAAACAGCTTGGGTCCACAAGGACCCTTTGTAAAGTACAAGTTATGATTTTTTTTCGGGGCATTAAGGGGGTGGAGAGGGCAGGAACTGGATTAGAACCCTAATCATTGCTCCGGTAGCCATCACAAATATTATACTTTATTGAAAGCTGGTGGAGAAGAGGATATTTCCCTGTTACTCAATAGCACCCCCTTGAGGAGCAAGATGCAAAAATTGAATTTGGATGTGCAGATTCTGTGCAACACATTACAACGTGACTCATAAATTCCAAGCAGCTAAATGATGTTACCAACAGACTGGACAGATTTGGAAGACTAGTGAATTTTCTAAATGCTGTGTAGTCAGTGGTGCTCCTGTTTATGTATCCTATTTCCTGCGTTTAATTGTCAGCTGAAAAACAGTTCAATGATACATGCAGTTGTTTAGAGCAGTAATGGGTTTGCAAGCTGTTGACAAATAAGATTATGCATAGATAACAGTCCAGCGTAATAAGTATGCTGGCATTACTGGAAATTGTGCTTTTATTTTCTGTAACAAAGTACATTGTTTGTCCTGGTGCCAGAAAAAATTATTTTTGTAAACAGTAGATGCAAAAATTGACTTATTACCAGAGGCAGAATGGCCTGCAGGGGATGGGAACTAAGAACTCTTAATCTTGAGTTCTTTTCTGGCTCTGCCACTGATTCTCTGAGAAGCCTTCGGAGAGACTCTTCACCTCTCTCTGTTCTTTCTGTTTCCTGTTTGTAGACTGAGGCTGACACCTATCTCAGGACTTTTGAACTGTATTTTGAAACAAAAAATGTTATACATGTGCTGAAATTTTATCATTGCTACTGTCACTGGCAAGTCTAAGTCTTCTCTTCTACTTTTTGTTGATTTCTTGAGTTGTTATAATGTTAAAAACTAACAGTTTTGTTTGTTAGCTTAATCTCATGAAAGCAAGAAAAGCTAGAAGTGTACATCACTTCACGGAGCTGAGCTGCCACGATTTCCTCAGCCAGTGGATTCTCTAGGGATCCATTCCATGCAGGCGGAGCCATGGATAGTTGGAACCTGGAGCTGCATTATCCAGTGAAGAGATCCATACTCCACCTGCTTTCTGCTCACTCGTTGGAACCCTACAGGGTGTCTGAATGCTGTTTGTGGGGAAATGTGAGAGACTGCAGCGGAGTAGGCTGATCTCCCTCTCTGCAGAGGGTCCCTTTTGTGACTGGAGATGAAAGCACAACCAAGAGATCCTGGTAACTTGCCCATTGTTACCAGCTAGCGGAGCTTGCATTGTCCTGTGTGAGAAGTTTGAGAACAGTGCGTCTACTGGAGGAAGCACCCCTTACAGAATTTCCTTGACTGGTTGTATAGCAGAGCACATTGCAGGGCATGGCTTCATCATTTTTGAAACTATTATGTACAAAATAAGAAATGACACCAAAACTGGCTGCAAGATAGAAACTGAGTAAATGTAAAGCTTAGATTTACAGTTGCATTACTGTCCCAGGTATAGCAAAAGTTTGTAATCATGCTGCTCTACTGGTTACATAATATCTCAGTTATGTATAATACCAAATGCTACTCTTATATTGGCATAAATCCAGAGTAACTCCACTGGAGTTTCAGCTTTCAGCCCTGCTGTGAAAGAGTCTTTTTGAAATGTATTTACAATGTTATGGATGTGCCCTGCTAGCAATCCCATAGTTAGAGTTACATTATAAAAAGTCCAAGGGAGGGGGATAGGAATTAAGCCTTCTCTAAAAATAGGTAGCCAGTAAATTTGATTTCCCAACATTAACAAGAAAGGTTTGAAATGTTGCTGTGACTGAGATTTTTTTCACGGGTTGTTGGCACAGCCATTGTCAACTTGATTTCTTTCACTGTATATCTACTCAAACTTCAGTAGAGAAGTGTAGCCTGAGTAGATCTATTGAAATATGTAGTCTCTTCTTTAAAAATAATAATAATAATAATTAATAATAAATGAGATTTTAGGCTATTATTCCTTCCTATGCACCAAGGGTTGCTAATGGAGAAACTTTGCACATAACCGTATGCATCACCTCTCCTGGTGTATTAGCGTCTTCTCCATTAGCTGCTGAATTTGCACCCCACTTGTAAGTCTGCTCCCCTGCAGCCAACTGCCTACTTAAGAATGCTTTATAAAAACCTACAAAATAGCAAATCTAATATAAGCTGAGTTGTGAAGTAGTTAGGGCTGTTACTCTCCTAACATACCTCCCTCAAAGCCACACAACTAAGGAAATTAAAAGTTAAGTAGCTGAACAGCACTGACAGGCCTGCCTACTCTATATGGCTTTTCCCTGTGGACGACATGTTTTCAGGCCCTTCTGTGGAGGAAATCCCCTCTCACTAATTGTTGGGGGGGTTTTTTTGTTTTGTTTTTTTATAGTCACCCGCCTCCCTGGGAAGGAGAGCCATTGGGAGCTGCTACACAGGTTGATGGCAGCCTACTCCCTCACCCTACCTCACAGAGTTCAAGTCTCCTCTATGTCGTCTGCATAAACAAAGGGCAGATGCTGGTGAAGCACTCAGCCTTTTGATCTCAGCGCCTGCTAGCTTTGGGGTTGCCCATGTGCCTCTAGCCCCCCTGCTGCTGACCTCCCCAGGGCCAGTCTTTTTTCATATGTCTTCAGGGGCTGCCCATATGCTGCCCATTCCAGTCTTGGGGGCCACTGCCCAGCTTCACTTAAGAGCTCTGGGATCTGTGTGGTGTGCGGGATGCAGCTTCTCCATGCTTGCTGGGGCCCAACCCTGTAGGCAAACTGAGGCCCTGTGGGACTGGTTTTCTTTCCTACGTGATGAGGAAACTCACTATTGGCATCAAATCCCTCTATTGCAGTGGCTCTCAAACTTTTGTACAGGCAACCCCTTTCACATAGCAAGTCTCTGAGTGCGACCCCCCCCTATAAATTAAAAACACTTTTTAATATATTTAATAGCATTATAAATGCTGGAGGCAAAGTGGGCTTGGGGTGGAGGCTGACAGCTCACGACCCCCCATGTAATAACCTCATGACCCCTGAGGGGTCCCGAACCCCAGTTTGAGAATCCCTGCTCTACTGGGTGGAGCTTGCCCAGCTGTCAGGGCTGGGCAGGAGTTAGCTCGGCTGCCAACCAGGTGACAAGGCTCTTCCTCCCTGTGGTGATCCTGGTACTCTGGGGGGGGAGGTGATTTGACCCCTCGAAGACTGGAGATGGGGGGTAGCCAGGCACCCCCTGAAGACAGATTAGGAAGTGTAGACTATGGGGGGCCATGGGGCCTTCCAGAAGTAAGAGGGCAGTTGAGGGTCCCGGGGATGGGATCAGGGGCGGATGGAGGAGTTTGAGGGGATAGACATACTCGGGCACTAAAAGAATAGAAGCTGAGTGGAGGCAGACGTATTGGAGATATTTGGGGTCAGGTGTCCAGCCTCATCTCCTGGTCACAGGAATGGGATTGAGGACTCCGGAGGCCTCACTACCTGACATGGTTTCTTTGCAAAGTCCAGGCATTCCAGTAGGGGAAAAGCAGGGACCTGCTGCCTGAGGGAGTGAGGAGCTTGGATGGAGGGGGATGTGTGTATTAGGGATTTGGGGGAATAGGATGATGAGGCTGGTTTGACCTCTGTTGGGGATATAGAGGGGCCTTGGGGGTGACTTTCTGCCTAGGGAAAGAGGAGCCAGGAATTACGGGTGGGAGATCAGATACTGGGGGAGAGCCAGAGGCATGGGAAGTAAGGCTGTGTGCCTGTTTTTTGCATAGGAGAAGCAGAGATGGGGTCAGAGCAGGGAGTCACGCACCAGGGGTATTTATTGAGAGACATGGGACTTCCACTGTACACAAGGAAACCCTGCCCTTCCCCTGGGCTTTGCCTCTGAGTGGCAGGGCTGAGCTTTCTCTCCCATCATGGAGCTTGAACTGTTCCTGGGGCTGATGGGACACGTGCATGGAATGAATGGGTATGAAGTGTATAGAAGTGATGTGGTGTGTGTGGGATGGGCAGAGGTGCACATAGAATGGGTGGGGAGGGTGTACAGAATGGGTGGCTGTATGTATTCAGTGTGTGCTGGTGTACTCAGAGGGGTGAGTCTGAATTGGATGGGTAGATGGGGTGTCTGGGAAGTATGGGCCTAATGGCTGTGTAGGTGGAAAGATAGGATGAAAGGAGGTTCGAATAAATGCAGATTGACGTGTACGGACTGAATGCGTGGAGTGGTGAAAGGACAACGAATGGGCAAGGTGTCTGAATTTGTAAAAATGTGAGTAAATTAGATTGTAATGATTGTTTGAGGATGATGGCAAGTGTGGTGCATACCCTCTCCCTCTTCACCCCCAGACACTCACCTTACTGTGATTGCAACTACCGTATACTATAGACCGGGGCAGGCAAACTTTTTGGCCTGAAGGCCACATTGGGTTTCACAAATTGTATGGAGGGCTAGTTAGGGGAGGGGGTCGTGGCCCAGTCCCCACCTCCTATCTGCCCCCCCCCAGGACTCCTGCCCCATCCAACCCTCCCCCCTGTTCCCTGACAGCCCCTTTGGGACTCCTGAAGCCCTGCCGCCCCATCCAATCCCTCCTCTCACTCCTGACAGCCCCCTGGAACCCCATCTCATCTAACCATCCCATCTCCCTGCCCCCTGCCGCCCCATCCAACCCCCCCTTCCTGACTGCCCCCCAGTACCCCTGCCCCCATTCAACCCCGTTTCCCCCCTGACCACTATCCACACCCCTGCCCCCTGACCACCATCCTGAACTCCCCTGCCGTCTATCCAACCCTCCCGCCACTTCCTGTCCCCTTTCTGCGCTGCCTGGAGTACCGGTGGCTGGCAGTCCTACAGCTGCGCCGCCTGACTGGAACTGGGCCACGCTGCCACCAGCACCACGCAGCACAGAGACCAGGTCAGGCCAGGCTCTGCCACTGCACTGCCCCAGGAGCTCACTGCCCAGAGCATCACACTGGCGGCGGAGCGAGCGAGCTGAGGCTACAGGAGAGGGGAGAGAGACAGCGGGAAAGGGGAGACAGCAGGGGAGGGGCCGGGGGCGAGCCTCCCAGGCCAGGAGCTCAGGGGCTGGGCAGGACAGTCCCGTGGGCCGGATGTGGCCCGTGGGCCGTAGTTTGCTTGCCCCTGCTATAGACCATGCACTGCAAGCTTACCTCTGCCCCTCCCTCCTGCCCCAGGGAAGCGAGCCTCCCGTTAGCACCATTACCCAACTATCCCCTTCTCCTCCTATACAATTAAGTGAGTTTATTGGTAAAGAGGTGTGTGGAAGGAAAGGAAGATTGAGAGTTGTAGTTGTTGTGGTGTGTGGTCTGTGACGTATGGTAGTTGTGGTAACAGTAAGGTGTGTGTCTGTGGGTGAAGGGGAAGAGAGATGTGTGCTGTTTTCACTTCTGTGATTTTTCTGGCTTTGAGCCAGGTTTGAGATGTGAGAGAACGGGTGGCAAGCTATTTGTATATCCATTGTATATAAAGCAGAGAAGTTGCAATTCAGGATATAATATGGTTCTATTTTTTTTAAGGCGTTAGTGCTTTTAGATGCACTGACTATTTCTTTGTTTTGTTTAAAGACTAGCACTACTTCCTTGTTCAAGACCAAACTTCCTGTGTGCATCTTTGCTGAATTAATGCCATGTTTCAACTCAATGGAACTACAGAGAGCTGAGATTTGAACACTTTTAACAAACGTGTACATCCGCACAACCAGCTGTCACTCTAATTGGTCAAACTGGCCAAAGGTCAAGCAAAATACTGCTGTTGACAGGACTATGCTACTGGTTCGAGTAGAACATTTTATTTCATAATGCTACTTCTAATTTGTTTTTTATTTGTCAGTGAAATCTACTGCAATGCTTTTAATAGTGCCTAGCCCAGCGGTCGGCAACCTTTCAGAAGTGCTGTGCCGAGTCTTCATTTATTCACTCTCATTTAAGGTTTTGTGTGCCAGTCATACATTTGAACATTTTTAGAAGGTCTCTTTCTGTAAGTCTATAATATATAACTAAACTATCGTATGTAAAGTAAATAAGGTTTTCAAAATGTTTAAGAAGCTTCATTTAAAATTAAATTAAAATGCAGAGCCCTCCAGACCGGTGGCCAGGACCCAGGCAGCGCGAGTACCACTGAAAATCAGCTTGAGTACCACCTTCGGCACATGTGCGACAGGTTGTCTACCCCAGCCTAGACCATATTAATCACTTAGCAAATACTTTATGAAGACTATTCCAAAAGTGACTTTCTGTGAAAAATCGAGATGCAGAAGTTTTCTGTTCTATCTGGCAAATGGATTCAGATATTTCTCTCAGGCTTGGCTGACTTCTTTTCTTCCTTTTTACTACGTTGGGGACAATACTTTTGATTTTTTTTTTTTCTCTCTAAAGCTGTTTTGAATGGACTTGCTGGAATCAACCACGTTAAGCAAAGGAAAGATTTCAATGACTACATTACAGACCGTACATTACTGACGCTGCAGCTGCACTGTGTGAGAGCTCCTGTGTAGTTGCTATATGCCGATGGGAGAGAGCTCTCCTGTCAACATAATTAAACCACCCCCAATGAATGGCAGAAACTATGTCAGTGGGAGAGCGTCTCCCGCCAACATAGCGGTATCCACACGTGCTTTTGTCAGTGAAACTTTTGTCACTTGGGGTGTCTTTTTCACACCTCTGACTAACAAAACTTTTACCAACAAAACTGCTGGTGTAGATATAGCCTTAGTCTCACTGAGTCGGATCCTTCTTTGTTGAAGTCAATGATGTTTTAAACATTGACTTTCAGTGCTATTGGGACCAGACCCCTTTACCTTTTAGTGGGCATTGTCCCTGCCTGCCTGATGTCCAGTTGTGCACTCTTTATTTGGTGCTCTGTTCAACTTTAGCTGTTGTTTGGGGTTTTTTAAAGCTACACTGCAATCATTCTCACTTTTAATATACAACTGAATTTGCCAGTTTTAACAATACCTTTTATACGGCTTAAACTCTAAAACCATTCTACCCTGATCTATAGGCTTATCTGCTCTTAACTGGTATGATTCAGTGTCTTGTTTTCGTTTTTAAAAACCTGACTTATCAACAGCTCTGCTGACATGTGGTAGTACTGCAGCTTTATTCTAAATCACTACATTTATTGGCAGTAGCTTAATTTCTGTTTATATCATCTAGCAAGTATATTTTACAGCATTCCATATTCACCTGCTGCATATGGTTTGGTTTTTGCTTTCAAATTTCCCTACCACCTTCATGCTTGGAAATAGGGTGACCAGATGTCCTAATTTTATAGGAACAGTCCCGATTTTGGGGTATTTTTCTAATATAGGCTCCTGTTACCTCCAGCCCCCATCCTGATTTTTCACATTTGCTGTCTGGTCACACTACTTGGAAACCAGAAGTGATTATAGTATATTTTGTTCTTATTGGATTGTGTGGCTTTTACCTATACTTGTTATGCAGAATTATTGTGCTCCTACAGTGGGGAATCGGCTGTCGTTGTTAAGAGCAACAACTGGATTGTATAACTCTTCTTTGTACTAAGACGTGCTATGAAGGCTTTTCACCTGCTTGCAGCTGGGGTCAAAATCGGACTTGCTCATCATTCGCAGGTAGGGAGAGCTCCTTCCCTTGAAGATCTCTTTGTGCTGTTTCCCCTGATACAAAAGGGATAGTTTCTGTGTAAATATCTTTTTTAGTAAAGCTCTATCTATAAGATGTATACTTCCAAGTTCTCAATTATTTGCTTTGTTTTTTTGTCAACTGGCACTGATGGTATTTGCTGTGAATACTTGCTGTAAAGTAGTCTGAGATTAGATTTCCCGCCCCCCATTTTAAATTCAGCAATATATTTACCACTATGTACAGTCAATAAGTCCTTTTGTACTCTGCTGAAAGGTAAGCCTGTGTATATATGTATGCTCTGTAGCCAGGTCCCCAAAGGTATTTAAGCATTGATGATCTGAGCCTCTTTGAGTTTTGTTAATAATTATCAAACTTTAAGAATGTGCCCAAAGAGATCCTTACAAGTGTCATGTGAGTGAAGTGCAGACACTGACTATGATAGAAACAGCTCATTATCCATCTCCGTTTAATGTATCATATTTGTACACAAATGTAAAAGCAGGCAACGGAAAATAATGCAGGACTATCCCTTTGATTACTTTGTCTGTCTAGAAGTGTACTGCATATAGATTTTAACGTAGCATTTGCTCACAAAGCATCTAGATACCACTGCACTCTCTTCCCCTATAACACAGGCGAGAGGTTCAGTATTCTTCCACTAGAATGATGCATTGGTATCATGACCTTGACTTCTACTCTTCTGGAAGTTTATGGCCATAAAAATCACTTTGTGCAGGAGCAGTGACTGTAACAAATAAGCTTAACTAAACCATCACTTTTTCACTTTTACTGATTGCACTGCTCTGCTTTATGACAGAGGTTAATACAAAGAATGAGGCTCCAGTGACATTGTTTAAACTTCTTTATCCTTGTCTAATTAAACTGAATGCTTTAAAGATGATTCATGTGGCTTGACACTCACTTAAATGTTTGTTTTAGGTAGTCACTGAAGGAAAAACTGGAGATATTCAAATCAGATTGTTCTTGGTGATTAAATATTATTTCCTCAACTTTCCAGTATTATGATGACTTTCTGCTTTTGAATATTCCTGATTCCCATGATGCCCAGGATCTGGTATGTAACCCCCAGAAACTTTTCTGGATAAGAGAACATCAAAAAGCTCTTGGCCTTACTCCACTTTTACATTTCTAGCCCTATTGGGTAATACCATTACCTCCTACGTCATTTACATCTTCCTTTGTGCCTCTTGAAAAGGTTTATTTCTCTTCAAACATGTTTATTACAATCTCTTTAAAAAATCTGTTTTACAGTCATACATGTAAAAACAATTAGAATAGGGGCATCTGTTAGGTAGCTGTTTGCTTTCATGATTTTGTACATCTACCAGTGCTCTTATGTTCAGTTATGGCAATAACTAGCCTTGTCCTTTAGTAAAGACTTAATTAGTTAGTGGCTTCAAGGAAAAGATGCTTAACTGTCTTTCTAGATCGTCTATCATGCCACATGACTTGCTGCTCACAATATCCAGAAGTTAAAACTCCTGTAGATACACTCCTCCTCGTACCCCTCTTCTGGACAAATAGCCCAACATACTAATTGTATCACACTTTTCATTATGCTTGTCACGTATGTCAGAACGAAGATATTAGGATGAAATATCTTTGTCATTCTTCATACTAAGGCAGACAACAGAACTTAACCCTTCTGATTAAACTGCCAGGAATATAACTTAACTATATGTATATATTGTGACAAAGTTCCTCCTCTACCTTGGTGGGTCCTGCGCTTATTGGCAGATTTGCTCACCTCAGTGATCTTCCCCACAGTCTGGATCATCTCCTCCTGTGTCTGATCAGGAGTTGGGAGGTTTAGGGGGAACCTGGGTCTGCCCTCTACTCTGGGTTCCAGCCCAGGGCCCTGTGGATCGCAGCTGTCTATAGTGCCTCTTGTAACAGCTGCATGACAGCTACAGCTCCCTGGGCTACTTCACCATGGCCTCCTCCAAACACTTTCTTTATCCTCACCACAGGACCTTCCTCCTGGTATCTGATAACGCTTGTACTCCTTAGTCCTCCAGCAGCACAGCGCTCTTTGTGTCTCTTGCTGCCGCTCGTCCAGCACTTCCTCTCTCTCTGGCTCGTCCCCGCCTGACTGAGTGAGCTCCTTTTTACACCCAGGTGCACTGATTAGCTTGCCGTGAATCTAATCAGCCTGTCTGCCTTAATTGGTTCTAGCAGGTTCCTGATTACTCTAGTGCAGCCCCTGCTCTGGTCACTCAGGGAACAGAAAACTACTCATCCAGTGACCAGTATATTTGCCCTCTACCAGACTCCTGTACCCCACTGGTCTGGGTCTGTCACAATATATAATATATATATTCTTCGAAAAGGTTATGGTATGACTAATAAAGATCTCTAAACCCAGGAAAGACATGACTGGCAAATATAGTTTCTCTCTCTGGCTCTTCATCCTCTGAGTTTTGGTGCTAATATGAGATGACAAATACCAGCAAAATATTCCACATCGTTTTGGCATGTAGGCTTTAACACAGTATTGAGACAACAAGGATTACAAGATGAGGCATAATATGCTTCCTTGTTTGGAAAGAGTCCCTACCTCAATTTTCTGAGTTTCTTGGGATATAAGCCCATAACAAATGAAATAGATTAAAATTAGTTTTTTAGTTTCATCTGTTGAACCCTGAAAAGATTTTACATAATCCTCTGTAGCAGCAGAGTGGTCCACTGACAAGAAAGGAGAATTTGGGAATAAGGATTAGTGGTTCTTTTGCTATTTGCCAACTTGCCATCTGACCCTGAGCAAGTCATTCTGGGCTTATTTTCTCCATCTATAATATGGGTATGAGAATACCTCACAGATGTGCTGTGAGGGTTGGCTACATTAATCAAATTCTTGGAGATCCTTAATAGCAAGGTGCTGTCTGGTGTAAGGGAAAATTACTATTAGATGAGTTTAAAAATAAATGTCATGCTGGCATCATTTTTACTTTACCCTGACAGGCTGCCCCCAGAAGCAATCAGCTGTTGGGACGCGAGACAGTGTTTACATTGACTGGCTGTGCCTGTGGACTTTCTGGTCGTCGCTTCCTGCAGCTCTCATTGACTGGGAACAGTGAATCACGCCACTGGGAGCTGTGGGCAGCCGTGCCTGTGGACAGTCAATGTAAACTCTGTCTCGCAGCCTGCCAGTGGATTACCCTGACGGGCTGTGTGTGGCCCGCAATTGCCCACCACTGCTTTAGCAGTTCTGAGAACAAAATGGCTGCTGTGTCTGCTCACAGGCAAACTCCTTTAGAACTTTAAAACGTGCTTGACAGAAAACAAAGACAACCCACTTTTGTAGCTATGTCTGCCATGCAGGACAGCAGTATATATGTAGAACTGAGCAGATAAGTGTGTGTGATTTATTCTGACAGGTATAATAGCTGTTTTTATTCACATTTATGTTTGATGGCACCTTCAGGCCACAACCAGATTGGACTCAATTGTGCTAGGCAGTGTGACGACTTATCATAAAATGGTAGTATTTGCCCTCAATGCCTTCTTTTTGGTTGTCAGCCAAAACCTCAATTACTTTTTCTTATTGTGTATTCCAAGAGTGAACATAAAGCAGAGAAGCTGGCTCCTTAAGAACTGAGAAGGTATTTTTATAACCTCAGAAATACAGGGACGTTTTCTTCTTAGTAACTCAGATAGTTACAAAAATGTAGCCCCAGCCTCCATTTGTAAGCATGCCTTTTTGGAGAATTAAACCTGAGCTGGCCTCTGAACATGCACATGCAAGTGATAGCACTGGAAAAGGCTGTATAGTGTTGGGAATGGGCAACTTGGTTACCTTTTCTATTCATTCCCTCTGGAGCATCTGGCATTGGCCACTGTTGGAAGACAGGATACCGGGCTAGATGGACTTTTGTCTGACCCAGTATGGCCGTTCTTATGTTGTGTGTTTGCGCGTGCACCAGGCACTGGCTAGCTGGGACCCCACTAATTAGGCCCTAAGTATCTTCCCACACCCCCACCTCAAAAAAGGTATCTTCCTGTGAAGACTAACACAGAGAAAATATATTTCTAGCTCTCTTGATCCATCCCTACAAACAGTCATGGTTGAATGTTACAGTGGAGTGGTGTTTCAACAAATCCAGCCTTAATTATTTTGTTATTATTTAACTAATGCTGAGGTGTGGTAAAGAGCAGACTGAAACCCCATCTCACTTTGAAAGAATGAGCCATTTCTAAAGACAACAATTGTCATACTGTGGTTTGGGTTGGGCAAGAGGCCACTTTTTATAAAAACAAATGACATCTCACCTGACTGAATTTCTTCCTTTCTTCAAAAAGAAGCGACAACTCTACCTTTTGTGCTTCTCTTCTCAAAGTAAATGTTTGAGTTCTATGATGATGCAGAATGCCTGACTGTGCATTCTGTGTTGTCAAATGTAAATTTCATGAATTGCACAAGTTATCTGAACTTCATTCTTGGTGAGACATTCTACTGAACCATAGCCAATACCAACATTTCTACAGTCAGGCGGTCCAAATTGTGACGGATGTGGTGGCGGCTCTTTATGTTCATCTTTTTGATTGATTGCCTTGTTGTCATGAAAGAGAAGTTTTTGTAGAACAGCCTAATGGGGCAATAAAAGATGTCTACTTGATTTCAGACATGAGTTATAGAGGTCTGAGACCCAATTTTCAACAGCAAGTTAATTTTCTGAATGAAGTTCTGAAAATCCCTGAAAGGGCAGCCTAATATGTAAGTTAATCTAGTAAATCAAGTTTTCATGTTTTGTGTGCATCTACAGAAGTAACTAGATTTTTTTAAAAATAATTGTAGAACCATAAAATAATTACATGAATGATACGTCTGTACTACATCCTACAATTTATATATTTCCTATATTTTATTAGGTGCTATTCTCATGATTGAACATAAGGGTGAGATGAACAGGCTAATAGTAGAAATAAAAGGTGATGCTGAGAATAAGATTTTCTTTTTTTTAAAAAAAAAATTGACTTATTTTCTGTCTAAAACCAAAATGGGAGAGTTCTTTTTATTTCTCAGTGATTAAAACATGTTAACTTTATGATTGGTATAATTAAGATAAGCATAGAAATTCTTTTTGTTAAAGTTGACCGATCTCTGTACTCAAGTTTTTTCAATGTCCACAGCTTGATATTCTGGCCAAAGCATGTGGTATTCCTAGTCTTCAAAATGGACCTCTGATTGTTTCTAAGAACATACATGCTGAGCCCAGATATTTCACTTAATAGCCAGACTAAAGTCTAGTCATTCTGTTATGTGTTATGATAGCAACTGAGATCAGGGCCCCATTTTGCTGCTACACAAATGTGGAGTAAGAGACAATCCTTGCTCCAAGGACCTTACAGTCTAAAGAGACAAGACAGATGGGATGAAAGAAGGGCTTAATCCCAGTTGTTGTTTTTCAGGTGGAGAGCCAAGACACACAGTTGTTAAATGATTTGTACCCAAGATCCCACAGAAAATGCAGGGTAAAATCTGGAATTAAGCCCAGAACTCTTGATCTCAATCCTGTGTATTAACCACTAGACTAACCTTTTGAGGGGGCCATTTAGGGATCTGGGGCAAAATCAGTACTTGGTCCTGCTAGTGAAGGCAGGGGACTGGACTGGATGACCTTCAAGGTCCCTTCCAGTTCTATAAGATAGGTATATTTCCATATGTTATTTATGAAACTCCGTGCTTCTACTACTGATACTCTAAAATGGTAAAGTGGAAATTAATATCCATCCTGACCTGTGATATGATGTTGTTTGATGGACCTAATTATTCATAGTTTTTTTATGTCAGATTCAAATGTTGTGGCTTGGACCTGCTTGACTGAAGAACTGACATGCCAAATATGACACTATCTACTTTATTCTGTCAGTTCTTGTGGATATAGACTTCTGTAGCAGTCCTCTAGAATTCTGACATCAAAAAAGCCTACCACCATCAGGACAGGTTGGCTGCTAACCTCCTGTGTCCATTTCTTGACCAGCTCCATTGAAAAACATTTAATGGAAAACTACTTTGAATTTTTCTTTCTGTAGGTTTTGAAAATGAATTAATTTTAAATTGACTTTGAACACCCTGGGTTTTTCAGTTTTCCCTTCCCCTTCTCTCCCCTCCCACTGCCATTGGAAAAAGCAGATGTCAGTATAGGGAAAGAAAGATCAAGGAAAAAGATGACACATTGCTGGGGGGAAAGACTACATTTTTCATTTTCCTGTTTCGTCAAAACCCAGAACATTTTGAAAAACAAACATTTTGCTAAATGTCTATTCTTGTGGGAAAAACAACTTTTTTTGGCCCACTTTAGGTTTTATCAGTATTTTTGACACTCTTAGATTAAAAGAGAAATCCTATCCTCTTAAGCCTGGGGACTTTGGCTGGGGACAATTTTCTAAACTGCTAGCACAGTTTCATCAGTGCAGACGATGGAGCAAAGTGTCACTTGGATCTGCCACAAGTTTTCCTTTCACATAGCTTCTCCACAGAGATTGACCCTGCATTTTGTAGACTAAGCAGAAAAGATGCATAATGCCTGACAAGGGCAAGAAATGAACATGCTTACAAACTGCACGCTTTTTACTATGACATTTAAACTAGACTTGTAGCCTGCTAGTTTATGTAAAGAGGGTAAAATGCATTTGTCTAGTTATTGTCTTTAATAATCCCTATAATAAAACACTCTATTAGTTATAATCCTTTTGATTTAATCAATTGTGTGCCACCTTTTGCCTTCCTGCTCCTGTAGCTCAAGTCCATCCGTTTACTTAAATAACATAAGGGCTAATGGAGAGTACCGCAGAGTGCGCTTGTTCATTGGGGGTATCAAGCAGTTTAAAATTGTTATGCATTCCATCTAATAGACTGCTCCCTGCTTACAATATACCCATAATCCTGCAGGGCAGAACTGCAGACAGTCATCACTGTCACATTGGGTGCACTTAAAAAGACCAAGAAGTGTGTTTAGTTCAGGGGTAGGCAACCTATGGCACTCATGCCAAAGGCGGCACATGAACTGATTTTCAGTGGCATTCATACTACCCGGGTCCTGGCCAGCGGCGTGGGAGGCTCTGCATTTTAATTTAATTTTAAATGAAGCTTCTTAAACATTTTAAAAATCTTATTTACTTTACATACAACAATAGTTTAGTTATGTATTATAGACTTCTAAAAAGAGACCTCCTAAAAATGTTAAAATGTATTACCGGCGTGCGAAACCTTAAATTAGAGTGAATAAATGACGACTCGGCACAGCACTTCTGAAAGGTTGCCGACCCCTGGTTTAGTTAAAGGGCTAATGAATAAGAAAATGAAACTTGCTGATTACAATAAAAACCTTCTGCTTTCCAGTGATAAAAACCTCCATGTTGTGTGCCATACTCTGGAATCTGATCACCTACATTGGTGCTTTCAATGCTTCCATTGCAACAACACTCCCATGTGCCATACTGCTGATCCAAAGGCTTTGACTTCAGATGTCTCTGGGACAATAGAGATGGGAGATAAATTGTCAGCAGCTCGAACTATGTTGTTTGACCTCTGTAAAGCAAGGAAGGTACCATCTATGTTACAAATACAGCTACATCCAAGATACCCAGCTGCACTATAAAGTCCAAGGCTGTTACGCTGTTGTTTGTGTGAGCCACCATCTTGATCCAGAGCTGAAGGCATGAGTCTCTGCAGCTTGAGCTAAAGAGCCAGGCTCTGTAGTGAGAGGTTGGAACAAGCTCTCATCTGTGAATCCCATCACAGAGGGGGACAAGTAACACTTACAAATCAGAGTGTTACATCTACACTGGGGGACTGTTACAATTTGAGTCAGTTGGCTTTGTAGTGTGGGTTAGACCCAAGAGATCACGCACATGAGTGAGTGCGATTTTTCTCTTTCACTTCTCCTGCAGCGTCTGTCACGTCCCTAAGAAAGCCCTAGATAATCCCTCTCATTTCTTTGGTGGAGGAGGCCTGGATAGCCTCCACTGAAAGTTCCATCAGGGCTGATGGCTTATTCTAGACAGCACAAGGTGTTGCTGCGTTTCAGAGGAGGAAAGAGAGACATTTATTCGCCCTACTCTTATTGGTTTTAAATGGCTGGAATACTGATTCACATATCCAGTAATACAGAGCAGCCTGCCACAAAAGATCTCTTAATCTTGGCATTTTCACATAGACCCAGATGAGCAGGCGTGTCTGTCCCTAGTGGGGAAAATGCATGTGAAACCTGTGTTCTGTGTAGCTCCCTCCCTGCAAGGAGTCCAGCAGATGCAAATAGCTCTGCATGAGATTACAAATTGTAGTCAAGCATATGCTTTTGTGTTTATTGCAAGATGTCATTTTTTAGGGGCAGGATGTATGATGTGTGCTTATTTCCAGAGCCTCAAGAGGGCTACCCAGATGTTGAAAAGAGGTATGGAGGAGAGCTGTAGATAAAGCAAAGACCTCCAGGGTGGGACTGTAGAAGCTGATCCAGAAAGGGAATCATTGTATTTTGCTCTCTTTCACAGCAGCTGGCTTGGCAGTAGCAAGCGAGGTTTCCAGATATAAGCCTTGGATGGCAGGAGTATAAATAAGGAATCGGTTCCAAAAGGGTGAATAAAAAGTGGGAGGAAGCAATACACCCAAAAGTAAATATTTAAACAAGATTTTGAAACAGCTGCTGGATAGACTGTCCTAATGTGAGCCCTAGGTGTGGTATAAAATAGTTTGCTATGTGCTGATAGTTGTTGTGCAGTAATCTTAAACAGGACATTTATAGAAACAAACACCCTCATAATCACATTCCCACATGTATCAGTGGGTTTGAGATGTGGTTATCTGTCAGATACTGGATTAAGAACTGATGTAACTCTGTACACTTGATCATTCTGTGTTCCCAGAACATGTTTGAATGAACTGTCCTGTTCTGATTCTTCCCTGAAGGCTTTCTGCAAGACCTGCACCTGCTCCTTGTAGTCACTGTGTGGAAAACATCAGCAGTTTCAGATTGAACTGGGTTTAGGTTTAGCAGCCCTAATAATCCTCTTTGGTTACTTGGTAACACTTTCCCTTTTACATCCCCCTGTACAGAAGTTCTGCTTTATTCTAATTTAATCTGTGATGCCACTAAAACCAGAGCTCAGGATCATCATCTATGGCCTCTATATATTTCTCGTTTCTATTGTCCTAGACCAAGAGAGACACTCCTTTTTATTTTCTGCACTGAAAAATGTGATCTCTGGAGGGTTCTTCCCTCTTCCCCCTGCCCTCATGTCTTCTGGTTTTGCAAGTATGCAGATGTGGCTGATGCTGCTTATGGGAAGGGAAAGTATTCACAGTCCAAAAACAGTCTGCTTCCTTTTGAATAAGATCAAGTTGAGTAATGGATCTGAGTTTAATATGGATACATCCTCTTGCTGGGGACTTCCGTGTGTGTGTATGTGTGTGACCAGACAGCAAATGTGAAAGATCGGGATCAGGGTCAGGAGGTAATAGGAGCCTATATAAGAAAAAGACCAAAAAATTGGGACTGTCCCTATAAAATTGGGACATCTGGTCACCCTAGTGTGTGTGTGTGTGTGTGTGTGTGTGTGTGTGAGTGAGAGAGAGAGAGACAGAGAGAGAGCGCTAACTGATAAATCTATAGAGACGGGAGCTGAAGGCTAATAGGCAACAGGTTGTAAAACAAATAAAAGAAGTTCTTCTCACAAGCGCACAGTCAACTTATGGAACTCCTTGCCTGAGGAGGTTGTGAAGGCTAGGACTATAACAGCATTTAAAAGAGAACTGGATAAATTCATGGTGGTTAAGTCCATAAATGGCTATTAGCCAGGATGGGTAAGGAATAGTGTCCCTAGCCTCTGTTTGTCAGAGGATGGAGACAGATGGCAGGAGAGAGATCACTTGATCATTGCCTGTTAGGTTCATTCCCTCTGGGGCACCTGGCATTGGCCACTGTCGGTAGACAAATACTGGGCTAGATGGACCTTTGGTCTGACCCGGTATGGCCGTTCTTATGTACCTTGCATATGAAACTGGGAGGCAGATCAGAGTTCTTTCCTCAACTCTGCCATTGACTTGGTCATATGCCCTTTGGGCAAGTTCATTACGGAGTTTCAGCCAGAAAGGGTGAGCTTTGCAGAACCCTTCATCACCAGCAGCCCCCTCTAAATAAGTGAGGCTTGACAGGGCTGCAAATGTGTCAGTGCTGGATAATGTTTTCAGCACATTGCTCTTGGCAGCCTCAGGATAGCATGTTGAGTGTATGCACCCTGCAACATAGCTGTAACAATGGTTCTGCCAAACAGTTCTGTATTTGGCCACATTAAACTATGCTCAGCAGACCTGTACTTTGCAACTGCGTTTGCAGCTAGAATAGTTTGGTGCTCCAGAATAGACAGTTCTGTAGATATGTTAGTACTGAGGCCAGATGGGAAGAAAACAGGGTTTTCATCCCCCATCCCCAACCTCCCGCTTCTTCCCCCTCCCTCACCCCCGGAATATATTTTGTGATGGGCAAATCTCAAAAGTTTCAGCTAAGTACTTGAAAATCGCAGATGCTTATATAAACTATTGGAACATCTTGGGCCTGCGCCCTGTTGGATCTGAAATGGATAGGCAGAAGAGTAAAATCCATGGACACTTTTGAAATTCAGGAGGATGGGAATCCAGTGCTGTAGACTGATCATAGGATGACATCATCTGTTTCCTGGAACAAGAGATTAGTCTGGTCAAAGCATTCCAGACCCCTGGTATTTCTCCAGACAACTCTTGATCTCTGAAAAGAGGGAAATTGCAGTAGTCTAGGTATAATGTGATTGAAGCATGAATAAGTTTCTCAGCAGAAACGGAGTCAAGTGGCAGGGTCAAGATATAAGGACTTATTCCTGGTAACTTTCTAGAGGTGGCTGTAAGATTTACAGGCAAGGGAAGTGTAGGAGGAAAGTGGACGTAAAAGGCCAAGATAAGGGAAGACTGAAAGTTGAGGGGGAAGGATGACTCTAACCATTGGGGAGGGGGAGTTAAGTTCTGAGGAAAGGAGAGGAGTATCAGTATTCTAAATGAGACTGAATATTGTTTATCCAGTAGAAGGACTTGAATCATGTGAATGTTGTTAAACCCTTAACTTGTACATAGTGATGAAGAACTGCACAAGCAATTATCCTGGTAAAATTTAACTGGATTCTTTGTGCCCCCGTCTTCAGGCATGACAGACCCTTCATAAGAGAGGCTAGTAAGGAACCTCCTGGATGCTGTCACCAATGGAAAAAAGGCATACAACCTTAAGCTTGACATTGCATATGCCAAATAGCTTTCAGTAAATCAAAGAAGAAACAGGTTGAGGAATTTCTATGGCTAACTCCCTGAAATGACCAAGAAAACCTTCAGCAGGAGAAATCTACCATTTGCAGGGAGAATATCCTGAGTAAATAAACTCCCAACTTGCACCATGTGGAGAGGAAATTGTCATACAAAAATGAACCTAGATCACTCCAAAACCAACCTGATTTCATAGAAGTATCTGGTTGGATTTGAACATGTCTAGGGAGAACAGACACCGGAAAATTCCAAGATTGCAGATGTAAAAAGTCTGAGAGAGTACACACAGAATGTCAGAATAATGAAAGAAAGGGAGCTACATGAGAACAGAACAGAGAGAGACTCCTACTTCGTCTCCAAGACCAAATGAAATCCAAACCCCAGGTGTATGTGGACTGATCTACCAAGAAATTTTCTCAGAGCAGGATGCCAATAGGACAACATTGGAGGATGAGCTGACGGCCAGCTCTGTAACTATCCCCATTTTACCGGTCAGGGAAATGGAGAGGATAAGTGATGTGCCCAAAGAGAGACAGAGATTAAAATGTAGGAGGTTGTCATGTAATGCATCTATCCCATGCCGGCCCAGCAACCCAGGGGTGAATGGAGATACTATTATTCAATGGAAGGCTGCCTTTTTGGAGAGAGGCCAATGAAGAGGTTTAAGACTTACAAATGATGAGGAAAAACAAATCAATTGTAAAGGAAAGAAGGCTGAAGGACACCAAGGTAAATGTTCCCCCGCCCCGATAGTATCACTTAGTTTAAATGTGTGTTACACAGGGCCTTCAAGAAAGGGAGGGGAATAATGCACAGAACATTCTAACACCAAAGCCCCACCCAGTCACTAATACCCTTCTCTTCACTGGTCCTCTGCATCCAGCCATCCTGCTGCTGGCTATGATGGGCCTTTGCTCACGTGCCAAGAGGGGCCATGCCAAGTCAGTCCTGGGATGGGAGGCCTCTAGACAAAATCCCAGGGTGCTGCAGAAAGCAGGACTGGTCATGCAGGAGGTCTGTCAGTGGTGCTGGGGGGGACAGGGGGGACTGCAAGGCTGCTTGAGGATAACATCCTTCAGATGAGATAAAACTGATAACTGATATCCTGACCCGTGTGACTGTTCAAGTTCCCATAGTGTGACACTTTGGACAAGGAGAAAGTGTGTCATGTTCAGAGTTATGACCTGATCTAAGGAGAAGTGGGTCTTTTATGTGAAAAACCCACGCAAGTGAGAAAGTTCCCAGAACAATGGCTGTGATTTATTTCCACATGGGGACTTGTTCTGAAGCCTGTGTGCTTACAGGTATCTCTCTAGTATAAACCCTTTTCTACCAATAGTGTACCTTATCCCTCATAAAAGCATCATTTCCAAATAGAACCCGACTAGGACCACTGTTTACAAAAGTGCTCTGGGGCTTTCTGTTTGGGGGATTAGTATGGTCTCACCTGCAGTTTCACTTGGGTACCAGATGTGATGAAGTGCAAATACTTTTATGAGTTGTGTTTTATGCCTCAGTTTCTCCTACATGCTGCATTGTTATCTAGTGAGTGGAAAGGGACTGTTTGCTAATAGGACAGGCTAAGACAATGGTGTGAATGGCACCTGGCTGTACTGGTCTTAGGTCCCATATCAGTGCAGCTCTTGAGAATACAGTGATGGAGCCAGTTGCCTAATCATTGACACATAGAAAACAATGACCACAGATTGCCCCACCTGTCTGCAGGAAGCTGAACTGCATCTCCCCAGCTTGGGAGCAAAGAACTGGAGAGGGGTGAGGTGGGGGTTAAGTGTGGCTTGAGAGAGGCAGTCAGGACACACCTGGAATTCTGGCCAAGGAGGTCAGATAGACAGCGAGAGACAGAGCTTTGAACAATGGTGTTCACTACAGCTTGTCTGGGCTTTGAGCTAACTAGAGTGGACTATATTTTAGCCTTTGTTCCTCTATGCTAACCTATGGACTTCCAGGTGACTTACTGTTTTGACAAGATTGTGCAAGTGTCACTGCCAATGCTTGAAGAGATGCAGAAAATGTGGAAATGGCAGAAATGCTAAATGACTCTTTTGTTTCAGTTTTACCAAAAGGGTTAGTAGCGATGGGACATCTAACTTAATGAATGCATGTGAAAATGAGGTAGAATCAAAGGCTAAAATAAGGAAAGAACAAGTTAAAAATTACTTAGACAAGTTAGATGTCTTCAAGTCACCAGGGCCTGATGAAATAAATCCCAGAATACTCAAGGAGCTGACTGAGACAATACCTGAGCCATTAGTGATTATCTTCGGAAAGTCATGGAAGATGGGGGAGACTCCAGAGGATTGGAAAAGGGCAAATATAGTGTCAATCTATAAAAAGAGGAATAAGGACAACCAGGGTATTACAAACCAATCAGCTTAACTTCAGTACCTGGAAAAATAATGGAGCAAATAATTAAGCAATCGATTAGCAGACACCTAGAAGATAATAAGGTGATTAACGACAGTTAGCATGAATTTGTCAAGAACAAATCATATCAAACCAACCTGATAGCCTTCTTTGACAGAGCAACAAGCCTTGTGGATAGGGGTAAGTGGTAGCTGTGGTATATCTTGAGTTCAGTAAGGTTCTTAATACTGTCTTGCGTGACTTTCTCATAAACAAACTAGGGAAATACAACCTAGATGGAGCTACTATAAGGTGGGTGCACAGCTAGTTGGAAAACCATTCCCAGAGAGTAGTTATTGATTGGTTCACAGTCAAGCTGAAAGGGCGTATCAAATGGGATCATGCAGGGATCAGTTCTGGGTCTGGTTCTGTTCAATAGCTTCATCAGTGATTAAGATAATGGCACAGAGAGTACATTTATAAAGTTTGGGGACGATACCAAGCTGGGAGAGTTTTCAAGTGCTTTGGAGGATAGGATTAAAATTAAAAATGATCTGGACAAACAGGGGAAATAGTCTGAAGTAAGTAGGATGAAATTCAATAAGGACAAATGCAAAGTACTCTACTTAGGAAGGAACAATCTATTGCACACATACAAAATGGGAAATGACTGCCTAGGAAGGAGTACTGCGGAAAGGGATCTGAGAGTCATAGTGATATGAGTCAACAATGTAACGCTGTTGCAAAAAAAAGCGAACATCATTCTGGGATGTATCATCCGGAGTGTTGTAAGCAAGACAGGAGAAGTAATTCTTACACTCTTATTCCATGCTGGAATCTGGGCACCACATTTCAGGAAAGAGGTGGACAAATTGGAGAAAGTCTGGAGAAGAGCAAGAAAAATGATTAAAGGTCTAGAAAACATGACCCATGAGAGAAGATTGAAAAAACTGGGTTTGTTTAGTCTGGAGAAGAGAAGACAGAGGGGGGACATAACAGTTTTCAACTACTTAAAAGGTTGTAAGAAGGATGAGGAAGAAAAAGTGTTCTTGTTAACCTCTGAGGATAGGACAAGAAGCAATGGGCTTAAATTGCAGCAAGGGAGGTTTAGGTTGGATATTAGGAAAAACTGCCTAACTGTCAGGGTGGTTAAGCACTGGAATGAATTGCCTAGGGAGGCCGTGGGATCCTCATCATTGGAGATTTTTAAGAGCAGGTTAGACAAACACCTGTCAGGGATGGTCTAGATAATACTTAGACCTGGCTTCAGTACAGGGGACTGGACTAGAAGACCTCAAGATCCCTTCCAGTCCTACAATTCTATGAACGATCCCTATAATGTGTACACGTCTCCATCAGGGGTCTGTCTCAGTTGGGTTCACTGAACGGGGCGTATGGTGTGAAATGGGAGTGCTCCAGGCCTAGAGGTCTATTCTAAGGAGGTAGTGAAGCCATGTCGCTTACCCTGGGGGAATGAGCCAGACCCATTGTGGGGGCTGGCACACTGAAGGGGTTCCTCCTAGAGGCCATTCCAAAGTTTGGTTTTAGCACCAAACCTGTGGATCCATGACACCATAATCTTCACTTCATACCTAAACTGCTATATACTGTAGCTGTGTGCTGCTGGACAACTGTTGGGTTCAAGCCTGGCGGTATCTGCAGTGATTCATCTCTTACCATACAGAATATGATTCATAAAGTGCTTCTGTTGGGAAAACACCTAGTTTTTCTGTGTGTGAATGAAAAACTAGGCTCATGTCTCCCCACACAGTAAGCCTAAAACAGTGCACAGCACCAGTTCATGACAGATTAGATTCTGAAGTGAAGAATATTGGGTCTAAACAGAAAGTTCAAGTGATCAACTCAGGAATGTTTCCCTGTACAACAGCCCAGCTGTTGGAGACAGGTGATTCTTACGATAAGCATGTTTCTTTTCATCAGGTTATGACTACCATTTTAATAACCAGGATAAGATGCTCATTCATGGGTCCAGTGGCCACCTCCTTGCAGCCACGCTACTGACTATCACTGCCTCCATCACAGTACTTCTCAAGGAAAAGCTCAGTGGCTCTTCGGGGGTCAATTCACTGGTGAAGCAGCATAGTTCATGGGTTCTTTGTACCCCAAGAAATATTCATATTGTTCAGCTAAGGCAAATCTCTGAAAACAAGGGAATTTCTGAGATGAAGACAGTCTTCTAAAATGCCAGGCTTCCAAAAACTTTTTACTCAAATTGTAGCAGTTTCCAGCAGGTAAGTGAAATACAATCTTTTACTGTGGAGACTGTTCTGTTGCAATAAAGATATATACATATATCATAGAGCTGGAAGGGACCCTGAAAGATCATTGAGTCCAGCCCCCTGCCTTCACTAGCAGGACCAGGTACTGACTTTTGCCCCAGATTCCTAAGTGGCCCCCTCCAGGATTGAACTCACAACCCTGGGTTTAAGCAGGCCAATGCTCAAACCACTGAGCTATCCCTCCCCCAATGCTTAAGTAAAGTATATTTCCATATAATAAAGGGTGAAGCATGGAACAAATTGCCCTAGAAGTCCAAACCAGCACATACTTGATTTGGCATTGCAGAAAGTCTGGAAAATAAGGTGTGTCACTTAAAAGAAAAAAGGAAAAACTGCCCTTGATCAATCTCAAACACGCAATTAGAGTGCAAACAACTTCTAAAACCCAGAGTCTTCATTGAACAGACTGACTTGAGGACCAAGAAAGAGTTCAAGGAGAACAAATGAGCGTTCCTTTGAAATGTTGCATATTTGTGTAGGTATTGCAATACTTTAGGGAGAAGGTCCCTCCTTTTTAAAGGAGTGAAATGTTCCTTGTTGCAGCAGGCGTAATGATGTGCTCATCTTTGTTTGCAGTTCTGTTGTAGATGTGTTGGTCCCGGGATATGAGAAAGACAAGGTGGATGAGGGTAATATCTTTTACTGGACCAACTTCTATTGGTGGAAGAGGTAATATTTCAAGCTGTAGAGAGCTCTTTCTCGAGTCCTCAGCCAATCAGAGTGTCACAGATAAATAGAAGGTGGAACAGATTGTTAAGCGTAAGGAGTTAACACATGTTGACAGGTGACCAGTTAAAGTGAAGTGCACAGTTAACATCTCTGCAGTCATTGGCCAAAGAAGGGTTAGTGGGTTACAAATTTATATGCCAATTTCTGGGAGGTTTCATTTATGTTTAGTCTATGGTAATAGGTGAGTGGACAGTGAAGAATCAGAGATGCCTGCTTCCCTGCGGTTTTCCGTAATGAAAATGTGCAGCTATATGGCTGCCTTGGATGTTAGAGAAGAACCAGCTGGCTTAAAGTAGTGGTGGGTGAACGTCAGAGGGTTCTGATAACTAAGCACCTATAAGTTCAGATCCTTCAAGAGACTACATGTACCAAAACCTGTCACAACTGGAAGCCTTGTATGGAAAACGTTGTCTTGTCAGGTTCCCAGTACTTCCGGTCACTCCAGAAATGGTGATGCTCTGGAATTTCTGTTAACTGGAAATTTAGATATGCAATAGACCCATCCAGTTCTGTGCATCCAAAAACCTGCATTTACACATGCAATCTGACTTCCTGCTTTTGTGTGCACAGAATGGATGTGCAATCCCACTTTCACAGACAGTTGAATGTGCGAAATGAGCATTCAGAATCAGAGGCTGCAGTTATTAATTTGTCCTAACTGGATTGGGAGATTATCAAATGCCTCTGCTCTGCTGTGCAATTAATCATCTGCAGAAGCCATTTGTTGTCTTGTATAATCCTCTGTGACAAGCAACGGCCCTTAATTATACCAAATCCAGGAATTTACTTTGGTATGTGACACCTGATAGGATTACACAGGGAACTGCACTGGTGTAGGGTCAATCAGTGGGAAGCACCTGAATCATTCCAGTGGTGCAGAGGAAACAAAATCAATTTACAAAAGTGCAAACTCTCTAAATGTTTGGTTTGAAAGTATAACACAGGATGTTGCATCTACCCAAGGCAGCTGTGTTTGGCTTCATTTTCAAGTGCATACCAGTGCACAGGCAGGCTACTGCTAAGTAATTGCCCAGGAAGATAGCTCTTAAGGATTAGCTTGGTATTTATATTCCTTCTAATATCAGTTAAGAGGGATTAGTTTCGTATTGCAAAACATTAATTTATGCCTGATTAAGAAGATATTTAAAGCTGTTGTTCCAGGAAGTTAGCTTTAGAGGGTTTCCTCATTTTTTATGTATGTATTTTTTCCCTCAAGGGACATTCCATGCAATGCATTTAGAAACTACCTCTTCAGCTACTGTTTGTAAACACTGCAGACTTGTCCTGCCTTTATTTGCCAACACATTCCACTTCTGCTGAATGGATCGTCTGGAATAAGCCTATGCAAAGGAGGCTCCTTTGTGTTTGTTTTTGAAAAAAAATCTGCCTTTGTGTTATTGATGATTAAGTCCATTCCAAAGAGTGACACAATGTGTTTCATTTACCGTTATCCAGCATCTCATTGTTACAGCCACTGAACTGGTATTTCCCTAATTTTGTTTTCTGCCCGGGTATCTTAAGCACAGATGAGAAACTAGCATCTATCTAAGGGTATGTCTATACTGGCATAAGAGACCTGTGACATGGCTGCAGCTGGCTCAGGTCAGCTGACTCAGGCTCTTGGGGTCAGGATGCGAGGCTAAAAATTGCTGTGTAGACGGTCAGGCTCGGGCTGGAGCCTGGTCTCTGGGACCCTCCCACTTTGCAGGATCCCAGAGCTAAGGCTCCAATCTGAGCCCGAATGTCTACATAGCTATTTTATAGCCCTGCAGACTAAGCCAGCTGACTAGGGCCACCCATGGGTGTTTAATAGCTGTGTAGTCATGCCCTAAAAGGCCTGATATCATCCAAAAGGGCACTGCCCAGCCAAAAATACTGCTTGCGAGTTTAAAGTTATCCTGCTAATTTCCTGACTCTTCTTGACAAATCAAAGCATGAGAGAAACTTTTCCTTCCATGTTCCTTTAACTATTGCTGATGTCTCTTACCTGGATCTGACCCATTATTTCCTAGAATTAGCTGAAGATGTGGCAAAGCCATAGTGGCTATTTTGTTGTATATAGGTTCTGATACTGTGCTTATCAATGTAGTGTCTGAGTGCCTTGCCAGTAGTGTATCAGGCAACACGACTAACATACCTTGTGGGGTGTTTGTTCTCTCATCCTCTCCTCATGGGAGAAGTGTGTGCAGTGAAGTGTTCATTTTGGTAGGGTTTTTTATCACCCTGCTATAATGCACTGTTCCAGGTGAGACTTGGGGATTGGTCTTGCTTTGAGCAGGGGGTTGGTCTAGATGACCTTCTGAGGTCCTTTCCAACCCTAATCTTCTATGATTCTGTGATTCAATTTGGCACTATTCCCTGTGGGAGGCCATTTCACAATCTAAAAAATCTCTTTACTGATATCCAGTCTAGGTATCCTTTTACTTGATTTCATCCTACTAGCTGTACTTCAGACAGTTCCTTTCTGTTAGTTATTACATTCCCTTTTTCCCTCATGAAAGCGTTTGTGACTTGTGTTGCATCACTATGCTGAGGTTACCAGTACATTATGTCTTTGCTTCTGACAGCATAATGGATTTACTCCGTTTCTGTGTAATACAATTATTTCCACATTGGTGTTTTTAGAAGGCTATTATAAAGCTAAGGATGAAGTCATACCATTTTGATGCCACTTCATGGGGAAAATATAACTGTAATATATGTAACACTTGCTCTATTGTTGTTCTAAAAATCTGCAAATACAAATGTTATCACTATCCCCCTGGACTCATGAACCTCAGGGTAGTAACCTAGGACATTTTCCTGGACTACACTTCCTTGATCTTACTTGAAGGCCATTTTTTCCAAGCCTACAGTGATAATTAAATCTTACCCAAACTACTGATTTGTATTTTCTCTCTTAACCAAACTCAGACTTTTAGTTCCCACTAATTAAAAAAAAAAATTTGTTTTCCAACTTAGTGGATTTAATTTTTCTAGCTTTAATACACATTTCCCATAAATCAACCTGACATAGACTGTTGTTTTTTTGTCTTGGAAGGAGGTTTAGAGGAGGCCTCTGGGTCCTCCCCCCCTCTCCCATTATGAGTTGTGAAGGACTGAATCTTTTTATGAATTATAAATTAGGTTTTGTGCAGACTTCAAGACAATGATGATTGGACACTTAGCACACTGGTGACAACCAGAGCCAAGAACATGAAAACTGAGCAATTAAGAGAGAGGATTTTTTTTGTCAGACTGTTTCTTTAAAACTTTGGGTTTTGTTTTCATTGTCTTTTGTTGTCTACACAACATTTAAGAACAGGAGGAGCCCACATGGACACAGCTGGGTTCCAAGTAACTCTGTTTAACTATATGCAAATATACAAGGCCTAGCTACATGGGGCATATCTATACTTACGATCGATGCAGCGGTGTCAATTTAGCAGGTCTGGTGAAGACCTGTTGAGTCAATGGCAGAGCGCTCTCCCATCAACTCCTGTATTCCAGCTCTGTGAGAAGCGTAAGGTAAGTCAGCGGGAGAGAGTCTCCTGTTGACACAGTGCAGTATAGACACCGCTGTAAGTCAACCTAAATTATGTCGTCTTCAGTTACGTAAGTAGCATAACTTAGGTCGACTTACAGCTTTAGAGTAGACTATCCCCTATATACACTGTTGCTCTGTTAGGTTCTAGTGGCTTCTGTGATAGAGGGCTTCCAAACTACTTAAAAAGGTATTTCCTAAACACTACAATTTTTGTTACCACCTATTTAACTTCAGTGATAATGATCTGGAACAAGGAGGTCTTGGAAGATGTAATACCCTGCAGTTGTGATGTGGGAATTAGTAATATGCAACTGTAATGAGTCAACAAACCAAAGTGACCTTTGTAGGTTGCTGCCACTGAACTCTGTTCCCCCAAATTAGTTGTTTTCTAATGGAACTGCTGAGTTCCATAACTGCAGTGGAACAATCCTAGAGGGCTCCCATCAGAATGAGGAGCAATTGGGGGCCCAGTTAACAATAAAAAAAATTTAAACCCCACATCAGATTCCCACACAGCAGTAGCCACCAGCAGTTCTCAACCCCTGCTTACTGTAGGCTTCAGTTCTTTGCAGACGAAACACATTCCTGGCTAAAATGAAATGATTTTACTTAGCTTCTGAATCCTTGATCTACTTCATACATTTCCAGACTCAGATCAGCAATGTCAGGATTTCACCAGGAGATAAAAATGTACCTTTTGCTTCTAAAACGATCAGTCTCTTTACTGATATATTCACTAACCTCATGATTTCCGCAGGCTGTTAGCATTCCACCTTGATTGAATTACCAATGACATAGTTCTCCCATGAGCTTAGGACAACCTTGCTTTTTTTGTTATGCTGTTACTAATTTAACTTAGGCAGTTACAGAACCATTCTTAGGTTATTACAACCTACCTAGGTCTTACAAAGATGCATTCTGCACTGGGCCATGGTTTCTTTGCTTTCTCCAAATGAACATCTCTGAAGCTATCATGGCAGGAATATTAGTCTACACTGGGGCACTGCATGTTGGAATGTTTTATATTTCTACATTAAACAATGTTCGTCTTGCCAGCCTCTCCGGGTCTTAAAAACTTGTTCAGTCCAAAGAGAGTGATGTGCTTGGAAAACAAATGGCTTCCTTTGCAATAGCCAGTATAATTTGGGTCTGAAAGCACCTGTCTTCTCAGAAGCACAAGGCACTGATGCATGACTGACTGAAACTCAGAAACTGGAATTCCCTCCTGCTGAGTTATTTCCTCAGAGATAATCTACAACCACCATTTATCTGCCATTACACTTGATATAGCATTTTCTGTAGGCTTGATGTAATTGAAGAGCAGTAGGATAACTTGTTTTGAAAGGAAGTGACAAGAGCAACGTACGTGTTTGTGTCTTTAATACTCTAGGAAGCCTTAAGCAGATCCAACCAGAGCTAATCAAGCAGCAGAGGAATAAGGGAATGAATGGCTTGGTGCAAAACAGTAGGGGCTTTATGTCAGTTAAAAAGTTTGAAGAGGAATATGAAACATGATCTAATTAGTAAGGACTCAAATACTTGAAGCGTCCAGGCATTTGTCTGTACAAGAGCTGGCCATATTAGCCTGACAAGGCCAACCCTGGTGACAGCCAAGGGACCATACATTTCTTGAAATAATTAAGGAAAATAATCTCACACATGGCTTCATCCTGAGAATGTGGCTTTACTGGGTTTCAGTTTTATTTTGGTTTGGTTTTGCGTTATGGGTCCTTCATCCTTGCTTTAAACAGCCTACCCACCATACCTGTGAATTTTCAGTGCAGCTTGCTTATGAACATTGCTGGCATACCTAAGTGCTTGGGTACTGCAGTGATGGGTATTACAGAAAACATTCAGAGAGAGAGAGAGAGAGAGACTTTGCATAACCCTGATGTAGAAAGTGAGAAGGATTGTGCTTCTTTGAAATAGTCGGAATCTGCTCTCTTCCTGCTGAGTTAGCAGGTGACTTTCTAGTCAACAACAGCCATCAGTGAGAGGAAGACGCTTTGTACATTTTTGCACTGGTGCAGACGTGATGGATTTTTGGCTGAGCATCATATAAATACTATGGGCAGTGGTTAAAAAAACAAACAAAAACAAAAAAACAAACAAAAGAACACACCCCAGCTCAGATTCCCAGGAGAAATGCCAAGGCATTCATGATTTCAATTAGAAAACTGGCTTATTAAAGCAGCCACATATGCTGTTGATAGTTGCCTTTCCCAGAAGATGGATCTTACTGTATTAGTGGGGGATGGATGAGCCAGCTTGGATAAAGTAGAATCCCTTCTGAATCTCTGCCCTGACCTTGACCAAGACCAAACTAAAACTTTCCTTTGGAGGTTTGGAAAAAATGTAGCTACTGTTCCCACCTCCCACTCCTTGTGTGTGTGTGTGCGCGCGCGTATAAAATATTCATTCATGAATATATACATATATAATCATTGTCACAGGGGTTAAAAAAGTTAATGGGACTTCAATGCTTTTGAAAATTTACCCTCCCATGGGAAAACAAGCGCCCCCCCCCACCTCAGTTTTTCCCTTAACTGTTCAGCTGTTGGGGTGAAGTGGTTTGTCTACCCAAGGAAGAGGCAACACTTGGGTTTCCAGTCTCTTTGGCTCTCTCATGAGCTGGCAGAGGCACATGGTCAGTTGGTTGCTCAGATCACCACCAAAATTCCAGCCCAGTAAAGCTCAGCCTCTACAAAAAGTTGACTAAGGAGACAGCCCTTGCAGTATTTTTTTTTTTTTTTTGGTGACCTTTATAAACTCAAGCTGTGCCAGATCAGTGCAAGAAGCCCCAGCAAGGAAAAATCTGGAGTCTGCCAGCAAGAGCATTCCTGCTGACCTCTACTTCTGCAATGGTGCATCAGGAGAGGTAGTCAAGACCCAAATAATTGAGTTCCTCTAACTTATTGAAGTTATCTGTAAAGTAGCTATTATCTTTATACCTATATAGCTCAAGAACAACACCTAGACGTGATTTCATATATTGCTTTAGATGAACTACCAAACCATCTCAGCAGCCTTTCCCCTTGGATTCCATATTTATGGAAAATCACGAGACACTAACTTCTTGGCATGAACCAAGCCTATTTTTATTGCATTCAAGGTAAACAGGACAAAGGAATTGTGGAATCTGATAGCACCAAATGTAACATTAGGTAACAGGAACGAACAGGAACTGTACTACATAACCAGGCACTCAGTATAAGTGAATGTTTAGTTTTGCACTTTTCACAAATTAATATTGCTACCATTGTAATTTAAAAGTTGTGAATACATTTTTGTTCAGATCCTCTTATGTCTATTATAATTCTAAATCCCAAATACAAATATATGTATAGCATTGGTTTGGACATTAAGTCAAGTATTTTGGGAATCTACAGTGGTAGTCAATTAATTTATCATTTATTCAAGTCCTAAGAAGTTTGTAAATGCACCATTTAATTTATGGGAGCTTTCTTCTATGCTGTTGATCCAGTGTTTTGTTTTCAGTAGGTTAAGGTAGGTTCTGCTTCAGTAAAAATTAGGGCTGTCAATTAATCGCAGTTAACTCACCCAGTTAACTCACTAAAAAAAATTAATCACAGTTTTAATCTCACTGTTAAACCATAGAATACCAATTGAAATTTATTAAATATTTTAGATGTTTTTCTATATTTTCATATATATTGTATTCTGTGTTGTAACTGAAATCAAAGTGTATATTATATTTTATTACAAATATTTGTACTGTAAAAATGATAAAAGAAATAGTATTTTTCAATTCACCTCATACAGGTACTGAAGTGCAATCTCTGTTGTGGAAGTGTGCAACTTACAAATATAATTTTTGTTTGTTTTGTTTTGTTTTTGAGTGCAGTTATGTAACAAACAATGTAAAACTTCGGAGCCTACAAGTCCACTCAGTCCTACTTCTTGTTCAGCCAATCGCTAAGACAAACAAGTTTGTTTACATTTATAGGAGATAATGCCGCCCTCTTCTTATTTACAATGTCACCAGAAAGTGAGAACAGGCATTTGCATGGCATTTCTGTAGCTGGGATTGCAAGGTATTTATGTGCCAAATATTCTAAACATTCATATGCCTCTTCATGCTTTGGTCACAGTTCCAGAGGACATGCTTCCATGCTGATGATGCGCATTAAAAAAATAATGCATTAATTTAAATTTGTGACTGAACTTCTTGGGGGAGAATTGTATGTCCCCTGCTCAGTTTTACCCGCATTCTGCCATATATTTCATTTTCTAGCAGTCTCGGATGATGACCCAGCATGTGCAATCTGTTTTAAGATCACTTTCACTACAGATTTCACAGAACGCAAAGAAGGTACCAATGTGAGATTTTTAAAGATAGCTACAGCACTCGACCCAAGGTTTAAGAATCTGAAGTGCCTTCCAAAATCTGAGAGGGACTAGGTGTGGAGCATGCTTTCAGAAGTCTTAAGAGAGCAACACTCCAATGTGGAAACGACAGAACCCAAACCACTAGAAAAGAAAACCACCTTCTGCTGATGGCATCTGACGCAGATAATGAACATGCATCAGTCTGCACTGCTTTGGATTGTTATCGAGCAGAACCCGTCATCAGCATGGATGCATGGACCCTGGAATGGTGGTTGAAGAGTGAAGGGACATATGAATCTTTAATGCATCTGGCACATAAATATCTTGCGACGCTGTCTACAATAGCACCATAATAATGCCTATTCTCACTTTCAGGTGACATTGTAAACAAGAAGAGGGCAGCATTATCTCCTGCAAATGTAAAAAACTTGTTTGAGTGACTAGTTGAACAAGAAGTAGGACTGAGTGGACTTGCAGGCTTTAAAATTTTTCATTGTTTTATTTTTGAATGCAGTTGTTTTGTTTTGTTTTTTAAATAATTCTACATTTGTAAGTTCAACATTTATGATAAAGAGATTGCACTACTCGTATTAGGTGAATTGAAAAATGCTATTTCTTTTGTTTTTTTACAATGCAGATAGTCGTAATCAAAAATATAAAGTGAGCATTGTACACTTTGTACTCTGTGTTGTAATTGAAATCAATAAATTTAAAAATGTAGAAAGTATCCAAAAAATTGTAAATAAATAGCATTCTATTATTGTTTAACAGTGCAATTAATCACAATTAATTTTTTATCACATGATTTAATTTTTTTAATCACTTGACAGCCCTAGTAACAATGTCTAGAAAGCTGTATACATATACAACTGGTAGTCTGCATATCTGAGACGCTGATGACAATAATGCCTTTCCCCATATTTCCAGATTAATTCCTAGGATAGGATGCTACCTGATATCCCGAAGGAGCAAATTGTCTTAATCGTAAATCGAGTTAAAAAAAGTGAATGGAAAACAATACGTTGCTTGAGTGCAGAGCTTTGTGGGCCAGTTCTGAGTTTCTCTAAAATGTACCACATTCCAAACATATAAACGTACTGATGCCCATTTGCAGGATTTCCAGTTCAGGAGGTTAATGCTTCTTTTTGTTTTATATCTTTAGATAAGCTGATGTTGGTCTCTGTCTATACCTTTATAAGATTGCGGTATATTCTATGTAAGTCTTCTTTTTTGTTTTTAATGCCAAGTAGGCCAAAGTACTGGAAGAACCTGTAGGGAGTACAACACTCAGCAGGACATTCATCTCCATCAACTGGGCTCAACCAAGCATACATAATGATGAATTAGGCCGATCTTTGAAGGTCTTGATGTGTGGTATATATAAAAGGGGTCGTAGATTTACTGGACTGAGTTTAGTTAAATGAGGTGAGAGGTGCATTCCCAGGTATTTGAATCCCTCAGGGGACAATCAGCGTGGAAAATTAATTAAGAGGTTCTTGCTGGATTGCTGCCTGAGGGCATCGCCTCTGTCTTGGTCATAGTTACAGACATGGGGCTGTAGGCATCTAAGACATCTTTAAGGCATTGAATAGAGGCTTGTGTTTCAGTGAGAGAAAACAAGATGTCATCTGCAAAAAAAGCAATTTTACCTTCTTTATCATGGATTGTGATGTCCTGAATCTAATTTAAGGCTTTTAAGTATTCTGAAATTGCTTGCATTATTAGAAAAGCCCTTCCCGTTAATGTGGTCAAAGTGAGGCACATAGCTAAAAAGAAAAAGCCATGCAAGGAGCCTTCCCCTGATAGATGAGACTTTCGTGCAGACTTTGCAAAGGGTAATCTAAAACTTTCTTGGCTGCAATTAAGTAAATCTTGTGTCCTACAGCAGTGAGATAATATCTCCACAGAAATGCTTTTTAAGTTTCCTGTTCCCATTGTATTCTCAATCCACACAGGATAATATTCACATTCACTAAGTCCCAAGTACTTTAAAAAAATAAAATAAAACAGGTGTGAGTCAATGGGATTCCCCCACTTTTGTTTGGTTTTTGCTTAAGAAACATTACAACATATGCATTTCATTTGATCAGTCTGGAGAGACGCTGGCAATTGCCCAATTCTGGCTGGAGAAGAGACAACAGTTTGGTGGAGGTGTGTGGGGGGAAGGGGGAAAGAAAAGAAATTGAGGTTGGTGAATAATAAACTTGCTGTCCTAGCCTCAGTGTGTGGAGAGAGCTAGAAAATGATATTCAGTCCATCAGGATGTAGAGGAAGCTCTTCAATTTGATAATTTGTCTGACCTGGCAAAGGTTTTCTCCATCCCTGATTCACATTGCCCGTGTTGTGGTTCTTCTCTCTCGGGAGGAGTGTGTCCAATCATTAGAGCATGGCCCTGGGATCCAGCACTCTTCAGTTTTCCTCCCAGCTCTGTCCCTGACTTGCTGTGTCACCTTGGGCAAATTACTCAATCTTTACGTGCCTCGGTTTCCCATCCTTAGCATAACCATGATAAAAACTGTCTACTGTACATAGATTATTAGGGTTGGAAGGGACCTCAGGAGATCATTAAGTCCAACCCCTTGCTCAAAGTAGGACCAATCCTCAAATTGCCCCCTCAAGGATTGAGCTTACAACCCTGGGTTTAGCAGGCCAGTGCTCAAACCACTGAGCTATCCCTTCCACCCCCACAAGAAGGGTTTAATTTTAAGGCACTTTGAGATCCCCTGATGAAAGCTTCTGACCATGTGCAAATGTTTATACAAATAGTTCTGAGATGAATGGGCAGATGTCTACAAATCTGTTACCTCTTCCAGAAGAACATAATCCACTGCTGACTAGACTGATTCTCTGACTGAGCCTAACTCCTGCTTTGACTCCTTGATCCGCCGGACACTCAGCTCCAGAGTACACTTTATTAGGGGACCATTCTATTCCTGAGGGCATTTGGGTCTAATGCTTGCTTCTAAGGAGGAGTTGGGAAAATGGTCCATAAAATATCCATTACACTGAAAAGCAGAAACATCTGTTGGAGCCTGCAAGTGACGTTGGAAGTGGTATTTACCAGCCTGGAACTGGCATCTGGTTGGCTCAGACCCTCCGCAAATGAAATGTCTCTTCCTTCCATGGAAAATCATCTGGAGGAATCCAGATGTGCCTCGGGCATGTTCAGGGCAGCAAAGTTAGCATTTTAACAACCTGGCTACCTCATACAGAGGGCATATTCCTGTGTTCTGGATGAGATGCATCTCATGAAACTGTTGTTCAGAGATGACCTGTTTCTAATAACAAATATTACATAAAGTCAGCTGGTCTGCAATGTTTTGGGCTTTGAAAAAGTCAGATCTTTGGAGGGGAGATAATAGTAGTGACGAAGATCCAGAAGGATCCGAAGACCTATGTCCCCTTCAAGCCCGTAAAAGCATATGCGGAAGAGGGAGAAATGGCCCACTCCTTGAGGCACTGACTACACAAATGGGATCTGAAGTCTTTAACTCGTCTGTCCTGAGATGCTTGCTTAATCCACATACCCAGAAGCTGTGGTTGACTCTCTTGCTCATCCTGAAGCTGGAAAGGCAGGCATCTTCCTCTGTGACCATTGCATGACAAGCTGATAGGAGGTGTTAATGGCATCTACAATCCTCCTCGTGGTACCCCAAAGGTGGGGAGTGTCTGCTCCATGCACTGCTTCCACCCTTACCCAGCCTGGGGTAGGAGAATCCCAAGGCTTCTCCTGAACCCTGATCTCAGTGTCCTGCTAGGCTGACTTCTAAAAAACGGAGACTAATGAACTGCTGTCCATTTTGGTGGCTAGCTGAGACACACCCATTTCATAAAAAAAAGAAAATATCCCCAAACCAACCACCTCCCACTTATCATCTAGGCCCTCCATATTTCTCAACTCACCTCCTCACCCCAAGAAACCGATCGTGCCTTGAAGGCCAACCACGAGTGTAGGGAGACCAAGGAGTGAGGAGTGGATTCCAAGGCTGAGAAGCTATTGTAGAAAACACCCTATCGACAGTGTCTCTCCCAGTTACACCAGTGGGCTATCAGCCCAAACGGATCACAATTGTTGCCTTGTCACAAGGAGCAAGGCTACAAGACAAGCAAGGCTGCTTCTCTGTCCCTCTTTTGGAGTGCTTTGCTGGCTTTCCTTCTGCTCTTGATTCTTGGGGGAGATATCTAGGAAGAAGGGAGGTTGGCAGCATGATCTGCAGATGGGGAGGTGGGCCTCTTCCTGGTTTTATATGGGTGGTCTTGAGAGGTCCTGGAGGTGCCTGGCCTCCATTAGACCAAGTGTAATGGACAGTCATGGCTGCCCTGGTTGGGACCCAAATGGAGACCTGAGCTTTGCAAGGCAGAGTCCTAGCATTTTGTTGGGCCTTGTAGGATGTGGCTGCCCCAAATTCACGAGGCTGCTAATTGGAGACACTGTTTTGGTATGTCAAGAAGACCTTTACTTCCTTTTGCCAGTTGTCTTTGCCCTTTTAAAAATCCCCTTTGACACCAATCTGAGTGATTTCTTGCTTAACAGATCAAAAGGGTCTGAAGGTGTTTAAATGATTCCCAAACCAAACCAGATCAGAAAATACTTCAACTTCAAGACTCATGGCAACTTTAAGATCTCCAGGGCAGGGTCTGTGTGGCCTCCTGAAGGTTTGTGCAGCAGGTAGCATGAAGGCGTCTGGAGCCTGACTGGGTTCTTTGAGCAATACAAATCATATGTTTGGCCCATACAATTGCTTCCAATGGAAATTGAGGTCCACTTCCTCTGGTCTCTACCAAGGATATTCTGTGCCTAGCAGGCCGCAGGTTTCTGCCTTCCCAATTATTTGATCTCTTCAGACAGCTTCCCTCTCCTAAGAAAAGGCTAACCAGGCCAGATCATGCTAATCCGTCCTTCCCCCACACATCCACTTATGAGAGTAGCAGCCATCTAAATAATTGTGCATTCCCTTCCCACAACTCTCATTTTCCTTCAACCACTATCCCCCAGTGACATTCAATTACATTTCCCAGGTTGAAATGTGTTTATAGATTAATAGACTGGCTCCTTTGTATTCATGTAACAAGTCTTTATTTTGAGACCTTGGCATATGGTGCACCTCTATTTTCCAGCTTTCTCTGCGCTACCTGAAGTTTCTATTGTTTGTCTCAATGGTGTGTTTGAAGAGGGTGGAGAGCACCATCGGATGATAGCATGACATGATGCACATTCGTGTCTTCTTCACTGTCTGCTTGAGCTCAGGCATATGGGGAATCCAAAGTTCTCATGAAATGAGTGGATGTATGTTACTTACAACAGGAGTCTGCACAGTAACGCACTCTGGTTATAGGTATTGAAAAGCAGTAAATGGTTGCATTCTTCCTAGAGTGATAAACTCACGGAGCCTTCAGAATGGCTGGATTCTCTACTGCTTTGAATCTGGTGTGGTCACCTGCACCTGTGCTAAGTAGACATAAAATGCTTCCACATCACAATAATTAAAGGGATTATACACCTCCCTCTGAATGATCCAGGCAGAGCACTGTCAGGTACAAGATCTCAGCCTAGAGGGACCTATGGTCTGATCCCCTATAGCATTTCCTTTTGTCCTTCTGCCTTTTTGTCTCCTGAGAATAAAGTTGTGACATTAGTTCATGATGGCAAGCACTGCTTAAGGAACTGTTGCGAATGACTTGGTCAGAAGATTATAAAAAATAAAATCCCTAAAACAGAGACTTTGATGGAAAACTATCCCGATTATCTTAGTCACTTGGATTTCTCAGAATGGATATGGCTGTATCCAGCTGTGGGAAAGGAAGTGCATATATTTTTTTTCATAGTGTGGCTGCTGCAATGTGAGGGACATTAGCAGCAGCTTGGCTGGATGCTGAATCTCTGAGTAAATCCCCAAAGCCTTTCGAAGCCTACATTGCATCATAATTTTGACACAACACTGCTGCTCAGAGTAGCTGTTCTGTCCATGCCGTTCTGCTCTGTCAGAAGAGATTAGGTTTGATTGAGGCCAGTACTTTTCTAGAACTCATTTGACTCTGCAGATCCATGCAAGATTGTTTCAAGCACTTAAAGCTGAACATTTAAGGAGGCAGACAGCTAGGGTTATGAGAGGAAAGAGACCTCGCTTTACAAAAATGTTCAATTGCCCTTCCATTTCACTAATGCTCCTGGTTCAACGGGTTTCCTTCCATCCTAGAATCAGTAAACGTGAGATGGAAATAAACAACAGAGCCCCTGCTCCTCTGTTGTGTTGGAGCAGTTTTGGCTGGTCTGGCTACACAAGTATAGCCCTAAAGTGTCTGCTACGTTACCACCCCATCCAGCTACCAATCACAGGGAGTGCACATGATGAAAAGGGGATGTGACGAAGACTCTCTTGCGTCCTTGGAGTTGATGATCGCTGTGGTAGTTTAGAGCAGTCTTGACTTTGCCTGCTCATATTTGTGCTAGGTACTGAAGCAGACCTAGGACGGGGTAGGGTAAACTCTCCTTTGTCCAATCGCTCACTAACTCTTAATGAGATTCATATTGGGACTCAAACATCACAACGGGCTTCTATCTCAAGATAGTGAGCAGCAGATCCACTTTGAGAGTTTAGCTCCCTCTTCAAACTCCACAGATTGAGAGCATCTCTTGTTATAATGAAACCAGGCTGTTCCCATATGCATCTGCCTGTAAAGACACATCTCGTGGTATCTGTATTTGCTTTAAAATAACATCAGTGGCCATTTTGCTAAATCCCTCTATCAAAGAAACCCTCTTTCCCCTCCCCACTAAAACTCTCGCACCGGAACTTCAGGGGACTGAGCAGATGCAGTTTGATGCCCTCATCCAAATGAATGATTTGTTTCTGGCCAAGAGCATGTTCCCATCAAGGGATTTTTTTTAATATTCTGCAGAGTTTAGCAGAGGCCAATAGAGAGGGAGGAGGGTTAGAGGCTCGGTTTTTGCCAAGATGTTTATGCAGCAGGAATGTTATTTATGTAAATCTGGAAGCACTCTTGAAGCGATAGCCTTGCTCATGCATCTCAGACTTTTCTCATTAAGATGTTGATCTTCCTTTAAAAAAAAACAACAATGCACGGTACCATGGAAAGTGCTTGGAAAAGAATGTTTACGGTACAATCCCATATTATACAGACCACTGCAAGTTCTTGAAGAATGCCAGGGTAACAACTGATTCTGGGCTTTCACGCTTACTCTCTCTTGCTTTCCCAGTTGCCTCCCTTCTCTTTGTAATTGAGGCTATTACATGCTCCAACATCTGACTTTCCATCAATCTGAAAACGAGCCTGTTTTGCCCAAACATGCTTTGCACAAATAATAAAACCCAGAGAGGACTTCAGTTGCCAAAGCCCAGGCCCCAGGGAAAAAGCACATGGCTTGAGCTACAAATTACTTCTTTTTAATGGCAGCAGGCACCCCAGAAACCCTGTTTCCTTGCATGCGGCCGCTGAATTCTGGCAAGAGCCAAGCTGCACTCCGGAGCTTTTTGGAAAGCGTTGCCTTCCTCGTAAAGTTCTGACCATGTTTGATACATTTCCTCCCTGTAAATAGCATGAGAAATCAGTGCTGCTTGCAGCTTTGTCTCATAACAACACAAACATAATGAAAAATGTTGGCTGGAGGAGAAAGGGAATTGTTCCGCATACACAGATTGCTCGTGTTGTGGGTTTTTCATGTCCAACAGGAAATCGCATTAACTCTGTGGACTTAGACTGAAGCAGCAGTGGCTGGTGGCAGTCCATGGAACTTTAAGATGAAGCCTGTAGGTGCTCTCTTCCTTTTAATGCAGTTCATGGAGTTTATAGGTCCTAACATGCCTTGTTTCACTATGGTCTGAGTGCCTTGCCTGGCTGGGATTTGTACTCCCTGTAGGCCGGACAGCCTTATTAAACATGAGGGTTGCTGCAATCTGTGCTTTCTATGCAGGTTAAGTGCAGCTTTTGGGGTGCTGGGTGCTGCTGATGCAGGCTATAGATGGGCATAGATGCTAATATGGAGACAGCAAGCACAGAAAGTTGGGGAGAGTGGCTCATCTAGAGAAGGAATGCCTTGCCATTGTTTTTGCATACACCAGGTTTAACCAGTGTCTTGGGGGTCTGATTTTATCCATGAGAACACAGACCACTTGCCTTTGGAATCTATTTTAAAAAGCCATGGTTTTCTTCTCCAAAACATCTTCAAAGAACATTAATGAAGATGCAGAAATGTTATGTGGATCATAGAATCTTAGGACTGGAAGGGACCTTGAGAGGTCCAGTATTATCTAGACCATCCCTGACGGGGTCTGTCCAACCTGCTCTTAAAAATCTCGAATGATAGAAATTCCACAACCTTCTTGTGGAACTGCTTAACCACCCTGACAGGCAGTTTTTCCTAATGTTCAACCTAAACCGCCCTTGCTGCAAGTTAAGCCCATTACTTCTATCTTCTATCTATCTATCTATCTACTTCTCCTATCCTCAGAGGTTAAGAAGAACAATTTTTCTCCCTCTTCCTTATAACAATCTTTTATGTACTGAAAACTGTTATTATGTCCCCTCTCAGTCTTCTTTTCTCCAGTCTCAACAAACCCAGTTTTTTCAATCTTCCCTCATGGATCATGTTTTCTAGACCTTTAATCATTTTTGTTGCTCTTCTCTGAACTTTCTCCAATTTGTCCACATCTTTCCTGAAATGTGGCACCCAGAACTGGATACAACACTCCAGTTAAGGCCTAACCAGCGCGATGTATAGCAGAAGAATTACTTCTCATGTCTCGCTTACAACACTTCAGCTAATACATCTCAGAATGATGTTAGCTTTTTTTGCAAGAGTCATAGGTGGCAGGTATCATAGGCCGGGAGAGGTGGAGCCTCCCAAAACAGCCAGGTGTGGCCTCCCCCACGCTCCGCCCCCTAGAGTGCCTCCTGCCTGCTTCCAGTTCTCACTCTTTCCTGACCCAGGCTGGGGCTGGGGTGGGCTGGCCCGCTGCCAGGACTTGGGGTGGCTGGGGCCCATGCTTACAAAGCTGGGGGCACTGTAGCTGCCCAGCACTCTGGGGCTTGGATGAGGGGCACTGCGGCCATGCTGCCTGCCCAGTGCTCCAGGGCTGGGGGCACTTGGACAGGCTGGGGGAGGGTGGGGCGGCAGCTATGGTGAGGGTGCCCTGGGCTCCAGCAGGGGAGGGGAGGGACCTCAGGCATAAGGAGAGGGGCTGGGGGCTAGCGTCCCCCAATGGCAAGTTCACCCACTGCCCATGGCAACGGTGTTACACTGTTGACTCATATTTAGCTTGTGGTCCACTATGACCCCCAGATCTCTTTCTCCAGTGCTCCTTCCTAGGCAGTCATTTCCCATTTTGTATGTGTGCAACTGATTTTTCCTCCTTAATGTACAATGCAAAAGAGGCTCTCTGATGTTCACTGCAGACTTTTTGTCGACAGTCACAAAAGCAGTGACTGCTTGGACCCATACCTATGAAAACAGGTTCCTGAGGAAGCCCCTTCTCCTCGAGTATTCTGAACACCCTGACAAGGAGAATTCCTTGGTGTGACAGATAAGTGGCACCTGCAGAGAGAGCTGTACTCAGACAGATGCTGTGCTTCAATCGCTCAGTCATCAGAATGGCCAGAGAGAAAGGACGAGATGCCACTTAGTATTTGTGAGTGTTGGACATATGCAAGAGATCTGACAGTACCAAATGGTGTTATCTATATAGGCAAGAGGGTCACTATAGCTAAAGACGTGCCTCCTGCAATGCTGACCTGCACACGCTCCTGCCATATTGGTGCTGAAGCATTTCTACGCAAGGCAGCCAGAAATATCCTGCATTGGCCTAACATGAGCAGTGAGGTGAAAGATTTCATGAGCAATGTATTCTTAGAAATCAGCTAAGCGAACTAGTCTTAATGCACAGAACACCTGATAAACCTTGTCATGGACTGAAGTATCATGGGAAATCAGATCTACCTTATAATGGTTGATTACTCTTAGGATGATTGGGAAATAGCTCCCTTATATGCAACAGCAGTTGTCCATCGACTGCCGCAAAGCTCAGATTTCCTAGCATGGAATTCCAGAGACTATTCCAGATAATGGATCTCAATTTGCCTGTTGGGAATTTGCATCATTTGCAATATCAGGAGAATCTGATCATATCGTATCCTCTATAGAACATCAGAACCAGTCTAATGGCAAAGTAGAAGCGAGTGTCTATGTTGTCCAGCGTTCAAGCAGCTATTTTAAAAAGACATAGTGGGATACTAAAGACATATGGACTGGACCGGAGAAACGCACCAACAGAAGGCCCAGTCCACTCTCTCATGTTCCACTGCTCATAGATCCTGTCTATACCAAACAAACTTTTGGAGCCAGCAGCAGCAGGAGTGGTGATGGAACCAATTCAGCATTGACAACATTAAGCCAAATACTTCTGAGACGGGGTACCAGAGAGCTCTCTGAGCTCCAGGGAGGACAGAGTCGGAGTATGTCCGCCACCTAAGCACAGCCGAAGAGTAAGCCAGGATCTGCTTAAACTGAAAGAATATAAGGCCTTGTCTACACTATGGGGGGAGATCGATCTAAGTTACACAACTTCAGCTATGTGAATAGCGTAACTGAAGTCTACATACTTAGATCTCCTTACCGCAGGATCCCCACTATGTGATGTCGACTGGAGACGTCCTCCTGTCGACTCCCCTTGCGCTTCTCATTCAGGTGACGTACAGGAGTTGACGGGAGAGCAATCTGTGGTCGATTTAGCGGATCTTCACTAGACCAGCTAAATCGACCGCCAATTCATCGATTGCCACACATTGATCCCCTGGTATGTGTAGACAAGCTCTAAGGAGGAGTCTAAGGAATTCTTAAACCCCTTAGCTCCAACTCCCAGCCTGCCCAAGCCCACTAGTCTCCCGTGAAGGGAGAAGGAAGCACTCTGGGTATGCTCAGTGTAGCACTGCTGGTGGAACTAGACACATTTACACCAGCTGAGGATCTGCCAGTAGCACCAGCCCTGAAACTAAAATCAGCTTTGAGAAAAACATTTTAAAAGCAACCTAGATGTACTTTTTATTGCCCATTTTCTTTGTCATGATTTTTTTTTCCTGTTGTAGGTATGCGACCAATTATCTGAGCTTTCTCCCAGCAATTGGTAAAAGAAGTTTATTAACATCTGGTGTTTGACCCAGCCTATCAGCATGTGGCACCAGCAGCAGAAAGGATTGTGGTGTGGCAAGGGGCTGTTCTTGTGTGCATAAAGAATTCTTGGACTGAGTCCCAACAAGGACGCTTAGAGATGAGTGTAGGATGTGTTGCCGAGCTGTGAGTCTGACCGATAACACCCTACCCCGGGGCAAGTAGCAGGCAGGCCAGCACCAAGAAGTGTTGTGGCACATGTACGTGAAGAATGATGGGTTTGGAGGGAGTGTTAACTGAACTTGAATGGAACTTGGAAGTTCACGTTCTGGCTCAAGCTGTGTGTTTCGGTTCTTCGTTTATCTGTATCGAGTGGCCCATCCAGTTAAAGCCAGCTTTCCAAAGGTGAAACGCCAGGTCAATTAGCGGGTCACACATGCTCACAGAGACTTGTCTGTAGACACCAACCTTCCTATTTTCCATTGCATGGGCCAGCATCCTTCCCAACATCTCATGCCGCTGAAATACCTGCCCCCAACTGTGATTGTGTAATGTTTTATGATAACTACAGCAGTTGTTCATGTGGCAAAGCAACCTTAGGAAGGTACCTCATGTCCTTTTAGCTTTTTTAATGCAATGTAGCAGCTGGCAACAAGAAGAAAGATCCTTTCGCATGTGAGCAGCCAGCTATCTGCAGACCAACAGCACAGACTATTGCAGACCACAGCTTGGGTACCACTAATGCCATCTACCATTCACTGAAGTGTACAGACGACAGCCAATCCCTTGTAGAAATAAATGGACAAATCCTACCCTGGAGTAACTGCACTGATTTCAATGGAGTTCCAGCAGGGATGACATTGTCCTGGTCTTTTTGTGGCAGTCAACTTGACTGGCATAGCACCAAGTGAGGGCAAAGCAGGCTGTATGCCACCGTTATACCTCTGTGATCCTAGGGCTAGCCCGGGGATAGCTCAACACCTGAAACCTGTTAGTGCAGCATCAGGGCTGCTCCAGCTTCCCTGAAATGGTGGTAACCCCAAGGACAGACTGCCAGAGTGCAGCAGTGTTGTAGGCATGCTTGCTTCTCCTGGGGCCACAACTGCTAAACCAAGGGGCCAGGCAGGGTGGCATAGAGCAGGTGTCACCAGCTGTATCCCAGTCAGGATTCCCCTGGCATGAGGGAATCTCCATAGCTGTCCCATTGGGCAGCTTTATGATCTCATTGCGCCATAAGAATGGCATAAACCAGCCACTGTGAGATCTAGGGTCTGTTCCTGTGTCTTTTAGAGCAATAATTCAAATAGAAGCAAAGGCTATAAACTCAGGAATACTTCTCAAGACATGCTAAGCACTTGAGCCCCAAAGAACCTTAAGACGTGTATGATTTGATGAAATAATTAAGAAAACATGCCCAGTTTCCTTCAGCGAAACATGTAAGCCATCCCCAAATGCTCATTTATTATGTAGAGATTTTACTACTAGGATCCTAATTTTTCACAGCTGTAACCAGAAGACAAAAGGATTTGGGGGGTAGAGAGTCTTAAGTAGGGAGGAAGAGGTGTGTGATCAGAAAACCTTTGGCAAGTTAAGAGGATTAAGAAAAGGCCCCAGTGTTCTGGTTTTAGGTTTTCCGAGTTCAACTAACATCATGGATTAGGTTTGTGTGGTTAAGAGGAAGAAAATACCTCATTAAAACTGAGCGATCAGTTTAACGTTGTTGTAAAACAATGCCTGAAGCTGCTCAGCTGGAACCATCTTGCTCACTTAATTCTGCGTAGTTTGCATTTTTAGATTTTTATTTTTTGTTGTGGTTGAGGCGGCAGATGTTGTTTAAAAAAATGAAACTAAAAGGATTTGATTCCCCCAAAACTACCTTTTTCCACTCACTTCCATTCACCCGGGATGGCTGCTGTTTGGGCAGAGTCACTGTTCTTTGGCACTAACAATCCCTAGTGAATATGGGTGTGCTGTCAGAGCCGTGAAAACTTTGTACTATTGAGTGTGTTCTTCTGGGGGAGTATGGCCAAATGAATAGGCCATTCATACCAGTTATCAGATAACTTCCTCCCAAAAGGAAAAGGAAATCTATATCCTTATTCTTTGGGAGACAATCAGCTGATGCCACAGATACATAGGGAAACATTCTAGCAAGAGTAAATTCTGAACATCAGAGGGAGGGGAGTCCTTATTTAGAGCGGAATTCTGTGATCTTTGCTTGATTCTGATCCCCACTGACCTCAGTGGGAGTTTTACCTTTAATAAGGATCTCCTGGATTTGACAGTGTGCCTGAATATGAAATCTGCAGCCGCCCCCACTTCCAGTGTCTCCGCTACAGAAATATTATAGACTCAACAAACCTCTTCTCCCTTTACCACAGAAGTTGGGAGCATGTCTGTCCATATAATACATGTGTAGTGTCTCTGTCACTGTGCAGTCCAGGTGTCACGTGCAGAGATTAAATTAGAAGCTGGAGGTCTATAGCCTCTACACCAGCACCAATTTTACCATTTTCTGTCTTAAGGGAAGAAGGTTGGCTCTTGTTCATTCCTGTGGCTAGATATTCCCAGCCATTTCTGGGAACTGATTTATTATGTTGTACAGAGATAATATCTGGGAAGGTGGGGAGGAGTCATTAGCTCATTTAAATACCATTTAAAGGCGTAAACCCCCAGTGGAACCATTCTCACCAGAGGAAAATTAACCTTTTTCACCAGCCACTCACAACTTATCACTGACCTTTAGACAGTTCCGAGGCAGCAGTCGCAGATGGAGATTAGAGGGCTTGGATCAGACCAGAAGGGGTTAGAGAACACTAACAGTATAGTGAGTGAGCAACCTGGGAACTGGGGGTCATAAATAAGAACCAAGACCTTGTCTTTCACCCCACTCTGCTAGGCAATGACTTGAGAATGCTAGATCTGTCCAGTGGCAGTTGAATATCCATCCAGTTATGTGTCTTATTTAAAACTCTTGGCTAACTTGTTACGGTTTACCTGCTCTAGAAAGCAAACAGAATAGTATAGACAGCCCTGGCTTGAGCAGGTGCAAATCCCATGGGCTTCACCCCGAGCTGAATTTGACCCAGAGCGATTAAGTTTCAAGAGAATTCTAATGTGGTTGTTCTTGTTGGCTTAGCAGGTTTGCATCGAAAGGTGCTTGCTCCATTCTTGATGGCAATGCGTCTTCTTACTTCTAATCAAGTCAGTGGCCAGCCTTCCACTGATGTGCTGGAGCTGGAGTAGGCCCAGCACTCAAAGGTAGGCTATGGTTCCACTGAAGCCATCATGCTGTTACCTTAGCTGCCTTTTGTTGGACATTCCACTCCAGCAGAAAGGTTTTTCATTCAATATTGAAAGCAGATCAATTTCTCTAAGAGCGGCGCTCTCATGCCAATGGAAAAAATGACACTAAAAATACATTTTGGAAAAAAGCAAAAGCAGCTTCCAAAAAAAAAAAAAAATCTCTCACACTAAAAAGAAAAAAACAACTTTGTCTAGACATCTGCACGAGGTGGAGGCAGTAACAATCAAAGGGAATCAATTACATTGTGGTTAAGGGGAAAATTTGACTCTCCTGATTGTAAGACAAAAGAAACACAATTCTCTGTTGTGGGAAGCGGTGTTTGAGGTTATGGTAGGCTAACGAAGGCCTTTTTCATCTGATCTGAGCTGGAAGCAGCAGAGTTACAGGACTCGAGCTGGCTGCAAGTCCAAGTTGGGACCACACGCAACTCACCACGCAAAGCTCTGACATTTAAGTGAATAGTGTTAGCTGGCAACCCCTCTGCTATTCCATTGAACAAGCTGAGGTAGCACAAGCTTCCTCAGCACTGCTCTGGCAAGGTGTCTCAAGTGGGGAAAACAAATCTCTATGGCATTCCAGACTTTCCTTTCCCCACCAAAACTGCCATCAAAGGTGCCACTTGTAATGGTGGTTTTAAAAACCACGAAGCCAGTTCTGTTGGGGCAAAACTGAAGATCATCCCCTGCCATCATTCTGTTAGTGTTTGGGGATTTAAGAAAAATTTTATCGCAGCACCTGAGGTGTGTGTAAACAAACAGAAAATACTCTACAAGTCTCGTCACTCTCCTTCGCAGCGCCACAAATCCAGGCTCTGGGCCTCAAGAGTAAGGTGCAAACTCTGAGCTTCATTGATCAGCCACAGAGGACTGACCCAGAGTCTTGATCCAGCATGCACTGGGCTTAGTGTAAGATTCTCTGGGGTGGGGATTATTTTGGTTGTTTCAAAGTCCTGGAGAGGAATCTTCAGGGGTTGTCCCCAAACCATTACTAACATGTCAGACGAGTTCAGCATCTCGTCAGTCCTTCCGATTAAGTACAAGGAAGTGGGAGTAGCTGTGGAGTAGCTCTGGGTTTGGAACACACTCTTTCTTTCAAAGTCTGTTGAGCATAGATCTGATGGTTTCAAGCCATGGCAAGTCACATTTGTTTCTTCAGGATGTCTTCTGATGGTGAGTGATACAATTATGGGGGTTTTGGCTTACCCTGCTACTTGTATTAGGCAATACACCTCAACCTCGATATAACGCCAACCGATATAGCACGAATTCGGATATAACGTGTTAAAGCAGTGCTCTGGAGGGATGGGACTGCGTGCTCCAGTGGATCAAATCAAGTTCGATATAATGTGGTTTCACCTATAACGTGGTAAGATTTTTTGGCTCCCGAGGACAGCGTTATAGCGAGGTAGAGATGTATATACTTCATTGCTTTTTGATTTTTTTTTTTATGGTGACCAGATGCCACAGGGATGTGCTTCAGACAAAAACACCTGTAGGTGACCACCAATGTGCTGTAAACGGTAATGCCAGGAGATCTGTAAATACGCTTTGCATCAATGAAATATGACAATACAGCAGTAAAAAAGGAGCTTTTTGTTTTTTCTAACCACTGTTCAAACACTAACCGCCCCTGCGAGGTATGTAAGACTGACTCATACACAACCACAAACTAGACTCACTGTGTCAGCCACACAGAACAATATGAGCAGAACAAGGATAAAGATGGAAAATCAAAGAGGGCTGAGCTGTATGAATAGTTAACAAAAGGCCTCATGCTGTTTCTGTACCACCTGATCTGTATCCTCCTCTAAAGGTCCATTTGATGTGTGTTTTTCATGGTAATTTCCTAATCAATGTGAAATTCATCCTCTTTTTATGGTTTGGGTTGGGGTGAGTTTTAGGCGAACAAAACAGGAATACAGAGCATTGAAAGATTCCTCTGCTCTTTATCAACTATTTCTTTCAAGTATTAAATGCGTTTCCTCCCTCTCCCCCTCTTTAGTTCTGTAATCGTGGAATCTGCCTTAGCACTGTTTACTAATTAAAAACGTAGTTGGTCAAGAATAAGCATATTGTCCTTGCTGTGGTTTGATCTATTGTTATCAGCGCTCCATGTTGTTACAGATGAGATCAAAGACTTTAATTTATGATGGGTGGATGGGTCAAGTTCAGTCGTCTGAAGCAAGTGCTGGGAAATAAGAATGGTTGAACAACAATGCCTTAAAAGTAGAAGCAGCTCAAACAACAAGCCTTTCCTTATAAATATGACAGTCCTGCTTTCTCTGCTTTTGATTCAAGGATCTAAGTGGTCATCCTGGATACAAAAGTATGAGGACAGCTGGATGTAGTCTATTAACCCCCACTCTCCTCATCCAGTACAATATCCCCAGGGGATAATAAAACACCAAAGGAATCCAAGGCTGAAGATAAAGGAGTTGTCCTGGGAGCATGATTGCATATTTCAAACGGTCTGATTCACAAGTTTGCCTTGCATCTGTGTGCATGTTGCGATTTCCTTACTGTGTGTTCTTCACATGATTTCAAAATGTCCTCACGCTGTGCTCATAGAGACCAACTCTTAATTAAGACCTTAAGCTGATGCTGTTAACCTTAGTCACATCATCATAACAAAGGGGGTGGGGGAGAAACTATATTTATTGGGTCTGCTTATGGTCTCCAGTCACAATATTTTCCTTGAACTCCTCTCACAGAGGAGCGGGTTGGATTATTTCCATTCTGTCTTTATTCATTACACATTCATGTGCAACATCAGTTACAAAACCAAGAAAAAGACCCGCCTCTCCCAGACGCCTCTGGGAACGATGCTAACCGAAATGACGCGCTGGAGAAGTAACTTGGGAGTAGTTGGGATGTTCTCAAGCGTGCATGTGTGAGGATGTGTGCGCACACATAGTTAATATAACTGTATATATAGGGTACTCTTCCCCATACCCTCTGGGTCTCATTAAATTGAGAACAATTCTGGGGAGGAACTACGCCTCCTGATTTTCTCTTTGAAAACTTGTTGGGGGCTAATCTATGAGGCAGTGTAGTCTAGTGGCTAAGACATTGCTCTGGGAGTCAGACCTAGGTTCTGGGAACCAGAACCTAGCTCTCCTATCATCGAACCTCTGTATGACCTTGGGCAAGTCCACTTCACTTCTCTGTGCCTCTGTTTCCCCTCCTACCCTTTGTCAGGCCTGTCTAATTAGACTCTCGCCATGTGTTTCTACAGTGCCTGATCCCATCTGAGGCCTCAATGTGCTACCATGATACAAATAATAACTGGGGCACCTAACGGCCACTACAGAGCCTCACCAACCCATGGGGATTACCGGAGAGATTGTGTCCCTCTCTTAGGCCTGCTTTGTGTGCATGGAAAAGAAGCAGTCCACTCCATCCCAATGCACTGATTACCCCTGGTATACCAATTCCATTCTGTGGCTCAACTGGAGAGGAGGCGGGACCATGGCAACAACTCTTCAGGACAGTACCAGGACCAAGCCAGACCTGGTGCTTGTCTGCTGTTATGAGAGGCCCTTGGGCACTCGGCCATAGGGAGGCTCCTTCCACGTGCCTTTCCTGCATGGCAGGGCAAGCACCATTATGAACTGGCAGAGTGGGTGCCCCAAGAAGTCAGCACTAGTCATTAGTAAGCAGAAATGAACTCGGCAGCTCAAGGCACAATGGTATTTGTGGTAGGGCTGAGCTTATTAATTAGAATGATTATGGAAGCATTTCACTGGTGGCTGTTTAAATAAGGATCATGTTTGGAACCTGCCCCAAAATGCCAAATTTGTCTTCTCCAAGTTTTGGAAAAGTTCCAGACAACATTTTCCCTTCTATCATTTTTCACGTGTCTCTGCAGTTCCTGCTTCCAGCTGGGAATGGATGTGTCAAAATAACCCCAGAAAAATGACTCTTGAGGGATTTCTGACTGGATTGGGGAAAAAACAAGTGTGAGAAATCCCAGGGAGAAGTGAGCGATGATGAAATTTCCATCTCAATTTTGTAAGTTCACCTGGCCAGATTTTCATCCTGGTGTCTAATTGTTGGGCCCTCGGTGTGGTTTTGGTTTTGTGTCATGCCCCCCTAGTCTGGCACAGGATAATTCCTGAGCAGAGAGAGGTGCTGCAAGGTGGCCAGTGGATTTGCTGGGTTTGGGTGGGTGGTTCTTTTGCTTATGCCTATGGCAAACAGTGCCCAGTGCTAAAAAGCTGGAGAGTTCACCCACTGTGCTATACTGCCATCATAGTTCAGGAATATTGTTCTTCATGGCCAGATAATGGCCCTGGTGAAATAGCACTGAACCTCCTGTAACATGCTTCCTAGCAAGGACAAATGTTGCCACCACGTGATACTGGACATCAAGTCAGACTATTACTATAAATATTATATTTATTATTTGTATTATCACAGCATCAGTTTTGGATCTGGATCCCACCATACAAACACAGAACAGAAAGACAGTCCCTGCCTCCAAATGTTTCTAACTTAAGGCCTGGTCTACAGTTAAAATATAGATTGACCTAGCTACATACCTCAGGGCTGGGGAAGATGTTGCACCCTGAGCATTATAGTTAGGTTGACCTAATCCCCAGTGTAGATGTTAGCTACTGTATCTCAGAGAGATGGTTTAACTACAGCGATGGAAAACACCTTCCATTGATGCAGGAACTGTGTATGCTATGGTGCTACACCTGTATCACCGGAGCTGTGCCATTGTTGCAGCTGCAGTATAGCGTGGACATGGCCTAAGTGTGCTCGGAAGCTTACAATCTGTCTGCTGAAACCTCACTTACTTGGGCATGTAACAGATATAAATCCTAATACTACAACAGCTGATGAAGAATCTCCCATAGTTCAGCTGTGAGGGGCCATTGGCCTTCGGAGATGGTAGATGAGAAGATCCTATAAAATGATACAAGCAGGAGCAAGGAGCATGCAGAAAGATATTTGACAAGATGCAACCATTGGAAAGGCTTTATTAACAATAACCCAGGAGTGACACAGGAGTAGGGTGACCAGATAGCAAGTTTGAAAAATTGGGAGAGGGCGAGGGATAATAAGAGCCCATATTTAAAAAAAACCCAAATAGCAGGACTGTCCCTATAAAATCAGGACATCTGGTCACCATACACAGGAGTCTCAGCAGTACATTCTGCACGTAGCAGCACCTACACAATTGAAAGTTTTCAGGGCCTGTCAACATATCTCCCTTCTTTTAGCAACTTTTTTTTTTTAATATTAAAGAATCCTAAGTCTATAAGGCTTAACTGTGGACAGTGCAGACTACCTGAACCACTGAGCCAGCTGCGAGGATGTACAGCTGCTTCTGTGATTTCATTCTGCTTCCTGCTCTTCTGGATCTTCATTTTGTCTTTCTCTTTCGATGCTCACTCTTCCTCTTCTTTAATTTTCAGCTTAGTATTTTTCTTCTCTCTTTGGTTCTTCCTTCTTGTCTTTGGCTGTAGGCCTGCCCGTTTTTGTCTTCTTTTCTTTCTTTGCCTTTCTTTTCCTACCCTCCTCGCCCACGGTTCCCCCTGAGAGACTGATTTCCAATTTCAGGTTCCTTGACAAATAATCCATCCATCTTCTGCATGATCAGATTTGTCAATGACATTTCTACATTTCTCACAACAGTCTTGAACTTTAGGCTTCCACACACAGTTAGGTATCAGCTGTGGTGCCTGTTGTTGTTTGTAGCCATGATGATTTGTTGTGCAATGCAATGTGGATGCTTCCAGGTGATGGAATCCAGGACCCCGGCCGGCTCCAGCTTTTCTGCCCCCTCAAGTGACCAAAAAAAAAAAAAAAAAGACAAGTGGCGGTACTTTGGCAGCAGCTCAATCGCACTCCTTCTTTGGTGGCAATTTGGTGGCAGCTCAAAGAGGAAGAGAGGAAATGAGGGACCCACCGCTGAATTCCCGCCAAAGACCTGGACATGCTACCCTGATACCAGATGGAGTGCTGCCCCTTTGAATTAGCCAACCTAAGCACCAGCTTCCTACGCTGGTGCCTGGAGCTGGCCCTGCCAGGACCTTCCTTTTACATCACTTCCTGAGAATTCCTCCCATCTACAATGTCTATATTAGAGACTGGTCAAATGGTTCAGAGAAAATAAGATTTTCCTGGTGCCTTGGCCTGTGGTTTGGGGTCATGATCCCAAACCTTTCCAGAATTTGAAAAAAAGATACATTAGGTTTTATTTTTCACTTTTTTTCACTCCTCTGTGCTTCTCCCAATTTCATCCATAACCATATGCAGAACTACTGCAATATTGCAAGGGAAACTGCTATCAAAGTATTTCTGGCCTGAACGGAAGCCATAAGTATCAGATATCTTATGAAAGAGCATGTCCTTGTAAAATTTCCAACCCAACAGTATACATCCAAGAAATTCATACAATTTGGATGAGCTTCATAGACACCTATAAACGTTGGGTTGTTTATTCAAACCCAAACATCAGAACTTTTAAAGTTCTCCCATCATCCCTCTCTCTGGCACTCATCTTTGTGAACTTTAAAGGAGAGCAGATGCAGAGCACTTTCTGATGACCAGGTGGATGCTACAATATGTGTCTTGGTCTCTGATGCCTTCATTCTTTGGAAGGAAAATGTAAAGCTCTTCTTGCTAATAACTTTGCAGTGTATCATTTTGGAAATCAGTCTTGCCTTTTAGTTTATTGACTAAAGCTATCTGAGGTGATGAACTAGAAAACATTCAGTGGCAATTATATGGTCTTTTTAAAAACTCACTCCCTGCTATTGGTAAGTAAAGGAAGTAGAAGTTTTTCTTTGGCTGTCTTGTCTTTTATAAACTAAAACCTCCCCCTTCTGGGAAGCCCTGGTGACTTCTAAGAACCAATATTTAGATGTAGTCATTTAACTTTGTGTTTATAGAAACCAGAATTAAAAGTTAAAATTACCAGAAAATTATACTGGGGGATCCGTAGCCAGATCTGAAAAAAAAAAGGACTTTAATGCTCAGGGATTTTTTTGTTTGTTTGTTTCTGTTGACTGGTATATACAGTAAAATGTTCAAGTACTGAGATGACTCATCAAATGTGCAGATGGTGAGTTTCCCTCCAGGCTCACTGATTTAATTGAGTAGGGAGAGATCCTACATATTCTCTCATCCAGTGCTAGGTCCTGTTCTTGTTTCAGCACCAGAGGGTGTGTGAAAATCTCTCTAGGAGACTCAGCTGCCAGAATGTTGGGTTTTCCAGTCAATATCTCGCTGTGCTTTGATCCGGTTTGTATAAAGCAAACTCAGTTAGGGGTCTGCTGTGACTGGTGAAGCCACAGCGGTGAGAGAGACAGAGGCATGTGGGAGGAGAACCTTTCCAGGAGGGAAGACTGGCTTCCTGGAGGCCTTAGATGGCCGACCACTGTAGAAGTGGGACAGGGCCATTGCCTCATCTCACCACTTACAAGGTATCTAATGGCACAGGTGGCACTCTGCCTTCCTTGTGTAAGGGGACTGTTATCTCCTTACTAACATTCAGTGGGGGTGTTTTGGTTGCTAGCTCCCAGCACTAAAAGGGGAGGGATCGATGGCAAATCAGGACCCTGAGACTGACAGTTCCCAGGAACAATGGCAAGAGGCCAATGCTTCAGGTCAGCCTGATTGACAGGGCGGGCAGGCTAATTAAGGAGGCAGGCCAGGGTGGGTCCAGTCCTCCGTGTGAGCTGGAATTGCCTGGGTCAGACAGAGTGGGGCCGAGCTAAAGCGAGAGCAGGGGCCCAAGCTAAGCTGCTGGGAGCAGAGCTGCAGTCCAAAAAGCCAGAGCACAGCCCAGAGAGAGAGACCTGCCCTGGGAGCAGAGATGCAGCAACCAGAGCCAGAGGGGCCAGCCAAGCAGCCCAGGAAGCAGGTGAAAGCTGGGAGAGAGACACAGAAGCAGCCTACAGAGCAGACCTGCCCTGGGAGCAGAGCTGTAGCAACTGGAGCCAGAGAGGCCAGAGAAGCAGCCCAGGGAGCTGAAGGCAGAGCAGCAGCAGCAGCCGTGCTGAGGCAGTGTGAACGGGCGGAGCAGATTCCGGAGCTGGTGCAAGGAGCAGCTGGAGAGCGAGGGACTCCTGGGCAGTCGGGCCTAGCAGGGAGATACCTCAGCCAAGGAGGCTCTGCAGCCAGAACGTGGAGGGGATCATAACCGCTGAACAGAGCAGGGGTAGCACTGGGAAAAGGGTCTGCCACCAGAGCTGAGAGTGTGTGGCCACCACCACAGCAACTGTCTGACCCGCATCGTCCTGCAACACGACAGCCAGGCCTGAGAAGAAGCCTGGGCTACAAGGAACAGAACTGTGAACTGGCCTGACTCAGAGACACTGGTGTCATCCCCGCCCAGACAGGGGAGTGTTCCTTTAAACCATTTCCAATTTCTTTACTTTTAAAATTAATTTGTAATATAAATGACTTTATTGCTTAAATTGTATAGACAATTATGGTAGGGAGGTGCATCAGGGAAGAGAGACCTCCGAGTGGGAGACCCTGCCCTGTCGAGTGACCACAGCAGGTTGGGGTTGAGCACCCCGGGAACCTGGGCCCAGCCTTGTTGGGGTTACGAGGACTCTGCCAGACAGGAGAGTGGAAGGGGAGTCCTCAAGGGCAGGGAGGCCTTTGGGTAAAGGAAGTGGGAGCAAGGACTCAGATCCTTTCGCTAGCCCACTTCACCAGGGTAGTGCAGAAGCCAGGAAAGTTCCCCACAATAGCGAGACCATTCCCCCACTTACACTTGCATCTAGGGTGGTTGACCACTGGTCAGCTGCACAATGGTTAAGAAAAGGGACTTCCCTCTCTCCTCACTCCCTTGTACAGTTATGCAAGATCACCCAGAAGCTGGCATTTAGGACCTGATCCTCTCTGATTGAGATGAGTGGGGATTTTGCCACTGACTCATTGATTTTAACACCAGAAGGGACCATAATGATCATCTAGTCTGATATCTTGCACATTGCAGACCACAGAGACTCACCTACACGCTCCTGTAATAGACCCCTAATCTCTGGCTGTTACTGAAGTCCTCAAATCATGATTGAAAGAGTTCAAGTTACAGAGAATCCACCATTTACACTAGTTTAAACCTAACAAATGATCCGGGCCCCATGCTGCAGAGGAAGGTGAAACCCCCCCAGGGTCTCTGCCAATCTGACCCTGGGGGAAATTCCTTCTCTACCCCAAATATGGCGATCAGTTAGACCAGCAGTTCTCAAACTATGGGCCAGGACCCCAAAGTGGCTCATGATCCAGTTTTAATGGGGTTGCCCAGACTGGATTAAACTTGCTCGGGTCCAGGAGCAAATCCCGAACCCCACCACCTGGGGCTGAAGCTTGACAGCTTTAGCCCTGGGCTGCGGAGCTCAGGTTATAGACCCTCTGCCTGGGGCTGAAGCCCTTGGGCTTCAGCTTTGCTGCCTCCCACCCCCAGAGTGGCAGAGCTCAGGTGGGCTCAGGCTTAAGTCCCCCTTCTTGTGGCTGTGTAGTAATTTTTGTTGTCAGAAGGGGGTCATGGTGCAATGAAGTTTGAGACCCTCAGAGTTAAACCCTTAGCATGTGAGCAAGACCCACCAGCCAGACACCTGGGAAAGAATTCTCTGTAGTAACTCAGAGCCCTCCCCATCTATCACCATTGGAGATATTTGTTGCTAGCAGTCGCAGATTGGCTACATACCATTGTAGGCAATCCCATCATACTATCTCCTCAATAAATTTATCAAGCTTGGTCTTTAAGCCAATTAGGTCCCATCCCTCTCCCTCTCCCCCCTACCCGGCTCCCTTTGGAAGGCTGTTCCAAAACTTCACTCGTCTGATGGTTAGAAACCTTCATCTAATTTCAAGCCTAAATCTGTGGATAGCATTTATATCCATTTGTTCTTGTGTCCACATTGGCACTTACCTTAAATAACTCCTCTCTTTCCCTGGTATTTATCCGTCTGCTGTTTTATAGAAAGCAATCATATCTCCCCTCAGCCTTCTATTGGTTAGACTAAAATCAAGCTCTCTGAATCTCCTCTCATAAGGTAAGGTTTCCATTCCTCAGATCATTCTAGTAGCCCTTCTGTACACCTGTTCCAGTTTGAATTCATCTTCCTTAAACATGGGAGACCAGAATTGCACACACTATTCCAGATACCGTCTCACCAGTGCCATGTATAATGGTACTAACACTTCCCTGTCTCTACTGGAAATACCTCGCCTGATGCATCCTAGGACTGCATTAGCCTTTTTTCACATTGGCGGCTCATAGTCATCCCATGATCAGCCAATACACACAGGTCTTTCTCCTCCTCTGTTGCTTCCAACTGATAAGTCCCCAACTTATAGCAAAAATTCTTATTGTTAGTCCCTAAATGAACGACCTTGCACTTTGCATTATTAAATTTCATCCCATTTCTATTACTCCAATTTACAAAGGCATCCAGATCTTCTTGTATGATATTCTGGTCCTCCTCCCTATTGGCAGTACCTCCCAACTTTGTGTCATCTGCAGATTTTATTAGCACACTCCCACTTTATGTGTCCAGGTCAGTAATAAAAATGTTAAATAAGGTTGGTTCCAAGACCGATCTTTCAGGAACTCCAGTCTGATGGTTCTTCTTTCAGTATGACCTGTTTTAGTCTCTCCTTTAACCAGTTCCTTATTCACCTTTCAATTCTCATATTAATCCCTAATGGCTTTATTACAAGCAGAAAATAGGTCTTAATCTGCAAATACTGTAGGAAATTTCTTGGACACCACTATGCAAGTAAGACTTTTGTTTTTTGGGTCTGTTTAAGGGAATAGTCCATCTGTTATCTTGGCAGAAAGCCCTGCTGTCGTGGTGATTACAATTATCCTAAGGTGGTGCTTATACTTCCCTTCCAAACCCCTATTTTCACTGACCTTTACATTCCTCAGGAAGTTACCCAGGAGGCTGAAGTGTCTCAGGCTTTTTAACCCAGAAGCAGTTTTTGTTTTTAAAGTTTCATAAATGTCTGTTCGTTGCTCATAAGCTCATGTATATTTCCATTTAAGTACTATGGAGTGAATAAAAACATATGTCTATGTGGCAACCAGACTGCAGCATGCAGCTCATCAGATGTAGTTTTAGCGGATGGTAGCATCCCAATTACCTTGGTTGTCTTATGTGTCAGCTTCTTATTTTGGTGTTTAGTTGGGAGTTTAGTTCTTTTGAAAATCTGTCCCTGATTGTGGGTGCTGACTGATGAGCCTTTCTGGGAATTCTGGTCCCAATGTGTTATTCGCAGTGACAGCCTTGCTATGTAAAGTCTCTTCTTGGTTTAGAAACAGATGTGAGTTTGTGACAACATGCACTTAGTTATACGAGTTTTGTTGGAATCTTTACTATAAAACTCAGTAAAAAGATGTCTGCAGTAAAAAGCTCTCTGGAAATAACAATAAACAGCTTTTATTGGATGGAAGACACATTTTAATATTATCATTCCTACTCAGAAAAGAGTCTTGGAACCATACGGAATACGAAGAGGGTATCCAATCAAATAGGGGTGGTCTGCATGCCAAGCAAGCGTCCTCACTCTGGTTATTGGGGGCAGGAGAAAGGAAAGCTGCACTCCGTCTCGGTAACGAACTCTGACTGTCCAGGAAAGCATTTATTTTTGCAAAATTAAAAAAGTTGGGGGCGGGGGGGAGTCAATGGATCTGTTTATAGCTGTGCAAAACCAAAAAAATAAAAATAAAAAACGGTAGAGAAGTTAGTGCTCACATCTGCTGCTTTGCGCTCCTGGAGTGAAACCATTCACAGGATATTAATCCAAATGGCAGGTGAAGGGTGGTTATTTTAATTTAAAAAAAAAGTAGAATAGGCTAGAGTTAGTTAACTAAGGGAGTGACTGCTCTGAATGCACGAGAGCATTTTAGACACAGTCCACTGCTATATAGCCCTTACTGTACCAGGTCACCCCTAGCCTCTAAGGTCTGTCAAGCCAAGTAGGGTGACCAGGTGTTCCGATTTTATAGGGACAGTCCTGATTTTTGGGTCTTTTTCTAATATAGGCTCCTATTATCTCCCACCCCCTCTCCTGATTTTTCACACTTGTTGTCTGGTCATCCTAAAGCCCAGTCAGCCTCTCAGTGAGTCACAAATTAAAAAAACTGTTCTCCTACTCACAAGAATGCATCCATCTACTACTCTCGCACTCCAGAGTGCAGGGAATTTACTTGTGCTCGTGGAGTGGCAGGTAAAGGAGTATGGTAGCACAGCCAGAAATGTAACATGCCAGAGGCAGGATGCTTTTGTGGTTTAAGGCACTAAAATGGAAATGAAGGTATTGGGGCTTTGCCACAGACTGCCTGTGTGATCCTGAACAAATCCTGTAGAGGTACCCTGAGTGTCTCAACTAGACTTCAATGGAAGAGACCTCTGGGTTTGAGGCTAGATCAAGAATCCTGCCTGTCCTGTTGCTGTCTATGATCTAGCAGAGTCAATAAAGTCAAAGCCTTACTCCCTCCATTACCATCCTCCTCTGAGCACTGCCACTGGCAGTGTGTCCGGCCAGGCTCTTCCAAATCGAATGGGGCTCCAACTCAAGACCCTCTCACCTCTCACAAGTGTGACAGAATGGCGCAAGGAAAGAAGCAGTCTCTCTGGTTGGAAGTATTAGTGGTAACCAGTGTAATTCCAGATGGTAGCCTAAGACTTAGAACATAAGATCAGCTATGCTGGGTCAGACCAAAGGTCCATCTAGCCCAGTATCCTGTCTTCCGACATTGCTGCCAGATGCTCCAGAGGGACTTAGAATAGGAATGAGGTGGTGGCAGAAGGGGTTAAACTACGGTTGACTGAGAGTCAGGAGGACTTCAGTTACTTTTCTGGTTCTGTGTGTCTTTGAGCAACTTGCTTAACCTCCTTGTGCCTCAGGTTACTCTTTTTAAAAACTGAGTTAACAATTCTTATCTCATTAACATGGGCATGCTTAGAGAGAAGGTGCCATACGCGGGTGGATCATTATTACTAAAGTAGGGTCATGGAACGAGCTGTGCTCTGGAAAATGCTGTCTCAAGCCTGTCTCTCTGAACTGGGGACGTGCATGTTCCTTCTCTTTATGTATTTTTTATGTGTATTGATCTTGTTACTAAAGTAGGGTCATGGAACGAGCTGTGCTCTGGAAAATGCTGTCTCAAGCCTGTCTCTCTGAACTGGGGAC
>NC_133777.1:78395904-78657692 GCF_003597395.2 Chelonoidis abingdonii
GGCTAGTTTCCATGTCTTATGCCTCATATCAGCTGCTGTGCTCTGCAATGGAGGGGGGTGACATTTGAAGTTTCAGCCTTAGGTGTGGGCCCGCCATCCACTTGTTCTCCAAGTCTTCTTTTGAGTCTGGGATGTAATTGTGGAGTTAGGTCTATTCTCAAGCTGTGAGAGCAGCTTCCTCTTTACTATGTTGCAAAGCGTTGGAGTTTAACTAGTGTTCTCGGTAATGTAGATGATAGGTCTTTTGTCCATTCACAGTCCCCTCATACGTTTACATATCCCCTTCTCATTAGTTCCTACATGATAGTACTAAGTAGGGCTAATTATTCCATAATTGCTCGCTTAAAGATATGCGTTAATAGATCAAATAGATTCGCAAAACCTGGATGGTGTATGTAAGTCCTCAGTGGTGGTCCCATCGTCCTCAATCCGTTCAGAAATCCTGTCTCCGTGCTTCCACCCCTCAATCTTTGGCGGTGGGAATACGTCTCGTTAATGCCGCATGTAGGCAGATCCCGTGTGTAATCTGTGACCCTTGGAAGCATGAAGAAAGTTAGCTGTCCTACATAGTTGTAGTGCACCTCTACATATCATATAATGTGGAGGAGATCGGCAGAGATGAATAGACGCATCTAAGTGTGTCTATTTATAGACACTCAAGTGACCCCTACTGGAAAGTGATGGACCTGAAAAATTATCACATTGGAAAAATGGCTCATGCGGTACCCAGCTCGCGAGGATACTTGAACCCGGTCTCTCGTATCAAAGGGCGGTCTCCCGTATCAAAGGGCGGCGCTCTTAACCACTACGCTATCCAGTCGCTATATATATATATAGACACACATACATAACATATATATGTATGTATATAATATGTCTGTCTGTCTCTCTCTCTCTCATTGGGAACCATTTAGTTTATCCTCCTTTTTTTTTTATAAAAATGAAAATCAGCGTAGCCACTTATAAGGAGGCATGTCCTTGTGGGAATTTTGCACTCTAGTGGTTGATTTGTTTTCTCCTTTGAATCTTTCTTTATGGTGAGATAGGACACACCAGGGTGAAAAACAAACGAAACAAGGAGCCACTCCTGCAAGCCCGTGGAACAGGGTAGGTGTGTGGGTTCATGCATGCATGTGTGTGTATGCACACGTGTGTTTGTGTCTGTGTGTGTGTGTTGTATCAGGATCACTCTGCCTGTGGAGAATCTTTATTTGATTCATCTTTTTCTAATGGTTTAAAAACACATTTTTTCACGTTATCCCCAGTACTGTTGTCAGGGAGTTGCTGTGTGGTTACTTATCTGTAACACAACTTGATACCCTTCATTCATCTAAGCCAAGATTATCAAATGTGACTTGTGATTGTGGGTGCCTCAGTTTTGTGGGGACATCCTGAGATATCTTGGAGGGCTGAGGCACGGGAACAATTTTGAATTCCACTGAACAAAATGGTAAACGATGTTTCTGATGGAAGCCATGCATTCATTGGCTATTATTATTTTAAGCCAAGGGTTCCTGCTGCACCCCATGCACACTTCGTTCCAGCACCCCTCTTAGAAAGGCCCTATTTCAAAAAAAGGCCCTCTGAAAATCAGACTGCTTTAAGAGGTCTCAAACTGAGCACCTAAATTCACTATTCACTTTTGGAAAATCTTGATCATAATTTTTTGGATGAGTCTAGTATTCATGTGGCCAAATTCATCTCTGATTCAACTCCTCTGGCCCCATAGGGTTATGATGAACCAGTCATGGCTGAAGTATTTTGCTTATCAAAATGAACAGAATCTACGCAAGATGGGTAATACCTAGAGATGAGATATAGATGCAGTGCAGTAATTAGGACCTGAGTCTGTGAGTGCCATTAACTCCCACTGCTTTCCACGTGGATGGAGGGCATTCAGCACCTTGTAGACAACAGAAGCACCTGCACCCTTTGAAGACCATAGAAGGTTTGCCATTGACTTCCACTGGAGCAGGACTGCATCCATAGTACTTCTGCAGTATTTTCCATTAAAACTTTTCCCAAGCACTTAAAGTACAGGTCTATTGAGATTCTGACCCACAATGCCTGAATCCTGCTCAACAGCCCTTCAGACCAACCCCCTTGGATAAAAAGTGAAATGGGAGCAGGTGGAAAATGAGAAGTGAAGGGTACAAAGCGATGGAGAAAAGCTGTGTTTACAGCTGTGGTTGAAGCTGCAATGCAGAGTTGCTCCTCTCCTCCTCAGTCTGGGGCAGCTGGAGGATTATGTTTGCAGACACATGTACTGTGGACAGCTTCCAGCTTCCATTTGGCGACCTAGCTAGAAAAAATGAAAATGAATTGGCCATCAGTTTGGTGGTTTTTGTTGTAAATAGACATATATATTCTTTTGGCCCTGCTATCTGTTACAGTGTAGAATTCTAGTTAACATGAGCCCATCACAGCACCTTTTCCCTTACACTGGCCTTGAGGTGAAAAATCTGCAGAATACAGCAAAACTAAACTGCATTTTGCCATCCTCTGTCCGTCCCAAGCCATACAAACCTTGTGAACCGAATTCATCCTTGGCAACATCACTGGGGTAAGTTTGTCCTCTTTCGGCCTTGTCTACACTAGCATTTCACTACCTCCAATACAGTTCTAGCCATGGTGGGAACACTTGTGTAGACTGTTCTCCATCATTTTTACCCACCTTTTTACCTGCTTTGATACGTGTCCATATGCAAATCCCACTACTTCTATAATACTAACTAGCAGCCTTGTAGATGACACAGCAGCTAAAACCCCAAGTGGCCGATCTACATTAGCGTTCCTTCTGCTGGTACAACTGCACCAGTGGTTAATGCTATAGTGGGAAATCTGATGAAAAATGCTCATGTAGAGCCAGCCTTTCTGCCTGCCTCTTAATTGCTTTGATTGGTGTGGGTAACACATATTTAACAGCTGGTGATTTGGTTAGGGTTTGTCTGTTGTAAAAGAAAAATAGAGTTCACCACAAAGCATTTTCCTGTATTAAAATATACAACTCGGCCACAAGTATTTTCCTGCGTTTGTATATCCACTGACTGAGTCACAAATTGTCGTCTTGTATTTTAATAAATCACAAATTAAATCCACACATCTCTAATAATTATCACCTTATTATCCTTTGTTTTTTTTCTGTTTTCTCAGCAAGTAGCAGTAAACCCCAGGCCCTTTACCAAACATATGGTTTATATCCTTATATAAGAAGGGAAAGTTCTTTTCAATAATTAAAAAAATTCTGTTTTTTCTTTTATTAAAATCTAATTCATCTGCAAAAAATCAATTCTCAAAGAAGCTTTTTGACTGACAGTCATACAGACCCAGGCTTTGCTTCAAGAAAAAAATGGAATAATCTAGTTCAAACTGGATTAAGGAACACCGTTTTGGAGTTCTCACGAGCTTGGATTGTGACTAGCACATCTGAATTATGTTTTAGCATTTTCCAATTCCAAATTACGGCCAAATCGTTAGCCCAACAAACATCACCTCAGTTGCTAGATATTAATTTCCTCATCAAAACCTTTAAAATGCTTTTGAGGATTGTCCAGGAATCTGCTAGCACCTTTGTTCTTATCTGCCAACATATTGCTTCTAAACTAGTTTATGAATGTAACTTGGCTTTAAAAATGCCTTGCAATCTGGACTGGTAATGGGAAGGCGAGTGTTATGGCGCTAGGTTGTAGGTTCAAGGTGATGTAAAGTCATTGCTGCCTTATGCTGACGTGTGCATATGGCAGTCTCCACCATTGCACTTAGCATTAATTGGCAACTTATTGGTAATCTCAGCAGAGAGGCCAAGAACGGAATGAGCCATGGAGACTGAAACTGGAGGAGGTCCAGCTAGATCCTGGTTGAGTCCTGTTGGCAAAGTAGCATGTGGAGAGCTTGCACTGCTGCTGCTGGATGGGTACTCTGGGGATAAATACAGGACTTTGGGCTCCCAAGTGGTCGGTGTAGTGCTTCCAGGAGCACTAAATCCAGAGGTATATGTAATGGGAGAAAATGTGCTCCCCTCTGAAAGTCGGCCTGCCGGATTCTAGCCTAGGGCTATTCGGAAACCAAGTTTAATTATAAATCAGCTTGGCCACTTTTAAGGGACACGTGATTAACCCCGAGTGACCTTGGGCATGTGCTTCAGTTTCCACATTTGTTAATACTGCACTTCACCATATCTACCTGATGGGACTTCAATAAGGACCACATACAACTCCCATTGGAGTCAGTGGGAGTTTATCCATTGCCTTCAATGAGAGCTGGATTGGGCCTTTAGTGTTTTACGAAGGCCTTTGAGAACTTTATCTGGAGTCAAACCGTTTGGCCCAATGCCAGCACTTGGTACTTCTCAAAAGCAGGATACTTACACTGGAGTAGAAGGAACCCTACCAGCAACCTGTGCGGTCAATGTAAGGATCAAGTACAACCTTGCACTGGGGCTCATACAGAGCCTGAAACGGGGCACGGAGGAATGGGAGGCTGTTGCTTGCTATCTCTCTACCCTGGCTGGTGGGACAGGACTGGGGCACAAGAAGGAATATGTGGCACCCCACCAAGGGATGTGGTTTGAGCATCCACCCCTTGCATATCAGGGACCTCTGTGATGCCTCCCATTGAGCCATGGTGGGGTGCCACTCTGCATCACACTCGAATACAAGGCTGTGCCCAGAAGGCACATTAAGCCAAGAAAGCGTGTTCTGATGAGGATGACAACTGGCTCAGAACTCAGGAAGCTTGGCAGGCCTGGCATGCTCTGATTATCCCCCTCTGAGCATAGCTATAAAGAGAAATATTAGAATCTAAAATATATTGGACAAGTGAACTTATCTTTCAGTGGATCTAGGAACAAATCCAATCATGACCCATGATCCAGTTTATTAATGCGTTCAGGGTTTAGGTATCCCCCTGTATCTGCTAATACATTTGTTATACTGTTTCCTGGATATTGTGTATTGCTCTCCAGGGGACATAAAAATGTTTTCTCCATCCATATCTCAACGCTTACATCTTTTTCTGTCATTAACTGTGGATATTGTGGTGTTTTGTGTACTACGAGGGTTTTTTTTAATATGAAGTTTCAACATTCTAGAAGGGGGTGGGGAGGAACCTTTTTCTTCCTCAGCTCGAATCCATCAGAGCCCCCTCTGAATGCCTGAGTTTCAAATGATTATATTTTCTTTGCTGCCGGGCTGATATATACGGTATGAACTAGCCGCTGTGTTTGCAATACTATATATTTCCTTTAGCAGCAGAAGTAGGAAAGACCTCAAGACATCTATGTTAAAACACAGTGAAAGTCCGATTTTTAGTTTCCTCTTTGTTTGGTTGGGGTTTAGGAGTGTTTGCAAGGAACAGTGCTTCACAGTCAAGGCTTTCTGTAATCAAGAGCTGACATTGACACTGCTTTTAAAATCATTCATGCTTTTCAGGTGTCCAGCTTCCAAACTACTTAGGGCACAACGGGAAATGTAAACATTGTTCTGTTATTCAACCTACTACACAAGAGCATTGAGTTTGACAAGGCCCCAGGTACCCCTATGTTCCGTTTGCACCTAGATTAGATACTGATATCCTTCCCCAGTGACACACAATCTTCCAGGCTTGTTTTCAGTATAACAATTGGCCACTGTACATGTTAGTTAGGCTTCTTCAAGCCTAGCCTGCTGAGGCTGAATCCAGCAACTTCTCAGTACCTTTCTCGGGATTCAGAGCTCTAGCACATATTTATTAAATGCAAATACAGATTAATGGAAGCGCTGCATTTATTTAGCTTGTACATGTATTTTTTTGGCCTCCAATGTTCTTTTACATCTTCCATTGAAAGCTTGTCCAGCTGGTGCCCTCTTTGCTTAGTCATCGTAAAAATCTTAAATGGTTTTGAGGTTCTGAATACCCTTTTTGATGTGGTGGTTGCCATATTGGGTTGGGCTGTGTGTGGCCATTAGTTTGATCTGCAGAATGCATTAGATGTATTTTTGTTTGTGTTGCCGACAGTTATGGTGTTATACAAACCATGCAAAAGATGTGTTGACTTATCGGAAAGCCATCATCCCTGAAACAAACAGCACTCCGTCTGGCCTTGGCGGAGTTCCTGCAGCTATGCACTGGTGTAAGATAACTGAGAGCTTTTTGCTCTGTTCTAGTCACAGGGAAAGCAGAGGAGGAAATGCAGCCCATTCACTCTCTGTTATTACAGTTTTGGTTCTGACTGCTCTGAAAATGAGTCGCTGTTTGTGTCCAGACTGCAAACAAGGCTTGACTTCACACTCTCTGCAAACCTGGGTGAAAATGTGAATCAAAATCTAGCTTCATCAGAAAGCCTGATATCATAAGCACAAACAGGACATTAAAGGTCAACATTTTATATATTAATTGTAAGCCGCGAGACACGCACTGAAATCTACAATTCACTCTGCCAGTTAAAATGTGGAGAGCTGGATATAGAACAGAACTCAAGACTTTTGTAGTTTAAGTTGTATCTAGCTCTGGATTCCTGTGTTGTGATTTTTATTTCTATATTTTATTCCCCTGCTAGAAGCACAGTGAGAATTGTCAGAGAAGAATCCTTTAGTGTTTGTGTAGCATATTTGTAAAGTGCATGTCATGTCCACGCCAAATAAAAGATAACAGCCTACGTCTTCTGCCAGTTAATGGAGTTGCATAATGAATGCACAGGGTTTGCAGGGATGGTGTTAGTGAAATAGGTTAGTACATATCCGAAGTCTATTTCATCTGAAACCTTGTCTTTTTTCCCCATGTACCTCCTCACTGGTGCAGAACAGTCAGATCTAACCATCCATTTTTTTCTCTGCCAGAAGATGATCTTGACTGGCCTGTGGGATGTAGAGAGGTGCTCTCCTCCTATGCAGTTTGTTCTCCTTTCTTTATGTATTCCTTTTCAAGAATTCAGAGAAATGAATCATAGAAATGTAGCACTGGAAGGGACCTCAAGAAGTCATCAAGTCCAGCCCCCTGTGCTGAGGCAGAACTAAGTAAATCTAGACCACCCTACCAGGTTTTGTCCAATTGCTTCTAAAAAACCTGCCATGATGAATATTCCAAACCTCCCTTTGAACCCTATTCCAGAGCTTAACTGCCCTTATAGTTAAAAAGTATTTCCTAATATCTAACCTCAATCTCCCTGGCTGCACATTAAGCCCATTGTTTCTTGTCCTATCTTCAGTGAACATGGAGAACAGTTGATCACTGCCCTCTTTAGAACAAACCTTCACATATTTGACAACTTTTATCAGGTCCCTGCCCCCTCAGTCTTCGTTTCTCAAACCAAACCATACCCAGTTTTTATGCCTTTCCTCCTAGGCCAAGTTTTCTAAACCTTTTATCATTTTTGTTGCTCTGCTGTGGGCTTTCTCCACTTTGTCCCCATCTTTCTGAAAGCGGGGCTCGCAGAACTGGACAAAGTACTCCAATGGAGGCTGAATGCAGCGGGACAGTTACCGTCCATGTCTTACACCAATCCTGTTAATACACCTGTAGCAAGGATCCCTCACAGCCTCACAGAGGGACCAGCCTCCCCTCGCACCAACGTGGGTGGAGCCCGCATGTCCTGCACCCACCCCCCAGAGGGCAGGGCGCAGGACAGGAAGTAGAAAAGAGCAACTGGAGAGCTCACTTGAAGGCCAGCCGCCGGAAAGGCCAGATGCCTTTGGTCTAGCTCCGGGTAGGGACACACACCGACACGAGGACTGGCCAGGCCAGCCCAGCCTACCCCTCGTCCGCTACCCCGAGGAGCAGCCGAGCCTACCCCGGCCAGCTACCCCGAGGAGCAGCCGAGCCTACCCCGGCCAGCTACCCCGAGGAGCAGCCTAGCCTAGCCTACCCCTCGCTCGCTACCTGGAGGAACTGATGGTGCCAGAAACCTCTGAGGACACCACCCTAACCCAGGTACGCTACGTGGGGGGGAGTCCGGAAGTAGCCCGGGGGCAGTCGACCCTGGTCTGGCCACAGCTCAGCCAGAACCCACCTCAGTGTGTTGTGGTCAGGATCCCCACTGACACAGCAGCGAGTCTCCTGCCGCTGCTAGGGCCCCGGGCTGGGACGCAGTGGAGTGGGTGGGCCTGCGTCCCCCCTGCCACCCACTCACGGATGGTCGTCTCCCCCTCACACCAGACGATCAGAAACCTGAGCTCCTGACTGTGTGTTTGCTGCCCCCCCCGACCCAGGGCCCGGGCTCATATTGAACTCTTGGCTCAGCCCCTGCCTAAGGGCCTGAACTCCTGACTGCTTGTTTCCTGGCCAGCCCTGACCCAGGGCTTGGGCCCATAGCGAACTATTGTAAGGCGGTGGGATATCCCACAGCCTCGTGAAGGGACGAGCCTCATCTGAGCCCTTCTACGACACCCTACAATGATTTTAGCCTTTTTTGCAACTACATCATCCTGTTGGCTCATATTCAATTTGTGGTCTACTATAACCCCCAGATCCTTTGCAGCAGTACTACCACCTAGCCAGTTATTCCCCAGTTTGTGACAGTGCTTTTGACTTTTTTTCCTTCCTAAGTGAACTACTTCTCACTTGTCTTTATTGAATTTCATCTTGTTGATTTCAGACTCATTCTCTAATTCAGAGATCGGCAACCTTTGGCATGCGGCCTGTAGGGGAAAGCCGCTGGCAGACCAGGACAGTTTGTTTACCTGCAGCGTCTGCAGGTTCAGACGATCACTGGCCGCAGTTCGCCATTCCAGACCAACAGGGGCTGTGGGAAGTGGCGTGGGCTGAGGGATGTGCTGGCAGCCACTTCCCACAGCCCCCATTGGCCTGGGACAGTGAACCGCGGCCAGTGGGAGCTGTGATCGGCCAAACCTGTGGACACTGCAGGTAAACAAACCAGCCCGGCCTGCCTGCGGCTTTCTCTGATGGGCCACGTGCCAAAGGTTGCTGATCCCTGCTCTAATTTGTCAAGGCCATTTTGAGTTCTAATCCTGTCCTCCAAAGTGCTTACAACCCCACCCAGTTTGGTGTCATCCACAGATTTTATAAGCATACTCTCCACTCCATTATCCAAGTCATTAATGAAAATATTGAATAGTACCGGACCCAGGACTGGCCACACTAGGTACAACTTCCCAGTCTGACAGCGAACTATTGAAGACTAGCCTTTGAGTATGGTCTTTCAACCATTTGTACACCCGCTTTATAGTAATTTCATCTAGACCACAGTTCCCCAGTTTGCTTATGAAAATGTCATGTGGGACTCTGTCAAAAGCCTTACGAAAATCAAGATTAATCTCATTGCTTTTAGTAATTTCCATAAATTAAACTCGCTGGGGAAAAAAACACAGCCAATAAACTGCAGAAACTGCATGCTTTATATGGTAACATCAGCAGCCAAAGTCAGTCCCTTGGTTATAGTGATTAACTTAAGATCATACCAGAAGGCACATTGTTTCCTGTCAACCTTTTAAATGTAATTTCAACTTGCCAGGAATGCTATTAATACACAGCGTCCTGTTTAAATGCTTAACATTAGTGTGAAGTGAATTTATTCCTTCCTCTGGTCAGGTATCAAATGTTCACAAAGGACCCCTTCTCTGGGCTTGAATGAACTGGCACACACCCTCAGCTTGTTCTGCTTTAATGGGGATTATTCTCTATCTCCCTAGTTAATTGTCCTTTCGCTGACATTCACATCAGGGAGAGCGTTTGGACAGGCTGTGCATTTAATGCCACGGAGATCAGAACATGGCCATAAATTGTAGAGGGTCTCCCGAGAAGGGATTCCTCAAATACTGGATTTGCAGCACAAAAATCTGCAGTGTCAATTTTGAAGAACCCTCTGTGATCCTCATTAACGAAGCCTTTGGAAATTATGCCCTTGGTGTGTTATGAAGAGAGTGGGAATTATTACAGGCATGTGGTATAAGAGGCAGAGTCCAGGAGTCCACAGAGGCCCCACTAGTGAAGGGCTGTTGGTTTCCTTTTTGACTGGGCTGATGCCAGGCATTCCAGAATGGCATTGTTTTTCTCTTATATTTAAAAGAAATGTTGCTCTTTGTTAGTCATGGAAGTGTATGCAGACGCCAGAGGTTACCAGGCTTGAGGTGATATTTCTGCATTGCTATGATGTCTTTAGTTGTTTAAATTAAATTCTTCTAGCATGAGGATTTAATCTCTTTTGATGTATTTTTTTTTTCCTACAAAAAATTCATCAGGCAAGTTATTCATGTTTGAAAATTGGCTCGACTACAGGGTAGTAAATTTCCTTCCATCGTCAGCAGAAAAATTTGGGGCCTGAGGCCGAATGAGCACTGGGGTTGGGGGGTTGAGATCCACTGGTGCTGAAATCCCCTGGGCTGTTCCCGGGAGATTTGGGTACAAAATGGCAGAAGTCTCATGTGATCTGCTGGCCTCAGGAGATTTCGCCCGCCATGGATCCGAAGCTTAAAAAAGGGCCCGATGAGACGTCTGTCCCATCTGAACCACATCAGGAGAATAGAATGTTGTTGAAGCTGATTTCAAACCAAAGCCCCATAGTCGCAGGTTGGGAATCTGAGCCCCCCAGTAATGAAAGGGGTTTGGATTACAGCAGCGTGACGGGGTGGATGCACAGACTTTCCCCTGTTTCTGAGTTAAAAGCAACTCAGGCTCACACGGTGTTCCAGGCAGGAGCCATAAAAGCAGCAGCAGCTGCAGGTAAAGACCATCCTCTGAGACCACTGCTGTGGGAACCCAAGCTAAAGAATAGACTTGCACTACGTTTTCAGGTCTGTTGTCCTGTGACCAGGAGAGGCAGCTTTCTCTGGAAAGGGGGATTTAACTGGCTAAACATGTGTTTTCTGTGCTGATCTGTCTCTCCACCTTACAGACAGATGAATCAGATGAATGTATCCATCTGTCCAGACACCCTATGAAGAAGTTCAGATCCCTGGGGCCCCTTTGCACTGCTCTGGCAATGTAAAGGACCTTAAGGTGGGTTTAAATGTAAGGTCCCTTTACTTTGCCACAGCGGCGTAGTGGGGCATTGGTCTAAATGAGAATCAGGCCCCCCAGGGCTGTACAGTAATTGACCAGCTTACTGCAGTATCACGATTGTGCACCGTAGTCATTTTGATTGTTGTGCCAGAATGCTGTAGTGTTTCTTTATGATCTAAGCGGTCAATGGGTTTCTCTGTAGGAGGAGGGAGACTTTTCCTGGGGAAAGAAGCAGTTGACGGTGTGGAGGAGGAGCAAAGGACACTGGTAAGTGGGCTTTTCCCACTTTCCCTTTTCAGGACTCGTGTTCTAGAGCAATGATGCAATGGTTAGGCTGCAATTGTATGAACAACATATTTAAAGATGTCCATGTTGTCATGGCAAAAGATGCTAACGTTGATCCATTTCTGGATCATTGACGCAGACACGCCCAGATGCTCATTAAAGACATTGTGTAAGTTAATGCTCTTTCCTTGGCCATTAAACCTCGGAGGTGTCTTGGTGTTACAAAACAACTGCATGGAAGGAGAGTTGACACCCAGGCCCACCTGTGGAGACTGTGTGATTCTTGGTGAGCAGCTTTGGCGTAGGGTCCCGGGCAGGTCCCTTGGTGCAAAGGCCGGGGGTGGGGCTGAGGAGGAAGGGGGAATTGTCTGCATAGAGAAGGCGGACAAAGGCTGCTGTTCCTTGGGCAGTGGAGAGGTTTCTGCAAGAGGGACTTTCCTGTGCTGTTTACGGGACCATCTCTGTGCTACAAGTGGGAACCGCTTTCTGTAAATAAACACATCACACTCAGAAAATACCCTCCCTCTGCAGCCCTGACTTGCTGGGTGGAAGGAGGGGGTGTGTTGCAGTGGTTTGTTCAGCTGAGTTAGTTTTACATGAAGTCCTGCTAAATGTGAGCGAATGTGATTCAAGCAGTGTTAGCTGGCCACGTTGGCGTCTAGGTTACCCCTTAGGCTAGGGTTGAGCTAACGTGATTGGAACACATGCTTTTTGCCCATCAAGATATATTTTTCTGTCACCAATTTCTTCTCTAACAGGAAACTGACCTGCAAGGCCTTGAAATCTGCTTCGGCTCAGCAATGAGGCAGCACTATTGTTATTTGAATTCATGGATGTATTTCTTTTGGTCTCGGGGTTTGTACAGGCTTATTCTTATTTGGTGCCAAATGTAACCTGATTGTGTTCTTTTAAATATTATTTCAACGAGGCAACCTTATTAGCTGACAGGTGTGTGTGCTGGAAACCTGCTGAATGGATGAGAAGGAGGAGTGGAATATTCTCTACAATATCTCACACAGTGGGATTGGATCCCAGATGGGGCGCTCAAGCACTATTGAAATAGAAATAATGATTGTACGTAACGGAACTCTGAACACTTTAGATCCTCAACCTGTAGAGGTTCCTTAGCCTGCTTCCTTCTGTATCTGAAAAACGGCTGAACTTGGAAAAAAAAGAGAGAAAGAGAGAGAGAGAGATTAGTCCTAAAGTCAGCAATTCAATTCCTACAGTACTTTTGGTCCCCATCTGACAATGAGTTGCACACAGATACACCCCTCTGACCACGCCAAGCTTCACTGACTACAAAAAGGCTTCATGAGGTTGGTTGCAGAGAGTGTACCTGTGTGCAGGATCAGAGGCTTTAGAAAGTGCTCAGGAAATGTCTCCTGATAGACTGGAACATAATTGACTCCTGCTTGAGGCTGTGAGCTATCTCCATTTTCACCATCTGTCAGACTGTGCGTGAAGGAGAAAACCCACATGATCTGCGATATCCTAATCACAGGCAGTCAGACCAGAACCCTGAGTCCAAACATTTCTAGCACTGGGGAAATCCTGCTGGGGGTCTAAATTTTGCAGCACAGGCCCAGCTGTAATATTAATGCCTGTTTCCAATTGCAAACCTGTGATAACACCTTTTTTTAAAGAAATGGCTTGGATCTAATGAAAGAAGAATAGCCAGACAAGAATCTGTTGTCTTGACATTCTTCTGCAGTAAACTTTTAAACAGAAAAAGTATTACCTTGCCCTGAACAGTAACATGCACTGTTAGCAAAGCTGCAAAACCTGTCACTGATGCAGCTGCTCTAAAAAAGCCAAATTCTGTGATTTCACTTACTTCAAAGAAATCGAACTCGGGCTGAATTGGGCCCATTATATGCACTTTGCTATATGATCTAGTGGTTTTTCTGCTGCTTGATGTAGACTGTTCTGACACAGAGAAACAATTCCTCATCTTTGTTGAGCATTTCTGGTTTCTTTCCATTTTTAAATATATAAAATATGTATGTCTTCCATGCATTGTCTTGAGCAAACCTCCCCCTTTGAAAGAAGAAACGAAAGGTTAACAGCAGAGGGCTGTAGACGTGACACTGCTCTCATATGGTATTGTTTTGATTCTTCTCTGCAGGCTCATAGAGAATAACCTTTCAGTGACCAGGGCAATAAATAGCCGCAAGTGTGATTCGACCTATGACAGCTGGTGCATATATCTCAAGAGTTGAGACAGGGCATCCAGTCCTTCAAGTCACTGAGTGCCTGCAACTCCCAATAGGAGGAGCCCTCCTGAGCATCTGTTGCCAATGCCGAAGGTTTTTCCCGGGTCCAGGCTGCAGAAACCTGATGACACTCAGCACCCCTTAGCAGGGTGCTCTCAGCACCTAGCAAGATTAGGTCTAAACTGTGTGTCTCTTCTTCTATGCAGTGTTGGTGTAGCCATGCTGACCCCAGGATATTAGAGACGCAAGGTGGGTGAGGCAATATCTCTTATTGGACCAATTTCCACTGGTGAGAGAGACAAGCTTAGGACCTTACACAGACCTGAAGAAGAGCTCTGTGTGGCTTGAAAACTTGTCCCCCTCACCAACAGAAGCTGGTCCAATAAAATATATTACTTCACTCACCTTGTCTCTCTCTCTCTTCTTAGTTATTTGTCCCTGCAAATACTAAATGTGGCCTGCCTGCCTCCATCTTTGAATAGCCAGAGGAGCTGCACACTAAGCAGGTGAGAGCACCAGCTGTGTTAGAGTTCATCACAATTTTCATTCAAAATATGTTTTTGAAGAAATATGGCTTTTTTGTGTGTGTGGGGGGGGGGTTAAATTAGAACTGCCTGTGGGAAATTTCTGGTTTTGAATTTTTGCGGGAGGTTTCAGTTTTTCAAATAAAACTTCATTCTGGGGCAAAAGTATCTTTTCTTCTTTTTTTAATGAAAACCTGAGAACTTTTGAAGAAAAATTACAATAAAACCAAAAACTTTGTTTTCACTGAAATTTTTCATAGGAACAAACACCGCTTCCGGACCAGCTCCAATTTGAATTTATTTGGGTCGATCTTCTTCCCACTAGATCCTCAACTGGTGTAAAATACTGTAGCTCCAAGCAGTCAGTAAGATACCAAATGACACCAGATGATCTCCATTGACTTCAGTAGAGTTACACTAATATACTCCAGTGGGAGATCTATCCTAGGGTTTTGAAATGTCTTTAAGAGCTTGGGTCAGAAGTAACGTGCTCTGGCCTTCAGATAGAACTGATTCTGGTTGCTTCCATTGCTGAATACTACATGCAGATTAACTGCATTGGTTTCACTAGAGTTACTCTAGATTGACACCAATCCATAAATACTTGTACTGTGGAAATACTGTAAAGATTATATGTTTTTGGGGCCCTAACAATTGACTTCCTAGGATACAAAGACAAAATACTGAGCTGTTTGGTTGCATTTAAGTTCACTCATGTGCTGCTGGTCTGTTCTTTTGAGTTTCTCTGGAACATGAATTCGCTGCTCGAGAGACACGATATTTCTGCTACCCTTCCTCTCTAGATTAACTGCGGGCATGTGTGCACACACATGGGTGTAATTAGTGACATAGATGAGCTCTTTGGTGAAACTTTGCAGAATGCAAATCCCCGCCTGGGTAATGGAGATTTATAGATGTGAAAGTCAGAAGAGACCACTGTGATCAACAAGTCTGACCTGTATTAATATAGGTCACGGAATTTCACTAAGGCCTGATCTATGCTGGGGGTTTGGGGGGATCGTGATTAACGTAGTGGAAGTTGACATACTGAGATCTACTTACCATTGGGTGACCAGATGCCCTGCTGTTATAGGGACAGTCCCAACTTTGGGGTTTTTTTCTTTTATAGGCTCCTATTACCCCCCAACCCCATCTAGATTTTTCATATTTGCTGTCTGGTCACCCTAACTTACCATGGTGTCTTCATTGCAGTAGGTCGATGGCTGACGCTCTCCTGTTGACTCTGCCTGTGCCTCTCGCCCTGGTGGAGTACTGGAGTTGATGGGAGAGTGCTCAGCGGCTGATTTATCGCAACTAGACTAGACGCGATAAATTGACCACCGCTGGATCAATTACTGCTTGTCAACGGGTAATGTAGACAATCCCTAAGTGAGTCACACATGGATCCTGGCAACTTGAACTAGACTCTATACTTTAAAGACATCCAGTCTTGGTTTAAAGCCTCCAAGTGATGGACAATCCATCACATCTCTTCTTTAGCTACTTCAATAGCTGGCTGCCTTCACTTAAAAATTTGCATCTTATTTCCAGTTTGAATGTTGCTAGGGTGACCAGATAGAAAGTGTGAAAAATCGGAATGGGGTGGGTAAATAGGCACTTACATAAGAAAAAGCCCTGAATATTGGGACTGTCCCTATAAAATCAGGACATCTGGTCACCCTAAATGTTGCTGACTTCAACTTCCAGCCACTGGCCCTTGTTATGCCTCTGTCTGCTAAAGCAGGGAGTTCTCTAGTATCAGGCATCAATTCCATATGTGGGGGAAGGGAGGCAGAGATGAACACATATCTCAGATGGCCCCAAACAGCCTTCCTTTTTGTGCTCCTTCATAAAGCAGAGCTGTGGGGCAGAAGAGGTTGGATAGAGCAATACCACCATCAAAGACTTCCCCTGTATTCTTTTGTGCGATGAACTAGGTATGATGACCACCTGGCGTGAGCAAGACCTTGAAATATACAGCACAGGGTTGTTTTTTCCATTGCTGACTCTTTTCGGGGCTCCGCACTCAGTGAAGCGATGCTGTTCCATTCTTGCTTCAATTTTCCTCCTGGTGGAAAGTGATAAATCTGTCAGCAAAGAGAAAATTCATATATCTGAGCTTTAAAGCCCCAGCCATAAATTGTTTATAGTATCAGTCTTATGATGGCACCCAGGCATAAGCTTGAAGTTACAGGTTTCAATTCTGAAGCCCTGTCATTTAGGGGGTTCTATTTTAGCGATGCAAATTCCTCCCACCTAGGACTAGGGGCCCAGCTTACAAAGTTTCCTGCAGGCTATTGGCTGTGGAACTGCCCTTAACATCAATGAGAACTGCACACCAACCTCAACCCCCCTTATTTAATGCTTAAATTTCCATCATCAGATTTCCTCAGGAGAGAGAAGTTGGATTTTTGTACTAACTAAAAGGGCCATGTTTTGGAAATTGTAAATATAATGTAATTTTCCCCTTTCCGATCCCTGGGTGAGGCCCCCTGTGCAGCTCAATGGCTGTATCTGCACTGATTGGTAGCCCTATTAAAGCTCCACCTTTGATAGCAAAGGCAGAAGCAGTAGTAAAGACAGGGTGTGAAATTTCCTAGCAGGGAAATTAGGGCCCCATCCTGAAAGATGCTGGACATATGATTTCAATAGGAGCTGAAGTACCTTTTGGGGTGGGCTCTGCTCCTTGCAGGAGCGGAGTTGTAGGCTCCCAGATGGAGTGCAGGGAGCATCTTTGCTTGCCTCATTTAAAGCTGGGGTTGCATTTTTGAAAGCGACTTAAGAACCTAATTCTCATGGAAAGACAATGGGAGTTGTGTCCGGGTATCCAACTGCTGAGTTTGGCTCTCTGTCTCCTAGGAATCAACTCCCAGCCTCACAATTTGGATGATAAAACGTGGGGTACACTTCCATGCACCTCTGCATAACGTGCCACAAAAGATGCATGACAACTAGGAGGAGATATGCACTTAATGTGAAAAAGAGCCCATGGTTTAAAAGCAAATCTCTACACAATTTGTAGTGGAAGCATATTGTGATACTCCTGGGTAAAGATCAAACTGAAAAGTACTTACTGACATCTGATTCTCCTCAATTTTGGTTGGATCCAAATCTAGGAAAAGGGCATTTTGTGTCTGGTCACAGGCCAAAAAGACAGAGCAAAATCACCTGGAGTTACAAATGTGTTACAGTTGAGAGCTCTTAATGCGATTAGGGACAGGTTCTGTAAGTCCGACTGGTTTGCCAAATGAAATATTCTCCTCCACTATTCATAGAAAGGAATGACAGGCTATGTGAGACATGTTTTTCATTTGGTATCGAAGTGCATTTTCTATGTAATGGACCCAATCCTGAGCCTGTGAGGAAAGGCTCAGTGAACAGGCTTTGCAAGGGTCACGGAGAGCTGGGGTTGGGGGCAACAGCACCAGACCTTCACATCCATACAGTGACCAGTGGGGCTTCCAGCTACTGCTGAATATTGCACAGCCCGGCCCATGTCCAAATGAGGTCTATGCTCATGGGATTCTTTGATGTGTACTGACCCACTAGCAATCAGCATCACTAACCCAAAGCTTTCAAAAATAAGAGTGGGCCCCCAAAATCATGAGATTTTAAACAATAATGAATGTTGCATAGTTCTTATTTTCCTTTTTGTTTTTGAGCCTTCTGGAATCAGGTTTTACTCTTCTCTGGGAGTTAGAATCATGGGTGGGGGCGGGCCTTTTAATGGAATCTGAGATTTTCATGGAATCACATGGCTCCATGTGCTTTAAGAAAAATACCTATTGCTGTGAGACAACAGCGAGAGCTGACAACAGGAAGCCACTTTCCTGGCATACGCCTAACACCCTGGAACTGAGGTCCAGTGACCCATGGGAGTGGCCTGCTTCTAGCTACTGCTGAATATTGCCCAGCACAGACCAAGTAGCCTATTATCCCAGTTAGGCTCATATGGTTTGGTGCTCCGTAGGGAATGGTGGTGCTCCCACATAATTTTTAAGATGTGCTTATACCTTGCTTGCCTGCGTAGGGCAGTTTAGCTTTGGACACTATGGTCCCAATTCTCCTCTCACACTGGTTTGACTTAAATTTAATGGAGTTACTCCTAATGTAAAGGGTCAGGATTTAAGCTGCATGACTGTAGCCTTACACTAAAAGAATTGTTAGATCTAAACCTGCCCCCTTTTAGCAGAGAAAGGTCTAACAAAAACCAGTGGTTGAATGTGTCGTATATAAGACACCCAAGCAGAGGTAATTGTTCTGCTCTGCTCACAGCTGGAGCATAGTGTCCAATTTTGGTGGCTACGCTTTAGGACAGATGTGGACAAATGGGAAAGGGCCCAGAGCAAAGCAACAAAAATGATCAAAGTTTAGAAAACCTGACCTATGAGGAACATTTACAGAAACTGGGCACATTTAGGCTTGAGAAAAGAAGATTGGGGGGGACGGGGGACGGACGACCTAATAACAGTCATCAAATATGTTAGCAGCTGTTCTAAAGAAGGCCATGATCAATTGTTCTCCATATCCACTGAAGATAGATCAAGAAGTAATGGGCTTAATCTGCAGCAAGGGAGATTTAGGTTAGGCATTAGGAAGAACTTTCTGACTATAAGTGCAGTTAAGCTCTCAAACAGGCTTCCAAGGGAGGTTGTGGAATACCCATCATTGAAGGTTTTTAAAAACAGGGTTGGACAAACACCTAGTCTAGGTTTACTTAGTTTTGCCTCAATGCAGGGGGCTGGACTTGATGACTTCTTGAGGTCCCTTCCAACCCAACATTTCTATGATTCTCAGCTGAAGCTAGACAAATTCAGACTGGAAATAAAGTATACATTTTTAACAGTGAGAGTAATTAAACACTGGGACAATTTACCAAGGGTCATGGTGGATTCTCCATGACTGACAATTTTGAAATGGAGAGGGGATGTTTTTCTAAAAGATCTGCTCTAGGAATCATTTGGGGGAAGTTCTATATTCTACAGGAGGTCAGACTAAATGATCACAATGATCCCTTCTGGCCCTGGAATCTATGATTCTAAGCATCTTCTGATTGTGCCAAGTGGCATTTCTACTCAACATGTTGCAGTAACTAAAAAGACGTTTATTAAACTCTCTTTGAGCACAGCCATTTGCTTGCCCATTGCTGCTGTAACTATTGGCCATTAGCCATGGATCCTGACCCATCAGAGCTATTAATGGTTCATGCATGAATTCCAGCTGTAAATGTTGACTGATTACCCACCAACAAAAAGAGATAAATCAGGTGCCAGGGGAGATCTTCCATGGGGAGGAGAAGACAGTGAAATCCAAGAAAGCAAAACATTCAAACCATGCAGATGAAAATGTCAGAGTGTGTGAATACAGCACCTACCACAATGGCGCCCCGACTCTGCATGGAGCACCTCCTTTAGTTAGACAATAATAGAATGAATTGACAGGGTAGCAGATTTCCAGCATGTAACCATCACGAGAGTTAATTCCTTATGTTCACACTAGTCCAAATGTGAAGAAACAGCCTCAGCAGAGATGGGTCCAGTTCTGTGCTGCACCCCAGCAGGAATAAGAACAAGGGTAGCTTTGTACTCTTGTTATACTGAGCTACAGCGGGGGGGGCCGTGACAGCCTCCAAAATTAGAACAGCCCAGAGCTTGCAAGAGGGGTAGCATTGGGCCTTTTATCTCAGCCCCGTACTGTGCTTGCACTGGGGAATTCTTCCCTGGTTTTAGGCATATTAAGAGCCCCTATCTGCTGTTATTAAATTAATTTAACTGCATTGTAACAATTATTTTTCATCTGAGACTCTCTCTCTCTTTCTCTGTCTGTATCCATCCATCTGTCCTTCCTTGCTGCAATTCATGTGAACAATTTACCAAAGTGATTGTAGGGTAGCAGAAATTGGTTGCAACAAAGGAACTGATTTACTTTCTGACATGGTTAAGGTCCTGATTTAATGAGTCTCTTATATCATGCTCAGCTCCCTAAATTATAGGGTACCCTATGCAATTAAATGGCAAAGTTTCAGAGATCACTTCTCCAAGTCAATCTGCAAAATGGGTTGAAATGCAGCTGCTATTAATAGTGCTCATATTAAAGCTGGCAAATTAAAAATGCTTTCATCTTTTTATGTTAGTTACATGTCTTTAGTTTCAATTAAACTGATTATTTCTACCATATTGTTGTTCCAGATCACTGTCCCCTGAGATTTTCTAAAACAGGAAATATGATATGCGTAAGAACAGCATATGTTTAAACCTTCAAACTTCATTCTTTCACAAGTGGGGACAAGATCAGAGACACTGGGCCAGACTATGATCCATTTACCCCAGTGTTAATCCAGAGTAACTCCGTAGGTTTCAGTGGAATTACTCTGGATTAACATTGCTGTCATCAAGATCAGAAACTGGTCTGATTTTTCCAGTACCCCTTTAACCAAAAAAATCACCTGTTGTCCTTGCATCTGGAACATTTTTCTATATTATCAAGGGTCAGCTAATATATTGCATTTGCATAGTGTCCTGCATTTCAAAGGATCCCCCAGTTCTTTCTGTCAGAAATCACTTCACACATCACTGTGAGGAAGCTCACTCTGGGGTGAAAAGTGGCCACTCTTTAAAGGACCCTACACTTGAATTTGGCCTCTACCTTATCTGGGAACACAGTTGGGCCCCAAACACTGCAGAGCAGCCCTGCACAATAGGGACTAATCCCCCAACTACCTGAGTAGCCCTTACACATAATGAGATTTTTCATGAACATAAGAGTTTGAAGGATGGGGCTTTTGTTTAGGACAGGAAGTGAAGAATAACATGGTATCCAGTGCAACTGCAGCGGGATTTTGTTTGTTTTTGTTTTAGGCAGAATGTAATCCCTCAGGTTTGGAGTTAGTTGAGACAGCAGTGCTAGGACCTGTAGATCCTGATCCTTTTCCTCACACAGAGATAAGCCGGGCCTGCAGATAGTGGGAGGGGAGGGCAGAATGAGGGCAGCTGGCTTCAGCAGTGTTACTGAGCATGCTCAGTCCATGTGGACATGCTCAGTGCGAGTCAAGAAGCATGACCCTGCATGCCCCCCCAAGTGCTGCTTCTGGTCACATGCAACATCTAATTGAAGTCAGGGGGCTTGATTCATACCTCATGTATAGTGGAGTAACGCGGACTCCTTATTTTGCATAAGCAGAAGATGACTCTGGCCCAATGGCTCTTCTTGCTTGACGCCTCCCACGTACGAGGATCGCACTAGGGGGCTTCGGCTCTTGCAGGCAACGCCAGGGCTCAGAATCTCACATTGCATCTTGTCCCCAAACCATCCAACTGGAAGATACAGGCGCATTAATAACCGACAACTTGTTGCCATTCTATTGCGAATGGTTCTGATGTAACCTGAGATGCTATATTGAGGATTAGTCTGTGGTGAAGTAAGTCCCTACCCTCCACCCCCAACCTGTTGAGCGCCAATACTCATTTTAATGATCTCATTTTATAATTAAGGGAAAGAAAAACAATACACTCGATAGAAATTAGGTTATAAAATGGGAGGAGAATGAATTACAAAGGCAAGACCGTCTGGTAGTTATACCAAGAAAGAAAATTTCATTTTAAAAGGTCTCCAGTGGTGCAGCGTGCTGCTAAGAATAAAACAGAAGCTCATGCTTTGATTTGCTAAATGAAAATAACCGTGTGTTGCAGGGGGAGAGCATGCTGTCTAATGCTTGGCACAGGATCTTGGGAGTGAGGAGACCTGGCTTCTACTCCTGGCTTTGCCACTGGGTGACAAGTCATTTAACTACTTGCAACTTTGTGTCTTGGTTTACCAGTCTGTAAAATAGGGCTAAAACAGGGGTTCCCAAACATATTATGTTGCCAGCCCCCTTTACCCATAATGTAATCTGTCCATGTCGCGCCAGGAGCCAGGGCTGGGAATGGGGCTAGGAACCGGGGGCCAAGGCTGGGGCCAGAGCTACACCAGGGGCAGAGGATGGGAGCAGAGCTGCAGTCAGGACTGGGGCTGCAGCCAGTGCCGGGAGCCACAGCTGCAAATGGAAGCTGCGATGAGAGTGGGGCCAGGGACGGGAACCAGGACATGGTCAGGGGCCAGGATTTGGTCTGTGGTTGGAGACTGAGGCTGGAGCCAGGCTGTGATTGGGGTGGGGAGCCAAAGCCGGCCTTGGTGGGGGGCTGGAGCTGAGGGCCGGAGCCGGAGTGGAGCTGGGGCAGAGTGGGGCTGGATGGTAATCCCTGCCCGCCTCCTCTGGGGGCTGGCTTGGGCCCCACTGTGCCCCCCCACCTTTCCTCTGTGCTCCCCTGGAGGGGCGTGCCCCACAGTTTGGAAACCACTCAGCTAATAGGACAGGATGTGGTGAAATATAATTAGTTACTGTTTGCAAAGCACTCTGAGACCTGTTAATAAAAACAGTTCTAGAAGGGCCAAGGAGATTCCTGGAGAGAACATGTGATTTTCTGTTCCATTATGGAAAGGCTCTGGGATGTAAGGCAGCAAATCATGTCAGTGCCTAGGACTTCTCAGTGTTTTAAAAAGCTAGCGGTGCCAGGCTGCTGCGTCAATGGGCTTGCGGCATCTGGAGAATGTGCTCAAGCCGGAAGATCCCAAATCAATGCCCTTTCAACACCTCATATGCAATTCTTTACGGACTGTTAGAAGGACCCACGCTGGGAACGATGATTTAATTCAGACAAACAGAAAATCCGTAGGGCCTGATCCTGCATGGAGCTGAGCACCTTTGAGGAGCTGAGGGTCTTCCTTTCCCATCACCAAGGGAGACATCAATGGCCTTAATCTCTATGATGGATTGAGAGCTTGTCTCTTTCTCTCTTGTGAATGTGGGGTCAGAGCCGCTGACAGCACAGAGGACAAACAAATGATAGCAAAAAAGATGTTTCCTCTGGAGAGTTCTCAGTGAAATCCTACTCTATCTTTTCACTGTGCTGAAGGGAGGAAGCTCCCAGCTTGTCCCATTCACCATCTTAGGGACAATAGAAAGGACTTAACTGAAAACGTCTACCAGCTCAGCAATGCTGTAATGCTGTCACGTCTGCTATCCTCTAATGGAAAACAGATTGGCCCTTTCCCCCCGGGTCCTAAATGATTAAGAGGAGCGTGCTAGCATGAACAGTTGCTGAAGTAATCAGATTTGGTGAGATATCCCCAGAAAGAATGTTCACCCGAGACCTGGCACTCTTAGCCCTGAGTGCGTTAAGCGATGGGAGTTGCATGAAACAACAACACAATCAACAGCAACACGGGCTGAAACTGAAGGATGGCCGAGGGTAACATAGCCATGGAGCTAATGATTCCCTTCAGAATTGCATCATTTCGTGCATACTGAGTCATTGTGGGAATATTTGGGAAAACAAGTCAGAATTGAGTCTTGAGGATGTACTCGAGGGTATTGCAATAGCATAATATTGCATAGGTAACTGTTTATTGAAATGGCTCTGAATGATACGGACCATGGACTTCGTCTTTGTTACAGAGTAAGAGTGACCCAAAACAATGCTCTGAAGATCTCAAGAGTTCTCAGGAGCATCTCAGTGGGCAGAACTTATGTTGCTCAGAGGTGTGAAAAAACCACCCCCCTGAGCGACATAAGTTACACGGACCTAAGCACTCGTGTGCATGGCGCTATGTTGGAGGGAGAAGTTTCTGCCTCTCACGGAGGTGGTTTTATTATGCCAACAGGAGAGCTTTCTCTTGTCTTCACCAGGCGTTCTGCAGCGGCGCAGCTGCATCAGTACAGCTGCAGTGCTGTACATATAGACATGATCCAAGAAAGTCCTCAGCTGACCCTGAGCTTTGCAGGAAGGGTTTCCTGTGACAGCAAGGAAGACCCTTTGTGCAGGCACAGCTGGCACCAGGGCGTCCCTTGACACTTAGGAAGCCAGGCTCTAGAGCTGGGAGGTGCCAGTGTTTATCTTGGAAGCATGGCTAGGCTGAACAAGAATGCATGCCAGGTATTGTTGACAGGCTGAAGGTGCCGTGCTCTGTGAAACCCATCAGTGACCAAACGGGAGATATGTTCACTGATCCCAACAATGGCACTTCACTCTATAGAATGTTCTGTGGGAGGGTCACACACTGCTTGACCAGGATGAACGTGTGGTCAGTATGTGTTTTATCCCATTTATAGATGAGGAAACTGACGCACACAAAGAGACTAAGTGACATGATCCAAGAACATTCTGTGGCAGGGTCATGTACAGAACCCAGACCTCCTGATACCTGTCCACTGCTTTAACTTCAAGGCCATCCTTCCTGCTGGGTAGGGCTTTGGACTAGGACGTGGGAGAAGGGGTTCAATTCCTGGCTCTGCCATTGGCCTATTGAGTGAGAGTGGTCAAGTCATGGCCATCTCCATGCCTCAATTTTCCCATCTGTAAAATGAGGATAATGATACTGACCTCTTTGATAACGTGCTTTGAAATCTATGGATGAAAAGTGCTAGATAAGAGCTAGAGATTATTATTAGTTACAGAATGTCTGCCATGGTTTGTACATATGCTTGGCAATCTGCTCACCAAGGACTGCACAATCTCAGAGCCTGATCCTTCAACCATCTCAGGTGCAGCCCCAGTGGCTACAAGATCAGAATAGACTGTAGCGGAACTGTTCCTTCAACCAGGGGCAGCAGAATTGAGCCCTGAACTGTAAATTATAGTTTGTAACTTAGAACAAGGCTACTATCATTCTGGGGTGTATGAACAGGATCGTCATGTGGAAGACATGGAAGGTAATTGTCCCACCCTGCTCAGCACTGGTGAGGCCTCAGCTGGAGTGCGGTGTCCAATTCTGGGCATCACACTTTTGAAAAGATGTGGATGAATTGCAGAGTCCAGAGAAGAGCAACACAAATAATCAAAGGTTTAGAAAACCTGTCCTAGGAGGAAAGGTTAAAAAAACTGAACATGTTTAATCCGGAGAAATCCTGAGGAGGGACCTGATTACAGTCTTCATATATGTTAAGAGCTGTTCTAAAGAGGACCATGATCAATTGTTCTCCACGTCCACTGAACATAGGACAAGAAGTAATAAGCTTAATTTGCAACAAGGGAGTTTTAGGTTAGATATTGAGAAAGAGAACAGAGAGGTTCCCTTTGCTTTCTTGACAAATTCAGACTGGAAATAAGGCGTAAATTTTTAACAGTGAGAGTAATTAACCATTGGAATAACTTACCAAGGATCATGGTCAATTCTCCATCACTGACCATTTTTAAATCAAGATGGGATCTTGTTCTAAAAGCTCTGCTCTAGGAATTATTTTGGGGAAGTTCTCTGGCCTGTGTTACACAGAAGGTCAGACTAGATAATCACAAGGGTTCCTTCTGGCCTTGGGATCTATTAATCTAAGCAAATGTAGTGTCTTGCTACAAACAGCTGCATTCCTCCAACCTTGCTCTGTACTTGCTGATGCTTAAGCTATCAATAACCATAAAGCTTTCTGGCATGCTAGTATCTCAACAGGACTGATAGATTTCATCTCTAAAGTCCCTTTATTGGAACTTGTTCCTCAGAAAGGCTTGCAAATTGCTCTGATCTTACCAGACAAAGCCATTGCTCACTCTCTGAGTCCTTGAATATCCCACACAATAAGGTATGAATTGGTGAGAATCACCCGAGATAAAATATCCTTTACAACATCAAAGTCCCTGATTTCCTAGCTGTCAGCTACAGGTATGTGAAAGTCCTGACAGGCTGAAGATAGAAGGAAGAGATAAAGCAAAAAGGAATGGGGGGGTGGGGGGGTTCTCTGAATGAAATGTTAGGTTATTAGGTTTGGTGCTAGGATTTCAGTGAGAAAGGATTAGTGTGACTGTCTGAGGTGTGAGCGAAGCATTGTGCTTGTGCCTTCAAAAATCAGTATGCAGTGGCAGACGCTGATACAAGTCAGGAAGGGATGGATTCTGGTCTCAGTTACATTTGGAGTAAGGCCATCCAGAATAAGTGAAATAAGAATCCAGGCCTAAACGTTGAATATGCAAAACCCCTTTGCTATATTGGGCAATCTGTCACTTTGGGAGCCCACATTAGGGAAAAAGCAATATTTTCTTATGTGTTAGCATATGTGAGCTAACTAACATGAGATTGAGATACCACAAGACAAGGCAGTTTGTTTTCATGTGTGTTAGCAGGTCAAGGCAAACTCTAGAGGCAAACCAAGTGCTAACATGTGTGAAAACTACAAACTGCCTTGTCTTTCCTAAGATACACCTTCTGTTAAATACTTTGTGTCAGCTAACGTGATAAGAACACATCTTTTCTCCTAGTGAAGGCCTGAGTTTGTTCATGCCTAACACTGGTCTCCTTGTAACAAACACTGATACAAGGTTAGATTCTGCTTGGAGGCTAGCGCTACGTCTTCACTGCCAAAAGAGGTGATTTTTTCTTTTTTAACAGTGAGACAACTAGTGCAAAGGAGCTCTCTCACTGTCGAATCCTAGTGGACACAAGGCACAGTTTAGTTTTTACCTTGTAGCAAGATAAAGTCAACACCCAGCTATATTGAGGTAAAAACTACAGAAACTTGTCTCCATTAGGGCTTGTCAGTGAGCAAACTAACTTGCATTAGCTAAAAAACACCAAACAAACCAAATAAAAAAGGTACATTTTTGGCAGAGAAAACAAAGCCTCAACTAGGCAAATCTGGAACAATTTTGTTGAAGTAAAATGGGCTTGTCTCCACTTACTAGGGGAAAGACCTGCTAAATGGACCACCGATCGCTCTCCCGTTGACTCCAGTACTCCACTGGAATGAGAAGCATAAGGTAAGTCGATGGGAGAGTTTCTCTCGTCAACCCAGCGCAGTGCAGACACCACAATGAGTCAACCTAAGGTACGTCCATGTGAATAACGTAGCTGGGGTCATGTAACTTAGGTCAACTTAGTCCCTCAGTCTATACTATTGGCGGGCAGTGTTTGATGTATTGGGGATCGATTTATCATGTCTCATCTAGATGCAATAAATGAATCCCTGAATCGATGCCCATACTCCACCTCAGCAGGAAGAGTAAGCGGAGTCAACGGGGGAGCCGCACCAGTCAACTCGCCGCCATGAGGACGGCCAGGGAAGTCGAACTAAGATACTTCGACTTCAGCTATGTGAATAGCGTAGCTGAAGTTGTTTATCTTAGTTCAAACCCACCCACTCCACAGCTAATGTAGACCAGGCCTTAAGGTAGACCTGCCCTAACTGAAGTCAGAATCTGACCTATACATTTAAACTTTCCTACTTTGTATTTTAATGGTTCTGTATTAATTCTGCCACCTCCCCATCTCCCTTGCTCCAATGTTCCTAATCCCCTTTGTATAATTTTTTTTAGAAAGCAGTTTGAATAGCTGCAGGGTCACACAGGGCTGCTTTCTGGCAAACATGCAGAGCACTTTTCTCAAGTGACATCAATATTGTACTTTATTTGCTGCCCTGCCAAAATGCAAGCGCATACACACACACACACACACACACAAATTCCTAACTAAGCAACATTCTTTAAAAGTTAAGATCATTGCTTGGAATAAAATATCTGGCATATTATAAATCCAAATTGACCATGCACGCCGTGTGTTGAAAATATGTGCAAAAATGCCTCTCTCCCAAAAATGTCTATTAAACCACTTCTGAGACAATACATTACTGTACCTTTATATGGCACAAAGGAGCTTAACAATACTTCGAGAAAACTATTTTACTAGGTAACAAAAAAAAGTTATGGAAAACAAAAATATTTGATACTTTTGGCAATTCATTTTACTACTTGCCTTTCCAAATGATTGGTGCAGTTCATGGAAAAAAATATTTTTGCGGTTGGGTCATGTTAATGGTTCTTTAATTCTTCTACTTGAAAGTTGGGATACAATTTCTCTCTGCAAAGCAATAAAGAAAAACAAATGGTACTTGGATATTCTGAGGCACACGTGGACAATCTTAGCGAAATATGGACTGGTGCATGGGCATCAAATACAGAACAGGCAGAAAGAATGTTTATCCCTACAAGAAATAATGACATTTCTGTGGATCTTTACACAGCAAATTGTACACTAAAGTTTCAATCGCAGCCATGTAATGGGGACTCTGAGAAGAACTAGTAGACAGGATATTTTATGGGAAGTAAAGGAAAGGATTGTTTCTATTTGGTCTTTTTTCATGAAACATCACAAAATAGTTTGCATTGAAGTAATGCATTAATGGATATGGTACTGGACTGGGAGTCAGGAGACCTGGAGTCTATTCCTGGTTCTGCCACTGACCAGCTGAGTGACCTTGGGCAAACAGCAAAGAGTCCTGTGGCACCTTATAGACTAACAGATGTATTGGAGCATGAGCTTTCGTGGGTGAATACCCACGAAAGCTCATGCTCCAATACATCTGTTAGTCTATAAGGTACCACAGGACTCTTTGCTGCTTTTACAGATCCAGACTAACACGGCTACTCCTCTGATACTTGGGCAAACACTTACCTCTCTATGCTTCTATTTCTCTTCCTGCTTGTTGGCTGTACTCTCTATCTAGATTGTAAATTTTTCATGATGGAGATCTCTTACTAGGTGTTTGTGCTGAGCCTAACAATGGAGTCCCACCTTGGTTGCAGCCCCTAGGTGGCTACCCTATAAATAATAATAATCATGTTCTTTGCCTCATATTTAGAGCCAGTGCTGCAACCCGTCTATGTGCAGAACTCCCTTTGCAGAGTAGGACCATTTACAGGGCAGCCCCCAGGCAGGCAATGCATGTGCCGTACTCACGCAGACCTCTAAGAAAGTAGACGGTATCGCTGCAGTTGAGGGGGGTTGTTCAGATCCACCAAGGAACAGGTTTCCTGCTGGATTACCCACAAAAGTTGTGCTGATATAAATCTCCTTACATCGGTGAGATAAGGCATGCTCCTGAGTTAACTCAGGCTTTTACTTGGGTGTTGCTCCTAACTCCCCTCCCATCCACACATGAAAACCGTGGAGGTGCTTGACACCCAGGCTTGCTGGCATAGATGGAGATAGATGCTGGCACTTGGGTGCTGCTCTCCCTCAGGCTGGTAACTTGCCTACACTGCAGTGTGGACACAGACTAAATGATTCAAGTGCTAATAATCCTCCAGTGCCTTACCACAATTTCCCCTATCCAGAGCTCTCCCACACTTCACTGGGAAGGAATCATAGAGCAGCTCAGCCTCCTATGGTGCAAAGAACCATGCCTCCCCAAGTCCCACCAACACACCTCGGTGAGCACAGCACCAGGGAAGACACAGTAACTGAGGGCTATGCAGTACGACCCAGGTTAGGCCAACTCAGGTGCTGATCACCTGAATTAACTCTACAACGAAGAGAGACTCTCACTGTACACCCTGCAGGTTGCACTGGTTTAAGTAAGGTGGTGCAGATTTGTATGTAGATACGGTTCTCCCCACATGACACAGTATTTTAGGCTCCAACCCTCATGCCCTTTACCTTTTCCCCACAGTGCTGGTTTCCTGCAGTACATTTAATTATGATCAGGAAAGTTTATCAGCAAAAGTGCAACCAGGTTTAAAGAATGACCTTTCTCAAACTCTGCCCAAAAAACAAAACAAATCACTTTAGAGTTTCCAGCACCCATCTATCATTACACACGCCTGCGTCTCAGGTAAATTAGCAACCTGATTCTTTCCCCCACTGTTGCTTCCAAGAAAAGGACTTCTCATTCGCCATCCAGGTAAAAGTACAGTAAACCTAGAAGTAAATAAAAGGGCAGTAATCATATATATTTAACTGTATGCAGCCAGATCCCATTATTTGTAGAAATAGTGACTGAGGTATTTACATAATTAGTGTAGCTTTGTCGTTAATAAAGAAACGGTGTCATTTTATAACAGCTGCTGGCAGTGGTTTTCTTCCATCTATTGGAAAAACAAAGTCCACCTTTAAATGTGTATAATTTTCTGTAGTTAGTCGGGATCAGTTCAAAACTAGACTTGCGTACCGAGGAATGAGACTAGAGAATGGGATCGTCTCTCTTCTCCTAGGTCTCTCCTGCCATGGAGGGGAAATCAGCTGTCACCCTTTCTCTCTTTGCTTCTCCACTAGGTATATGCACTGGGGAGTGATTGGGGCATCTTCCCCCCGTACTTCTCATCCAGAGCATGGGACAGGGAAGCTGGGAAAGTAGGAACCTTCTCCTATTTGTGAGAGAAATACCCTTGCTCTCTCCAAAGTGGGACAGGTCAGTGGAAGCCACTGACGGTGTCTCCTGCTCTCTGGGAAGCAAGGAGAAGGCGCAGTGTGTCTCACAAAGAGGGGCAGTGTAATGGACGGAGGGCATCCCTCCTGTGGGCAAGAATGTGTATCACAAGGTAGAGAGAGAGCTGAGTAGGGGGGTGAGTTAACACACGTGGAGAGGGAGGGTCTCCTGAAGAAAGCACCTATATGGCATGTCACATGTTGGTGGCAATCAGGCGGGGTGGGTGTTTGAAGGGAGCAAGCATGGGAGATATGTATTCCTATGCGTGGGGATGGGAAAACACGTGGGACTGCACCCTGAAGAGGTGTCTGTGGAGGGTAGCTGCTCTCCTCCAGGAGTCGGTTGCCTGGAAATGCAGGAGGGGGCCACCCCGCATCGTCCTCCATGATTCTGTCAAGCAGCCGCCTTCCCGTGAATCCCAAAGGCCCTAAAACAGAATCATCTTGAAACACAGAAAAACTTTCTCTCTACCCGATCCTCATCTCCAGAACAAAATGGTTCCTAGCTTGTAACTAATGCTTTCTCCTGCATGAACTGGTCAGGCCAATCAAAAGTGCCCTATGAAGCCATTTGTCCAAGAGGCCCCTACAGGCTCATTGAAAAGAAAGCCCAGATGGGGCAAAGCCTCCTTCCCCAGTCTGGGCTAGTGCAAGTTTACAGTCTGGTCTCAGCTCATCCTTCTACTCAGAAGCACTTGTTGTGTTAGTGACAGGCAGTTAAATAGCCAGTGCTAGGTGGGGATCCTTACATTTTTGGGATTTCTGAACAAGTTCACCCCTGTGCAAACAGGTGTTAAGAAAACTAGAGAAATTCTGGTCCAAGACTAACTCTGCTGTGCTGTTTCCATGTCCCTGGGGGAAACTTTACAACTCTTCTCTGACCCAGTGTTTGTGGGGGAGGCTGGGGTCCCCACTTGGGTTTATATACACTGGTTGAGTCAAATTACCCTCCCCTCTGCTGGCCTTCCTCTGAAATAACAGATCTCACTGTAACCAAATATTACCGTTCAGGAAAGCCATTTTGCAAACAGTGAGGAGGCTTCTTCATTCTCAGGGGCTGGTGAAAAGGCCCTTTGTTCTAAAGCCTGCGCACCTGGCCAGCGTTATCGAAGGTGGCCTCTCTGGGCCCAGTGCTCTGAGCAGCTGCCACAAGGACCAGGCACATTTGCATCTGCATCGGCACAAGGCGAGCCGCCCGCCCCAAAGACCAGCGATGCACAGTTGGACAGCTGCACAGTCAATTTTCAGATGACTCCCCGCTCTAGAGGGACCTGTGGAAGGAGCAGGTCTTTTATTTTCTTTCTCTCCCCTTCCTAAAGCCAGCAGCTTGGGCTTCTTTGCTTCTGTACGAGGGCTGAATGGAGTAAAAATAAGCACGACTGGTGGAGAATGACACCCTCCTAAAGATGTCCAGAGATGTCACATCGCTTAAAACACTTCTGGAAGGTGCACAAATACTATGGTGATGTGGAAGGTATAAGCCTAGAATAGAATAGAATAGAATAGAATAGAATTATGGAGTCACTGATACATTCTGTGAAACCATAGTCTATTGTGTGCAAGGCAAAAATCGTTTTTCAGAGTAAGAGGCCAGAGTTAAAAGTTATCTGTCCTTTGGAGGCAGGGACATCACCCTGACCCTCATATCTCCACTTAGTTTACACTTTGATGTATGAATGCACTCCCAGTGATTTCTGTGGAAAAAGCATTAGGCCCAAGTTTATCCAGAAACTCAATGAGAGCAAAATCTGCATACCTGGTCACTGATTACCCAAGGGCAGAGTTTCCCTTTCAAATCAAGTTATATGACAGCAGAATTGTACAGTAAAAAAAAAAAAAATCACTAGCAAAACCAACATAAAAAACAAACTCCACATTTTTCATTCTTTCCCTTCATTTTATAGGATTTAGAAAAAAATATTTCACCATAGGAGTGAAGAAAACAAAGGGAAATAGAAATTTTTGTGCCTGTAGGGCTGTCATCTGGTACATAATAGATATAACCATGTTTCTGGTTCTGCTTGCATGAGAGCCTCTGGGAATTTTGCCCCTGACTTCAGTGGAAGGACGATCTGGCTCCTGTGAGTTAGTTTTGGGGTCCAATTTTACAAGCCCTTTGTGTGTGTAGACCTTCCATTGAAGTCAATGGGCTTGAAGGATTGGGTGACAAAAGTATTGTAATGATAGATTTCACTTTCTAAGTAAACATCCAAGAGCCCGAAAATCTAGTGCAAGGTGCCTGAAAATCCAGGGGCCGGAGCCGTCGGTAGTCACTGCAGGAAGAAGATACTCAGCTTCTTGTAAGATTGGGTCTGGTATATTTCTAACACTTTTCATTTTCAATAAATATCAAAGATGGATCACACGAGCTGGAAATAACAATTCACCACCAACCCCTTTTTCTTTGCAATACCACCATGGGGGTAAATTCACTATTTTGTCCAGGAGAGATGGGATTTTTCATTGTTTTCACAGCAGATTGGCTTGGTTTGCCAAGTGAAATAGCAAACATTTTCCCTAGGAGTACTAGAGACGATCTTATTTCAGACCCATCTGTTCTCATGAAACAAACCCCAGTAGTTTGGCACGGGACTAGCCTTCGTGTATTTGTTCAGATTAAAGCAATTTGTATATTAGAGAGTATCCGTACCTTGTATATCTTCAGTCTTTACCCAGATACCAACAGCTGTTCCACACATAAACGTAAGCTTGTATATTCATCGAATCCTGCCTCCCTTTCTAATGCTCTGAGAATCTCAATGATAACCTTACTCATGCCAGCAATCCTATTATCTGCTATAGGAAATGGGAGAAACTTTTGGAAGGATTTGACCATTTTCCTCTATGCTTTGTATCAAAACTTGGGGACACCGTTTAATTACTTAGGAGCTGCCTTCTATAGCTGGATTTGTTTGAATTGTTTTAACAATTAAGTCGATCCAAAGCCTAACAGAACCAGGGACAACAGCAGAGATTTTCCTTTGAAACAAAATATACAGATAGTTGTCTTGTGTTTCTTGGCTTTTTTAGTTTTTATGTAGTATCCAATATCACAGAACCTGGCAATAGAAACCCCATCGAGATTTGTAAGCACTTCTTGCCTTTCTAGGTATAATATATAGTATAGGCACAGGCAAAACCAATCTCCCTAACCCACCAATTTGTATTCTGGGGATAATGATCTCTAGCAACAAAATTTCTGGCTGTAGCACATATTTAAAACACACAGAGAGGAAATGTTTGCCGCTAACGCAAGGAACCAGCGGTCAAACTGTCCCCGTTCATTCAGTACATACGAACAAATCTAAAGGTTATTCTGACAGCAGCCAAGAAACAGAATGAAGTTTATCACACTCCATTCTTAGCTCATCCCCTTGTGAGGGAGAAAAGGTAATTACTGAATATATTTGTGGTCCGAGAAGGTTATAAACTGTGTACTGGACCCAACAGAGTAAAATGGCTCCTTGGGTAATTATCTAATTAGGTGTTTGGGGTACTTTTTTTTTTAATGCATACTTTGTGTTTTTTTTAAAATCCCTTTGCTCTGAAATAATTCCTCGAGCTTTCCAAATCTCTCACAAACAGCGTAATTAGATCATTAGGATGTGCCTTTAAAACTGGGATTTGCAATGGTTAAACAAAACAAAAAAATCCTCATCAAAATGTGTTTGGGGGTGGGGGAAAATGCAACCACAATTTGGAATGAAACCATAGTCTATTTATTTTTTTATTTGTATGGTTTTTTTAAAAAAAAGTAAATCAGTATTTTAGGTATTTGGATGATTTCCTGAGTAATCAAAGCAGTTAAAACATACTAAGGAAGTATTTCTTGCCAACAGTTATTTTAAAATCAAAGCTTTCTTTGAATTATGCAAATCTGGAATTTATAAACTTAAGTTTTTACATATTTATGTCTAAAAGAAAACCTAACAAATATAAATGTTGTGTGTATATATATACACACACACATAGATACCCTGACAAAGACAAGTCTGCAATGCAAAATTCTGAACTGCAATCTTGAGGTTTTAGTGGAATGATGAAAGACACCTCTCAAAAAGTTATTCAGACAGGAAACCTGGAAGGTTAATATAATCCTGCCGTAAAAGACATATATGCTTTGTTTACAGTTTTCTTCTGAATGTAAAAAAGGGTTTTGAGCGGCTTAAGGGAGATATGCAAAGCCAGGTCAGGATTGTCAAGGAAAAGATAAAAAGTTTAATGCCAAATGGTCTGAACAAAAGATTAGTAATAAATACAATTAAAATACATTAAAAAATACAATTCTAAATTGTAACCTACATAGACTGCAGCTAGGGACAAAAAATTAAAATATTTGCTGCTGTTTTACTATAAAATGTTGTTATGCATGGCTAAAATGATCTGGAAAAAATATTCCTGTTGTTTTCCTGTGTATCAGTAACTGAGTTTGGTCTGTCATAGTGTTACTGACAACAGTCCCATTCAGTCAATACTGGGGTTATATTGCAGTACCTATGGGGAGCATGTACAAAGGAAAGTTGAATAAAACAAAAATATTAGTTGGCAATTCGAAATGAGTTGTGTGATTGCTTAGGGCCCTATCCTGTAGTCAGGGTATTTTTAATAGAGAGAGAGAGAGAATGAGAATTCCCTATTGAAATAGATGGTGAGTCCTGATTTTTAAAATCAACAGGGTTTCAGAAACCTCGGGAAATAATTTCGGGGTGATAGCAAGTGAAATGTTGCCTAGAAAATGACAAGATTCCTCGGCTGGGGGCGGCTCGGATTAGCAAGGATGTCGTGGAGAAATAGCGAGAGAGCCGGGTCCGATGCCTGCGCGTTGCTTCAGTTCAGAGCTAACTTGGGAGAGGCGTTTAAAAGGAGCAAACTCCCTTTGCAGCAAACGTGCTCACTGTCCACTGATTATCCACCGGGGACGGGCAAATTAAGCCATCCGCGGGGCTGGATTTTTTGTTGCTGAAATAAACTAAGCTTTGGGGGCAGAATTTGTTCGGGGGAGTGTGTTGAAAGAGGAGACCGAGAGCAGATCAGGGTACGAGACTGTTTGCAATGGATCATTCTCCCCCCAGGAAATCAGGTTTCTGTTAATTTTTTGTTCTTTCTTTTTCCTCTTTCTTTTCTAAAATCTGTTCAGTTTTTACGCCCGCGTCCCATACAAAACAACCCGGGCTCCCCTGGCATGAAGACAGGCAGGTGGGCTTGAGAAAAGGAGTCGGGAAAGGGGCATTCCAGCGCCCCGACCCCTGATTCGAATTCACACCTGTTCCAGTTTCCCATTAAATACGCAGCGTTAATTCACGCCGGCTTTGCCGACTCGATCCCCTTTGCTGCAGGTAGGAAGCAGAGATGTTAAGAAACCCTTTGGTGGGGTGCTGGGGTTCCCCTCTGTCGGGAGAAGCGGCGCAGAGCTGCGGGATATTTTGGAGCGGGTAGCAGCTGGTAAATCATGGGCGTTAGAAGCGCGGGTCTCGGCTCCGGCCCTGGCCCAGCGGACAGTACGGAGACGGTAGGATTTGCCTTTAATTCGAGACTATCGGGATTTGCACCCTGAACTGGGTCCTTGTCTGTCCCAAGCGGCGTGTCTCATCTAGGCTGTGCATTTACTCTACGTGGGCAGATTTACAGGGTTATGTTGGGGCTCCTCCTAATAATGACCCGACACTCCCATTCACCCCCCGCCACTTCGGCTTTTCTCCTGTGGGACCCCTGGACCCGCTGGCTAATTGCAGCCACTCTCCCGTGCCCCCCACCCGCCCTCTGATATGACCCAACCACAGTTGCCTTGTCGTCTAAGCCAGTGCTTTGGAAAGGTCCGATCGTTGTGTGAATGCATCAAGGTCGCGAGGACTAGGCAGGGTCCCGATTTCCCCGGGTGCGAACACGTGTAAATGCACAAGGCTGCTCCCTCATCAGGGGAGATTTGCGAGCCTCAGCCGTTGCAGAAGAGGCTCACCCCCTAAAAACATGGATCTGATTACTGACTTGCTCCGCTCCGCGTGATCTCTAGATCTGGGGGGAGGATTCCTGCCGCCTGCCCACGTGTAGCGTTTGGTTAAGCATCAGCCTCTGCTGCCTGGATACCCTTGCCTTGCGCTTTCCCTCCATTTTTCAAAGTCCCTTTTCCCTGCTCACCTCCGCCCCCGTTTCTACTGGGTTCTCTCCAGTTCCCCCTTCTTACCTGTTCTGGACCGCGGGGCCTGGCGTGGATGTGGGATAGGATTCGTTCCTGTCCTCGGCTGGCGATTAGTTAATTGTTTTTTAATCGAGTGACTGGCAGGCAGCAATGCCGCTACCTGATCTGAAAGCACAACTGCAGGGATTGTAAGTGAACACTTAGTAGGGCTGGACTTTGAGCCAGTAAATGCAGGACAGGGGAAAAAAATCCAGTGGCAAGAGAATTATTCAGATGCAGCTGGACCAGCAGTTATTTCACCTGTTACCTACGGTATTGTGCCCCCCATTACTGTAGTAGCTGACCACCCCCCAATCCTTAATCTACCCCCCAGACAAACATCATGGGGCCTGGGAGTGCCACTCTCCGTCTCTTATAACTGGGGAAGTGAGGCACAGATCCTCCCAGGTGTTGGGCTCCTAACAGCTATTGAAATCAATGAATGTTAGGAGATGAAGTAGCTTTGAGGCTCTGATCCTAAGTGACTTGCTTAAGGTCATAGAGTGAGACGCAGGGCTGAGAATGGAACCCGTTTTCTGAATCCCAGGATCATGTCCGAACTGCTAAACCATCCTTCCTCCTGGCTACAGCATACTCTGTCCTAGCCCTCTTCTGTATCTTTGCGTACATCTACCCGTACACAGCTTTCAGCTGCCTGTGGAACACAGACACTGCACATCTCCCTAGCACCGTATAAATAGCGGTGTAGATAGTGAGGCACTGCTGAGGTGAGTAAAGACTCTTCTGAACCCTATGGGCACACATCCTACATGGCCCTCTACATGCCTAAGGACTGTCTCCCCCATTTACACTGACGTTTTTTAGCCATGTAGTGTCCTGCGGCCGGAGCCTTTCTCCACTGCCAGATCCTCTCACTGATGTGTGCAGCCTGCTTTTCACTGCAGGGCCTAGCTATGTATTCCTTACACACCACTACAGCCATGCATAGTTGTAGCCATACCTTCACTATCATGCTTGGCTTAATTTTTCCCATCACAACTGTTTTACACCAGTGTGACTCTATTGAGCCAAATTCTGTCCTAATTTACATGGGTATAAATCTGGAGTAACTTAATTGCCTATTGGAGTTATTCCAGACTCGTGCTGGCTTCAATGAGAGCAGGATTTAGCTCACTAACTTCAATGGAGTCTCCTGTTTTACCGCCATGTAAAGGAGTTAACAGGACAGAATTTGGCCCTGTTGTAGACTCCAATGTTGATTGATCAAAGAAGGGCTTTTATTCACTTGTCAATGTGGAGAGTCCAGAAGACAGAGATCTCATCATTCTGGGCCTCATCTAAGGACTGTAAAGGAGTCACTGAGTGTATTATGGCTGCTCCAAACAGAAACTTGCACCAAAATAACTATACAATGAATAATCTTTTGTTATTTCAGTGCAGGTGTGTCTATAATTTCAGAATAAAAGTGTCCTGTTTTGTTTTTGTCTGTCTATCTAATCTAAAATTAAAAATCAAAATAGAACACTTTTTTGGTGATGACCTTCAGTGCCAAAAAGGTGTAGTTTTAACATTGTAATATCTATCTTGCTATAAAATCCTAGTGGAGGCAAGTTGCAGATAGTTTTGATGTCTGTGCAGCTAACTGAAGTCAACACTAAACCTACACTTAGGGTGGACCTTGACTAGCTACATTTGTGTGTAGACACAAGGCCTTAGACATAGAATCAGCTCCTCTGATTAATAGCTTGGAATATCTGAAGATCATGCAGTTGAACCTGATGCATGAGGAAGGAGGATGGTCCCATGGTCAGGGCACAAGCCAAAGACTTGGGTTTGTGTCCCTGCTCTCCCAGGGTATGTTTGCATAGAGATTAAAATACTCATGGCTGGCCCCGGTCAGCTGACTCAGGTTCTGGGGGCTGAAAGATTGCTGTGTAGAAGTTTGGGCTCAGGTTGGGACCCTGTGAGGGTGGAGGGTCCAAGAGTCCAGGATCCATTTGGATGGCTACACTGATTTTTTTTTTTTTTTTTTTTTAGCCCTGTGAGCCAGCTGTGGCCAAGCCGTAGGTCTTTTATCCCTATGTAGACATAACCCCAGAGGTTTCCTGTGTGATCTTGAGCAAGTTGCTTAGTCTAGAACCTAAGTTATAGCCCAGCACAGAGCTACTTTCCCTGAAGTCTTGTCTACGCCAGACATTGCTGTTGTGGAAGGAATTAAACCTATACTGTTTCAAGCCAGTCTACGTGCTCTAAATCACTCTGCTTTTCTAAAGGAAATCAAAGGACCTTTGCTGCTGCCCCTGAAGTCAGTGGCATATTAACTTCAAGGAGAATACCATGAAGCCTTTCTCTAGACACACAACTGCAGTATCTTTTTGTTTGGTTTCTTTATCTGCAGAAGCAGATACGCTGAGCTTCATTGGTACCTAGACATTAGGGCTCAGATCCTCAGGTATTTAGGCTCCTAAATTCCACTGAAATCGATAGAAGTTAGGAGCCTGAATACCTTTGTGGATCTGGGCCTCCCTGACTTTTATTTCTTTAACTTTTTTTAATAAGACACATCTGCCAGGAGAGCAGTCAAAACCCAGAGTGTTCCTATTTCCCTGCACAGAGCAAGCCATTTTAGGGTGCTTATTGACTCTTGTATGTCATTTGGGCCAATTAGAACAAGGGTGGTTTTACTAAATGGTGATTCAGTTGTGAATGGTCTCCCGGGAGCATTGCGCGAATGCCTGCCTTCTTTGGGGAAGATGCAGTTAACACAAGAATGGCCATACTAGGTCAGACCAATAGTCCATCTAGCCCTGTATTCAGTCTCTGACAGTGGCCAGCACTAGATCTACAGGGGAAGTGTGCAGAAGGGGGCAATTTTGGAGAACTCCACTTGGTCTTCCCCTCCTGGCTTCTGGCAGTCAGAGGTTTAGGGTTGCCTGAGAATGGGGGTACATCCCTGACCATCTTGGCTAATAGCCATCCCATCCTCTATGAACTTATTTAGTTCTTTATTTAACCCAGTTATACTGTTGGCCATCACAACATCCCCTGGCAATTAGTCCCAGAGGTTGGTTGTGTGCTGTGTAGAAAAAGTACTTCCATATGCTTGTATTAAACCTGCTGCCTATTAATTTCATCAGGTGACCCCTGGTTTTTGTATTGTGGGAAAGGGCAAATAACACTTCTGTAGTCACTTTTTTGACAGTATTCATGATTTTATAGACTTCTATCATATCGCCCCTCGGTGGCCTCTTTTCCAACCTGAACAGCCCTGATCTTTTTAGCCTCTCTTGTATGGAAGCCGTTCCTACCCTTGATCATCTTTGTTCTCTGAATCTTTTCCAGTTCCACTATATCCTTTTGGCAACAGGGCGATCAGAACTGGACACGGGTGTGGGCACATTTATGGGATTTACATAGTGGCGTTATGATATTTTCAGTCTTATTTTCTATCCATTTCCTAATAGCTCCTAATATTCAGTTAGCCTTTTTGACTTCTGCTGAGCATTGAGAATTCTGACCCAATGGAGGGAGTGCTGGAAGAGGTGTGAGATTTGGCAGTCCCACACCAGGCCTTTACACTAACACATAGGTTTTACTGGCTTGAGCAGCAAGATATCATCCCTGTACCTGGGGATGGTTTTCACTCCAGCTCACCCTGAGATTTGGACAGAGAGAGTCCCAAATCCTCACAGATAAACAGGTGTCTAAATTGATGTCAGTGGGAGGTAGGCACCAAAATACTGCCTTTGAGGCCCTAAAACTGCGTTCAGTGCTCGGGTGGGTTGTATGGAGTATGAGATCTGGGAAACCCATTGGCTGTGTCTATACTACAATATTATGGTGACCTAACTCACAACTCTGCTATAATGCCAGAGCTTCACCTTTCCTTTATTTCTTCAGGGAGGACCCTCCAGAAGTTTATCCTGAATCCCAACCTATTTTAAGGGGACCTTGGTGCAGCTCAAATACCCTGGCATGTTAACAGCAGGTGGTTTCTGTGGGCCGCTTTGTGTTTGAAGCAAAGAATGCCTTTCCTTAATACGCATAAAGACTGTTTCCCTAGTGTTGGTAACCATGTCCCTCTGCCAGTCCTTTCTCATGCCCAGGTTAAACCCAGGAGAGGAGAATTGGAGCAGAGATGTATGGAGTATGAGATCTGGGAAACCCATTGGCTGTGTCTATACTACAATATTATGGTGACCTAACTCACAACTCTGCTTGTGTGCATACTCCTCCCCAGGAGTGCTTCTATCAATTGGATGGTCTGTGTGGGGCATTGTGGGGTGGCTCGTGAAAGCCAATAACAGTCGACGGAAGCAAAACAGTATCTACACTGACTCTGCATTGTTACTAAATCCATGCAGAGAGGCACTTAAGTCAGCAGAAGCCAAATTTAAGTGACCGTGCTTCCATGGGTAGGTTGACACAAGGCAGCTCACGTCAACCTAATTGGGTTGTGTTGACCAGGCCTTTGACTATGCTTTGAGGGTGGCTTAAAAATCCCGAAGGCAAGGAGCATGTGTGCAGGATATGGGGGGGTGATCTAAAGTGGAATGGAAAATACCTCCTCAAATGCAAAAGAACCAAACTTCACAGAACAGCTAGGGCGTGAATCCGGGGTTAGGTGGGACTCTGGTGTATCAGACATACATACGCTGGTTATTTAGGGTGACCAGATGCCCCAATTTTCATAGCGACAGTCTTGAAATTTGGGGCTTTTTCTTATAGAGGCGCCTATTATCCTCCCACCCTCTGTCCAATTTTTCCAATTGCTATCTGGTCACCCTATGGTTATTACACATGCATATGCTGTCTGTGGTGCAGGGATCCGGATCCGAGTCTGGTTGATCACATGCACGCCCCTTGGGCGCAGCAGGGCTCCTGGTTGGATCCTGGCTTCTCCCTGGCTGGGCACAGCTCCTATGGGGCCTCCCAAAGCCTAGGCCTCTCCAGCTCCTTCTCTCCTCGTTAGGAAGTGTTAGAAAGTTGCTGAAGTGCGAAATGAGCCTGCGAAAAGCTCGTTGTCCTAATTAAACTTTGACAAGGAGAGTGACAAGAGGCAATGGAGGGGAAACAATGCCACCAGTGTTGGGGACGCAGGCCTGAGCTGGGAAAGCCTTTGTCCCCGGGAACAAAAGCAGTTGTATGCATGTGTTAAAGTCCATTAAACTCCATCAGACCCAGGTGCAAACACCATCCACCCCAGAGACCCTCGGAACCCACCCCACCTTCCGAGAGCTGCACTCAGCACTAATCAGGGCACCACTCCCATGGGGCATCACATCAAAATGGCTCCCTTACAGTATAAATATTTTGCCCTGAAATGAATTATTGTCACTTTCATTCTGCCTTATGGGGCTGGTGAGTGGGGGCACCAATTGTGCTCTGTGGCCAGGCTGGGGCCTTTTGTTAACGAGGCAGGGAGTGGGGGAAAGGGCCGTCATTAACGTGTGTGTAATATAATCATTTAAAACTGGGTGGCTTTCTCTCTCTCTCTGATGGATCTGAAGAAGTGAGCTGTTTTTACCCACAAAAGCTTATGCCCAAATAAATCTGCTAGCCTTTAAGGTGCCACTGGACTCCTTATGTGTTTTTTCTCTCTCTCTCTCTGACATGCCTAGCTGCCTCCCAGGACTGCCTTACTCCCCTCCCTGTAACTGAAAGCAGGGACTAATACTTTATTGCAGGCCACAGTGTTTCGTCTTGTATTCATTAACCCCACCTAGGAGCGGAAATAGACAAATCTCAGTGCAGAGTGGGATCATGGACCCCAATGGACGAGTACTTGGCTTTTAAATGTTTTATTTACTGCAGCGCCAATGTACAAGGACAGTCATAATTTCCCCTACATTAAGATTTTATACCTCCCCTCCCCCCTCCGCGCACACACACACCCTGCCCCCAGAGGACAGGGCTAGGCCTTGAAATGGAAAAGGTAGCAGCAAAAAGAAAACTGAATTAGGCCAGGAAGGGATGGCTTAGGCCCAGAAGGGGACGACGATAATCTATATTTACTAGCTAGAAAGAGTAGCTGTGCAAAGACAAGCACATACACATGAAACAAAAACCCTTGCTTAGCACAAGGCAGATACATCTTTAAAAGCTCCCTGTAATGTTTGCGTTTCATAAGGCAGGAATAATGTTTGTCCAAGAACAAACCATTCCTGGGTCACAGTCTGTCCCAAGTGGACTTACTGGTTGGTTTCTGCCCCATTGCTATTTTCAAAGACTCATTTTAGAGGGATTTTTTTAAATGTGGTGGTAATAACAATTTATTACTGCTGACAAAATTGGGAGACATGCCTCTTATTTTGCAATTAGACATTAAGGCCATGATCCAGCAGCAACTTAAGCACATACTTTAACTTTAATGGGAAGTCAATTGGGACTGATCACGTGCCTAGAGTTAAGCAGGAAGTGTTTGCAAGATCAGGGCCTGAGAGGGTATCTTCTTTAAATCTATTTGTTTACTTAATTTATTCTGTGATTTTTCTAATTGCATGATTGCAGCAGGCAAACATTCTCCTACGGGAAAACCTGAGATGGGTGAGCTCTCTGGTGCTGCTCACTAATAATGTTACAAAGTCAAACGATTATCCCTGTAAACAGGAATGTTTGCAGCAGCTTGATTTGGGGCGGGAGAAGAGGTAATGGTATTGGGCATGTTGCATTGTAAACTGTTCAGCTGTGCAAGTCTGTGTGTACTGAGGCGTTAATGGAAAATTGTTGGGCACTGGGCCCAGAGCAGATGTGATCATGAATAAGAACGAAGAGGAGCTGAAGGAAAAAGCATATTTTAGGATCCTAAGATCCTTAGTAGGCATCCACTGCTTACAACACTGTGCACCTGCCTACAATGCTTCTTACCACTGTGAGATGGATAAGGCTAAAATCTATAGTGATATAATCTCTCTCTCTATAATACATATTTGCCTACAGATAATATGCAGCTAGCTCTTTGCAGGCAAAGTAATGCCCTGGTCTAGATTACTGGATCAATCCAGGAAGTGGATCCAAACGTACAAATCGTGTTTTCTGTAGCTTCATAGTATTGGCCACCTTGATTGGTTTATAACACGAGTTCTCAAGGTTTTTTCCTAGTGGGCCCCACATTTTAAGAGCGATTATCCCATCCCAAGGACAAAAATCACTTCCATTCATGCTCCCATTTCCCCAGAGCCTGGTGCTGGCAAAGACAAGGGCTAGGAGGAGGGAGTTAAAGAGTCCTTCCTCATGTGAGATGTCAAAACATTTTGCTATTTTATTCTTTCCCTACCTACTTCACAAAATATTTGTGGGCACCAGAACACCAAAGAGAAGGCCACTCCTAGTCTTCAGAAAGCATAGCTCCATGCCTGTGATTTGATTGAAAGAAGATGATTTTGACGAGATCTGTTGCTTAGTTAAACATGATGTAAATTATAAAGGGCTATTTTGAAAACCAAATGGTTGCTTTGCATTTAGGACTGAGATTAGACTGTCTCATGTTTTACTACTAGCATCATAGCCATACCTACGTTGTTTCATTGCGTCTTCTCACCTTTAGAACATGATTTGTTTTGTTGGGGGAGTAGGGAAACTTGCCTTCAGTCATAGAACTATTACAATGAATGCTGTTACATCAGTGGGGTGAAAGAATAAGTGTAGGAAGAACAATGGACCATACAAATTGATGTCCAACACTCTCTTGATCCAGAATGGTGTCACCTCCATTAGACGCAGCCTGGTTTTCAGCTGACGGAAATCAGCATAGCTACACTGAAGTTAAACTAATTTATCCTACAGCCAATTCCCTAGTCAGCCAGTGGGCGAGGCTTTTATGCCAGATTTGCTTCCAGGCATTGCCATCTAAATTCCCCAGCACCACTGTGCTGAGAGAATGAGGCACTATCTAAGGGCTTCCTGTCAATTCTCCTGGATACAAAGCAAGTGAACCTGGAAAACAGCACAGGAGCTGTGATCTGAGTACCTAGGATGCAGGAATCAACTGCAGGCGAAAAATCCACCTCAGTAAGATTAAATGAGAGGGAAAACATGGTTAAAATGCCTCCCTGACCCTGAGGTAGTTTGATCTAATCCCAGCAGCCCTTGAGGCACAGATTAGTCTGTGAGACAGCCATGGCAGTGCACCGTCCCTTGAAGTGACAGGGACCCGCCCACCAGTGAGCTCACCCTCATGGCACGGGTAGACAAAACTGATGCACAAAGGTGTGTTCCGGTCTAACTGGCGGCCGCACGTGAAGAGCACATGGCGTGTGACCCAGCATCAGGAAGGCAAAGGAGCTAGTGCTGGATGCCCGAGAGGAGGTGGGGGAAAAAGTGTTGAGAGACAGGGCTCTGCAACAGTGCAAAACAACAAATTAATCCAGAGCTGAAGCTGTCATCCTTAAAGCATCAGGCTATGCCGGAGATATTGCAGACATCTGTAAATATTGCTGCGGTGGTTGAACGCAATAGGATGAGTCAAGAGTGGTGTGACCTTTATTTTAATAGTCTCTTCCTGTTGCATCTACTTCTGACACATCTATGAACAATTACGAGCTTACCCATTTTTCACCATCTAAATGGCAACCTGGTCTTATTGCACAGAGCATAGGGTTGAGAACCAAAAACACCTGAGTTTGAATCCCGGCTCTGCCTCAGACTTGCTGTATGGCTTTGGGTGAATCAATTAGTTTGACCCCACTGGATGCCTTCGACTCCCTCTGAAGGCATTTCAGCAGGTGTCAGGACCCAGCCCCAACCTCTCTGGATGAAATTCAAGCCCTGGCAAAAATAGATAAGACTCCTGTTGAGCTGAGGGGAGTTGTGCCCGCTTACGCCAGGACTGCATTTGTCCTTCTGTGTCTCATGTTCCCTAGGAGTAAAATGGGGGTGATCATTTTTGTCTTTGTCACAAGGGGATCAATAAATGTTTTTGGATCTCTTTTGAAGGTGAAAGTTTTATTGTTCTTACGGGTGGCATTATTAGGGGAGGCTACACATGCAAGTGGCTGGTCAAAGTGCATTATTTCTGCCCATCCTTTGTGTCACCAGCTCATGCCCTATATTCATGTTATTTCCAAGCAACCTTTTAAAAGAACGAGTAGCATGCAAAACATCTGCCTTAAACACATCCCTCCAATATCCATAAATTCACACACACAACCAACCGGTTATGACTAAAATACTCTCCCAACAATGGCATATAAATAGACCATCTCCCTTTATGATGTGAAATACACGTTGTTTTGTTGTCACTCCATCAGGAGTGACCCACTGGCATGACTTGTTAGAATACTCTGGAATTTCTTCTTCTCTTTCTACTTCTCCTCCAGATATTTTGTCATGCTATAACACTAATACTTGGCACTTCAGCTGAGCAGTCCTGGTAGGTAAAATAAAGACTGAGGGCAATGCATTAATTCTAACAGTGCACTTTCCACTCTACCAATTTTCTAATGCATTCCCTCTGGCTAGACCTTACCCAGTTAACTTCCTCTACATATGACAGTGGATGATCAATCCATCGGGAAGTAACGCACTTGATGGTCCAAATTCTGACGGACAAAGAGAGTACATCCATAGCTACCTGGAATGTACGAACTCTAAATAGTCCAGGAAAATTAGTACAGGTAATCAGAGAAATGGACAGAGATAAAATTGACATCCAAGACTTTGTGAAGTTAGATGGAAAGATCAAGGTATGATAACATCTGGAGAAAAAACAATGTTCTATTCAGGAGGAACCAAACATGAGAGCTGTAGGAATCATCAGGAATAGCGCTGCAAAGAAATCCCTTCTGAATTGGCAGCCAATATCAGATAAGTTACTGGCAGCTAGGTTCCACTCTCAGCACATTAAGTGAACCATAGTCCAGGCATATGCGCCTACAACCGATGCAGATGAAAAGGACAAAGAGGAATTCTATACAGAACTGAATGATGTAATGAAAGAAATACCAAACCATGATCTTGTCCTGGTTATGGGAGATCTTAATGCCCAGACTGGAAATGAAAGATGAAATTGGGAAAGAGTCATCAGCCCACATACAACTGGAACAATGACAGACAATGGCACACACTTCTTGAATTTTGTGCTAAAAACAATCTTAGCATCTGCAATTCTTTCTTCCAACATACACAAAAAGACATGGATTTCACCAGATGGCCGTACACACAATGAGATTGACTATATCTGTGTTAGAAGTGGAAAACATCAGTGTTAGACACGAGTATTCAGAGGAGCAGATATGGGAAGTGATCACTGGTTGCTGAAAGCACACATCAAATTGAAGGTTAAAGCGCTCAAAAAGAAAGAACGCAGACTCAGATGACTCAACACACAGAAACTACAAGATTACGGGATACGAAAAGAGTACCAGATAGAGGTCAAGAATGGGTTTGAGGCTCTTAAAGATCTTGAGGAAAACAAATGGAAAAATACTGGGATCTTATCTTTTCAGCTGCTTCTAGCATAGCTGTTTTGAAAATTGGTCGAAAGAAAGGGAGCAATAAAGAACAGGGGAAGAAAAAACATGGAAAATTATAGACAAAAGAAGAAAACAAAAGGCTCTGGTACTACAACATGTGACTGAAGGAACAAAACAAACCTATAGAAACCTTGACAATGCAAAAGAGATAACCGAAACTGGATAGAAAGTAAGGCCAGTGAAGCTGAAGAAGCAGAGGAAAGAAATGATACAAGAACAGTCTACACGATCCGGACACAGTTAACAGGATATGGATCAAAATTCAGAAATGTCACAGTGACAGGAAAACCAGGAGAAATTTTGAAAACACAGGAGGAACAAGAAAATAGATGGGTGGAACACTTCAAAAGTGCTACACCAATTACAAGACTGGAATTTAACAATGATAAACCATTAGACCTAGATATAGATCTATCTGAGGTAAAAATCAAAGTTTTTTTTGTTTTTGTTTTTTTTTTTAAAAAAGGCATTGCAGAAGCTGAAAAACAACAAGGCACCTGGGTTGGACGGCATTCATCCTGAGATGCTTAAATATGGAGGTGAAGACATGGAATCGGTCATCTGTTTGCTGTGCAACAAAATATGGACGGAGGAAAAAATTCCGGAAGAATGGACCCTCGGTATCATCAAGTTACCAAAGAAAGGTGATCTAAACAACTGTTCAAATTGGAGAGGAGTAACACTTTTTTTTCTGTCACAGGAAAAGTATTAGCAGCAGTCCTCCTGAACAGAATGAAAGGAAAGATGGATCCTGCATGAACAACAATCTGGATTTAGATAAGGGAAATCTTGCGCAGATGCTATTTTCATCCTGAGACGGATTACTGAGAACACAATTGAATTTCAAGGCAGCCTTGTGATCAATCTTGTTGACTTTCAGAAGGCATTTGATAGTGTAAACAGAAAAACAATATGGAAAATTGTGGAACAATATGGAATTCCAACAAAATTAATCAACATTATGAAGGCATTCTATGCCAACACAAAATACTGCATTAAAATGGATTGAGTAAGCCATTCAGCATCAAGACAGGTGTAAGGAAGGGGTGTGTCCTGTCTCCTTTTTTTGTTTGTTAGTCAAAAACTATGGATTAAAACAATGACAGTGATACATGTGGCCTAAAATGCAAGAATTCAAGGCTATTTGATCTGGACTTTGCTGATGACATTGCTTGTCTCAAAGAAGATGCCAATGCATTACAAAAATGCACAAACCAAGTAAAAAGTAATGGAGAAGCTACAATGCAAACAGTGGTTCCCAAACTTGTTCCGCCGCTTGTTCAGGGAAAGCCCTTGGTGGGCTGGGCCAGTTTGTTTACCTGATGTGTCTGCAGGTTTGGCCAGTCGTGGCTCCCACACACAATTTTATATCTTGGAAATACCATCAGCCAAGATGGTACTAGTTCTGAGGAAATAAGAATTGGAGATATACCAATCACCTAGAACTGGAAGGGATCTTGAAAGGTCATTGAATCCAGCCCCCTGCCTTCACTAGCAGGACCAAGTACTGATTTTTGCCCTAGATCCCTAAGTGGCCCCCTCAAGGATTGAACTCACTATCCTGGGTTTAGCAGGCCAATGCTCAAACCACTGAGCTATCCCTCACTCTGCCCCCCACTGCATTTGGGAGACTCAAAAACATCTCCCTCAAGACAAAACTGAATGTGAATTATCGCCATCACAACATATATCAGTGAGATGTGGCAACTTACCAAGAAAGATATGCTAAAACGGGATGCATTTCCTAACAAATGTCTGAGAAGAATATTGGGACTAACATACAGAGACAGGAAGACACATGAAGTCAGAAAAATGACTGACTGGACAAGGCACCCTCTCCCAAATCCTCTACAAAAGAAGGCCTCAGTGGCTGAGAATGGGAAAAGAGTGCTTACCAAATACCCTCCTTGAATGGAAGCCAGAAAACACAAGATGAAAGAGGAAGACCTCAAATAATAGGGAAACAAACAGTTCTGAATGACATCAAGCACCTCAAATGGGAAGATTTGGAGAGAATGGCAGTTGTCAGGCAAGGATGGCAAATGTGGGTAGCCCAATATGCAGCAAAGCACGGGCTGGAATAAGGTCTAAGATAAGGACTGGTCCCAGTCCCGTGCCACCTAGTGGCCCAGTTGGGAATTGCACTTTATGGGGAACCAAAAAAATCTTCGTAAAATATGCGTAACTCTGAGATGGGCCAGTGAGTGCCGGTTTTAGTTTTGCAAAACCAGTCTGAAATAAAGGCTTGTCCAGATAAAATGGACTTTAGATGTGCTCCACCCAAAAGGTCACAGTTTTGTCCAACTTTTTTGCAACAGGCAAGCTAGGATGATTTTGACTTGGCTGACAAGATTTTGCAAAGTTTTAGTGAAACTTAATGAAAACTAGGAATAGTTTGGATCCAAGTTCCACTTTCTCAGAACCACCAAAATTTGCGGATTTCATTGAGATTCTTGCTTTGACCCTTCTCTAACCTAAATGAGAGTGACAAGCTCAAAAGTGGTGGGTAGTTTATAAACAAATAGAAGTTTCTACCTACCTAATTTATCCCATAATTTTCTCTGTCTGACTGATTTGATGACAGTATTCCCTAAAGTGGTACCTACATACCAGGATAGCTGCAACAAAAAGTGAAAATTTTATTTAAAACATAATATCCCCCACAAATTATTTAGAAATAATGCACATCGCCACTTGGTTTTTATTGCTAGGCATCTGTCCCTTTCAGTATTTGCAGCTCACAAGGGAAATCTGGATAGCGATTTGTAACTAATGTGGCTCTTCTGGCTGTGGAAAATATTATGTTGTGTTACTTGTCAGCTTTTACAAGCTAAGCCAAGCAGCACCTGACTGGGTTATTACCCTGATGGAAGATCTCAAAAGAAATGCGGGAAGTGATGCTTATGATTCATGTTGTAGTGCTTTCTCTTCCAAGTCAGTATTAACCATTAGATGGGCATGATGTTATGGGTCCACTGCCACTGGTGGTGCTATTCTTTTGGCCAAGATATAAAAGCAAAATCCTGATTTCTCATGGAGATTCGAGACACCATAAAACATTTTGTAGGGTAACTCTGGTGTCCTGACTCATCTTAATATGTTCTGTGGAACATTTATATCAGACAAAAGGAAGTATGGTGAAGTTTCATTTTGATAGTAAATTTTCCTTGTAGCGTATTTCACATAAGTGCATGTCTCTTTACTAAAAGAACAGGCGTGCTTGTGGTACCTCTTTTTGCGGATACACACTAACACGGTTGCTACTCTGAAACCTGTTTCTATATACACATGTATTGACTTGCCCTCGGTATTCAAGTCCTGCAAAAACTTACTTACATGCCTAATTTTACTTATAGTGAGTGAAGTTACGCAACTGGGTATGCCGTTGCGGGATTCGGCTCTAAATCTGACTCTTTGGACATGCTGTGAGTCTCTTACAGCTCTTTGAAGAAAAGGACTTCTCCTGATGTTTAACTTATATAATGTTGATAGCTTGACCAAGGTGTGATGCGTACACATAATGGCCGATCATCTCCTCAAGTGAGTTGCAGCTGAAGGACCCAGTTCTGTTTCCTTTCAAGACAGTACAGCAAAACTGCCATTGTCTCAACTAGGACAGGCTTGAGCTTGAAGTCAGACCCAGATAATACAGTAGATGCATGTGGGACTTGGGGAATCCAGGTATCCTACTAGTCAGGAGCTTTTTTTGTTTAATTCTTCTTTTTCTGTCTCTTTGGAATATTCTGCAAACCAAAAAGCCTCCCCGGAAGACATGAGTGTGCAGGTTCAGGGGAGGAGGGTTGCATGAGTAAAGGGAGGTTGTTTGGTGCACCAGGGAAGTGAGGGAATTCCAAACAAAGGCAGCATCCAGGGAAGCATGAAGTTGAAGACAGGGGAAGGATTCGCGGGGTGAGCCAGGAGACAGGGATATAGGGCAATTCCCCATACATCTAATGAGGTGGATGCTGCCTTTTCTGTGGGATATGGACATTGCTGCTGAGATCTATGCTATTGTCACCTTGAGGGCTTCAATGCAAATGGGTTTTGGGAGGTGTGACTGTGAGTAGCCTGAGGCTGACTCACCGTTCTTGGCAAGTGGCAACTGTCCCTGCATAAACCAAATTGAGGAGATAATTGGTAAAGGACTGGATGATTAACTGGTTAACCATGTGATTCAGCTGAGGACAGGGAGGAGAGGGGAAGGCCAGAAAAGTGAGATCTCTTGCCCTGGACCTAAGAAAAAGACAAAAGCCATAGAGGGGAGAGAAGGAGTTGTATAGCACACTGGAAATAAAGCACTTGCTGTCAAACTTTCCAGCAGGGTCCATGAGGGCTCCTTGTAGTAAGGAACAGAGGGTGAAGGGCCCCCCCTTGTGACACACGCCCTTGTGGTTAAGATTTTAGTTATGACTTAAAGGCATGAATGGAGAGACATCTCCCTGGGCCAGGTGCAGTCATGCAGGTACCCAAACTGGATCTTCAGGATTTGAAATAGGAGGTGCCAACAGGGCCTTCTCCAGAACTCTGCCTGCCCTGACTTGATCCAAAATAGCCCTAGACAATACGCTTGCAGGCATCTCTTGAGAGATGAGTCTCAAAGCTCATTGCATCTCAGACCGGCTGGGGAGGGATGGCTGGGCTGAGGATATGACACCTGTGCCAAGTGCTGAGGTTGTCAATCATATGCTCTTTTGGTGGGATGAATGTAACTTTTCAACATTGCCAAAGCTCTTTGCCTACCCTGCAGCACCCAACCAAGGTGGAAGCTGACCCTGCTCTAAAGACAGTGGCTAAACTTTTAATGGGGGGGTTGGTCCGTGGTTGCCCTGAAAAGACCAGAGAGACCTAGCTCGGGCTCTGGTGCCTAGCCCAGGGGCTGCATGTTGCTTTTGGAACTCTGCACTTTTATTAATAGGTTAATTTGCTATCAAATCCTCCCCCCCCTTATATCTCACAAGGAGGAACTAGCGTCTGTGGCCATGCAGCTGCCCTCCCCAGAGGACACTTTAAAAGCAACCCCCGCTGCTTAATGAGACACTTACAATCCCCCTCATTGTTTGAGCCCGGCCCTCATTCCTAGGGCCACAGCTTGGCCCAGCTGCTGCTGCCGCCGCCGGAGCACGGGGAGCCGGAGCGGGGGAAGATGTACCTGCCCTGCGGCGCGGTGCCAGGGGATGGAGGGGGCGTGGCTTGGGCGGCGAGCGGAGCCAATGGGCGCTCGCCGGCCGGGAGCCCTTAAAGGCCGCGCCGCCCGGCTGTCAGCCGCAGAGGCAGGGCAGGCAGCGGGGCGGCCGGAGTGCGGGGCTCGCTCGGTCGCTCCCCTTCCTCCCGCGATGGCTGCGGTGAACGGCGCGGTGGAGAACGGGCAGCCGGACAAGAAGCTGCCCGCGCTGCCTCGGCCCGTGGGGAACCTGGAGATCCGGCACACCAAGGTGAGCCGGGCGCTGTCCACCTGCCGCGGGCTGGGGCTGGGGCTGGGGCTGGGGCGAAGCCTGCGACCCGTTATCCGCGCTGCGCTGCTCTCCGCTCTGCTCTGCCGGAGGTGCCCATGGCCTGGCTGGCAGGAGCCCCGCGCTGGCCCGTCCCCAGATAGCAGCGTGTCCCGCAGCAGCAGCGCGACCTGAAAAAGGGGACCCCCGTCCCCCCAGAGGAGGGACTCCGCTTAAATCCAGTTGGGTGGGGAAATTACCGCTTTCCGAACACCCCCGCCCCCCGGGAGACTCTTTATTCTCGCCAGGAGTCAAGGTGCCTGGCTGGTCACAACCTACGGATTGGTTCCAATCTGGTCAGCAGCCAACAGTGATTTAAAACAACCCTAAATGTCCAATCAATGTGAGCGGACTTTAAAATAATACAGAATGTACTGGGGCCTGATCCTGCATCCCCTCAATCCAGATTGGATTCCGCGGGGGAGCTAGGTGCTTCAGGAATGCATGTGCGCCTCTTTATTGTGTTATGTCAACAATAATATTCAAGAGTAAATGGGAAAATTGGGTCATTTCCTCCTCAAAACCTGAGTTTGCGAAAACTTTCCCTGCTTTGTTATAATTCTTCTGTGCTTGTTTGGGGTCCTGCTCCTACAGAAAAGTGTTGCACTTTCCATTGTCGCAGGCTACGTCTGTCTATACTTTTAATTAACTGCAGATCTCCCCCGCCCCCGTGTCTGCTGTGATTGAGGCTCAGTTAAATCCTTATTGATCATGCAGTGTTTTGTTTAGTTACCTTTTTTAGCTTGATGTTCCACAACCGCAGTCTGTTCTCTTGTATTTTAACAGACTGCAAGTTTATTGTGGTATTTGTAGCAAGTGGAGAAAGGTGTCAGTTCTAGGAGTGATACAAAAAAGTGCATGTCACTGGACCTATCCTACCTAGGGAGACATGTCAATTGCAGGAAATCAAGTGAAATCGATTGGGGGGGGGGAATGTTTCCCTCCCAAAACTTATGATTTAGCAATTTCTGCTACAAGTTGAAGGTGTCATAGCTTTCCTCTTCTGCATATTAGACTCATTTCAGCACCAAATGAAGGTGCATCTGTGTATTCCTGAATGTGTACCACTTACTCATCCTGTTGTCCAGGATTTTGCTATGGAAGAAAATGTTTTTTGTACTGAGTATGGACATGTGTCATCCTGGGTCACTAACAGGGTGATGCCTTGTTCCCAAATTATTATGTTGGGTTTACAACAGCCAGTTCTCCAAGATATGGAGCACTTCTTGGGAACTGAGAGGACTCAGTAGAAGTCAGATCTGGATAGAGTGAAGCTGTGAGGCGGATAAAAAGAACTTCCTTTAAAGCAGGTTTTTTTTCTGTGAATTCAGTCCTGTTCCCATTGTGGATACTGGGGAGTTTGCATTGGCTTCATTGATGGCAGGATCAAACCCTATATTTATGATATAGGAAAGGGAATTGGGGAATCGATGCAAGGTTCAGAGTGACCTCAGCTTCTACCACAGGCACCAGGAGTGAAGAGTGCTCCGCAAAGTTTAGGATCAGACCCAACATTGCTGGTTGCGCTGATCTTACCCCTCTCAAAATATCTGATTTTACACTTGAAAAAAGCTCCTGGTATCCTTGCTAAAGTCAGGACTTCAGTGTAAAAACACACAACCAAAAGTCCAGTCGGCTCTTATGTGATCAACAGTGCTTCCCTTTAAAACGCCTTGGTTGTCCCAAGCCACTGAACTATAAAACTTCCAAAGCCTTTGTCAGAAGACTCCTGGTTTTCCTACTTTGTTCTTGATATTCAAGACATCTGCTCATTGCTGGTTTCTAAGGCACAGAGTTGAGAGTCATTGCAGACCTCAACATCTCTTTTAGGAATTGTCACGTCGTGGTAGATAACCCCCTATGTTGTATTCATCAGTATCCTAACACACCAGTTCCTGTAGTGGAGGGGCTGCTTAGATTTATGCTGCGCTATTGACATATGACCTTTACTTTCCTAATTTCAACTATGCAGCTGAACTAAACTGGCTTGTGGGGTTTAGAATGTTTTAATTAATATAAAATAATTCATGCTTCCTACGTTTTATATAAGAGAGATCATTATAATTTGTCCCTCAGCTGCAAGAGGACAAATAAAGTTGAACTGCATTAATTTCTGAAGTTGAATGTTGATCCAGGTACACACTGAAGGAACCAAATTTGATTAGCCATTTATTAATTTGTCAGCGGATAAACCTTCTTAAACCAGTTTTCCCTACATTGCTTTTTAAAAGCTGAGCTTTCTGCTAACCTGGAACTTGCATCTTCTGCTGCTGGTTTCAGAGTGCTGTAATGTTACTTTGGACAGACTTTTTTATTAACTTCACTGGCGGTTGCGTGTGAGATGGATGTGGAGAATAGGACCCCTAAAGATGTCTACACAATCAAATAGACTGTCTCAAAAGTGAAAAATGTTAGAGTACAAGTTCTGCTTCTGATTTGATGCTCAGAACATATCATCTGATGAGGAAAATTATGGGCAATTTTAAGCTTAGAATGATGATAAATACACATCTATGGGGGTATTCTGCAAACTCTATCAACTTGTCCCAGACATTTGCAGCTGTCTCCAAACAGCACTCGTTGCTCTAAAGCGTGAATCTTATTCTCAGTTCTTCTAGTTATTGGATTGGGGAAATTGTTTCAAGATCAAGTCTTGTATTGATCAGCAAGATGCTTTTATGAAGCAGTGATCGCTCACAAATGATCTTTCTATAACGTCCCTAGAGATGAAAATGAAAGATAGTGCAGTGATGATCCATGTAATACACGCAGAGTGACCTTCTTATGGAAGACTCAAGCTTAGTTGTATGAAGCTGAAAAAAATCTTGGCGATTCTGTCCATCACCTTGAATCTGCCATTCGCTAGAGTGACTTCATCCTTTCTCCAGCTCCCTCATCCATAATTAATGCTAACACATAGATGCAGCAAAATGGTGCACCGTTCATTAGTAATTGTAAACATTCCATTGTCATTTCATGGGCTTCCCTTCCTGTATCTCTCACGTTTGCAGTGAAATGTTCCTCATTTTAGATCCAAATTTGCCTTTTGTCTTCCATAAACCTGCTTACTCTTACCATTTTAAAATGTTTGCATCCAAAGTGCTGGATTGTAATTTGTGAGCTCCAGGCTACTTAAAACTTCCTGTGCACAAAATCTTCATTTTGATGTTGTCACGATGAGTTTTGAAATCATGACACCTCTGTCCCCCTCCGCCCGCGGGCCCCCCCCTCCAAAAAAAGTGAAAATCATCCAGGATAGGTAGATCTAAAAATCAACTTTCAGACGAGTTCGCACTTAAGCAGCTTACTCCAATATGTGCTGCATGTGCTTTGGAGAAGCATTCAGAGAAAAATATTTATTATGATACTGATGTTAAGGAATAATTATGCTTTGAAATGGGCAGGAAAAGAAACCCATGGGATCCAATTCAATGGGAGTTTTGAGTGTGCAAAGACTGCAGGTTTGGTTGGGGTTTTGGTTTTTATTTTTCATTGTGGGACAAAATTCTAGCATGAGCTGATGTGCCAATAGACTTGTACATTGCATTGAAAAGGTGAAACACTTTTCTTCAAATTAAAATAATTTACTAGCTTGCAAAGATTAACCAGGGCTTATTGCCTAAAGACTATGTTTAATCTCTTTATTTACAAAGAATCATTAATAAAAGCATCAGATAGTGTCAAGCTGGGTCAGAATAGTGCAGATGCGTGTTGAATCAATCAATTATGAACTGTGCATAGACACCAGTATATATCAAATACAAAAATTTTAATCATTTTAAAAAGTATTTGAATGCATTTTTAGTTATATAACGCTGGGACTCTATTTGCCCTCACTATAGAAAGACCATATTTTGAAAGGCTTATGATTTTTTTTATTTGCATTTATGAATAAATTGCCATAGACAAAACTTTTGCAATTGATATTGACAAAGACAAAAGACGGCAAAGTGCTAGGGGAATTTGTGAGTAAGGACTCCTTGGGTGAGGTAGCATTGCAAGATTGGATCCATACTGCACATTCACTGGTGGTAAATACTAATGGAGAAATCACTGGTGAGTAGCCCAAAATAAGCAAGATTAGCAGCATATACCCAACATCTATAATGTTTGTGCTTTGTGCAGCAGAAGGAGCTATGGTGCTTGAAATATGTAGATTTCTCTTGGTGTCTGCTTGCCATGCCCAAAGATATGGGTTTGAAATAAACCCTGGTTTATTTCACAAGTCAAATCATATGAATTACACTGTGTGGACCTGATCCTGCATTCTTTGGTCAATCAAAACTGACTTCACTGGACCTTTATGTATGTGTGCTTCCCTTGGTTTGGTTTGTTTAACTGCTGATTAACAACGGAAACAGCCGTTAACATTAGGGCCTAATCTTGCAAAGGTGCTAAATGCTCTTAATTCCCTTTGGCTTCAGTGGGTTCTCCACCCCTTGCAAGATCAGGCTCATAGAGAGAGATACTTGAGCCTCCAGATGGTACATGTGTGTTTGCTATTTTTTTTTTTTCTTTTTGACCCCCTTAGATATTTATTAACAACGAATGGCACAAATCCATGAGTGGAAAGACGTTTCCTACACATAATCCCTCAACGGCTGAGAAAATCTGTGATGTAGAAGAAGGTGATAAGGTAAGTTTTCTCTGAGATACAGATCAGGAAAGCGTTCTGGGTATGTTTTTGCTTTTGCTACAAAATGTGATTGGTCCAGCTGCAGGTTTAAAGCCTGTGGTAGCTAAACATTTTGTCATGCTTGTTCAAATGGATTAGAGAGAATCAATTATGTCCCATTCCGCTAGAATCATGAAAGTTGCTTCTTTGCTAGGTATGGTGATTACTGTAACGATTTTAACCAAATTTTAGGCATGATCCCACGTATTGTTTGCAAGGTTAAAAAGTGATTTGATTAAACAACTATTGCCCCATTGCAGCCCCTTTTTTGGTCACTTATTTGATGTATTTCAGCTCCCCCGCCCCAAGCTTGCAAATGCTTTACGCAGCTGCTTAGCTTTACACACACAAACAGGCTTAGTGATTTCAGTGGGTTTACTCACATGTGTAAAATGAAGCCTTTGCAGGGTTGGGGACAGAGATTGAGACCAAAGAAGGAATGCACATTTATTTTTAAAGCTCCTCTTAGGGACACTTTTTAAAAAGAAACCACCTTGGATTCTGGTCCCTTCTCTGTGGATATGCATCAGTCTCATTAATAGGTGATGATCAGTCAAACCAAAGGATGAACGGGAGTGCTCAATATTTGATAGAAGTATTAAGAACTCCATAGTCCATGCCTTGTGCACAGGGCCGGATTAACCATTAAGCTAATAAGGGTATAGCCTTGGGCCCTCATATTTTTTAGACCCTACTGATCGGGCAGCGGGTGCAGCCAGGGCCAAGTGTGTGTGTGGGGGGTGAGGGGAGAACAAGCTTGCTCATGTAGCAGCCCCCTGTGGCTTGGAAGGAGCTCAGCTGGCAGCCTGCTGCGTCTCCCCATGCTGCAGGAACATACTGCCAGGTATCCAGTTAACACTGGTGACGGGACACTAAAAATCCAGTTACCACAGGAACCGGTGCCAGCCATGGGTGTAGTTTTGAGCAGGCATTGGGGAATGTTGCAGTGTTCATCCTCATGCAGATGAGCACTCCACTAGCTAGGGAGGAGGAAGCCTAAGCGAAGGACAGTATAGCATCCCTCGTGCTACCTCTTACTCAGAAGTATCTGTTTGAAGAATTGAGTGTTGAGAGTAGAATAAACTTGTTAATTTTACATAAATAATATGTAAATATGTATGTAGAGAAGTGTTTGATGCTGTCATAATTTTTTTTGCAATATGTCATTCATACTTGGGCTCTTCCCTCCCATTAGCCTTAGGCCCCTCAGAACCATAATCCAGCCCTGCTTGGGCACACACACCTCTAACTGGAGTCAGTGGCACTAGTAGACCTGCCTTCTACCCATACCACAACTCCTCATAAACGTGGGCCTTGTGGACATGCAGTAGGAGGAAGGACAGGTCCAAGAACTTGCTTTTTTCCATCTGATGACTGGAAGGCTCTCCTATCACCGTTGTTAGTGGTGGGGCCTCGCCCTCATGTTGTGGAACGAAGTCCCCTCCTTATCAGTGGTGAGATGGGGAATGTTTTAAGCACAGTGAGTATTATCACCTCTGTGGTCAAGCTACACACCCTGGCTCTAGGACAAGAAAACCGATGGGCCAAAGGTTCTTTATTAAAAGAATGCCCCTACCCATCCCAATGACATTCCCATAGACCATAATGCTATAACAGGATTGCCACTTCTGCTGTGCAAAAAACCAAAATGTCTCGGTACACTGAGCACCTTTCCAGATTTCCCAGGCTACCTCCAGTAAAAGGAATCATCCTGGGAAAACCTGGGCAGGTGGCCACCCTAGCTATATATGGCAATGGGGTGGGGTCTATGACTCTGCCCTAGAGAAGAGGGCAAGCCTAGGTAGTGGTGCAGGCTCATAACCTGCTTATTACAGCCACATCCAGGGAGAAGGACCCCTTGGAATAAGCAGCAGTCTTCATACCTGTGATGTCCAGAAGACTCAGACTGTCCATGCACAATGCAACAGTGGAGGCAATTGTAAAGTGGCCAGATAATATCATGGAATTATATAGATTAATTTCTATATAGCACATCATTGCGTCTAATTATAATGACTGTATAAACTCTGGGGTGAGGCTAATCCTGAGGTAACTTTTACTAGGCAGAGACCATGGCTTTGCTATAGTTATGTGAGCTAAGTGCTTCCTCAGGTAGTTACAAAGTTGTTAGGTGGGTATTTCAGGCCTGCTTTTCATGTCTCTGTTAAAGAAAACTGTTGAGCGAAACGAAGAAGGCAACGTTATGTCTCGCCTACAGAGAGAGCTCTCATTACTCAGTTCTCTCCCAGGTGCCAGGGAGAGATTTTAACTTCTAGCTCATGGGACTGTCATTGGAAAACTTCCTTCTCTGGGCTCTCCTGAGAGAGAAACTCTCTGGCTTGTAAGGATCAAGCTGTGGAAATTCTGCGAGTTTCTGCGGATATCTGGTGGGCAGGCTAATCTCTCTATGGGGGTCAAATGCACTATATTTTGGTCACAGAGGGTATGTCTACACTGCATTGTAAAAGACCTGTGGCCTGGCCATGTCTGGCTTGGTTCAGCTAACTCAGGCTTGTGGGGTTTGGGTTCTGAAACTCAGTGCTGTGGGGGTTTATTTTATTGCGGTTTAGCTGTACCCAGAGTCTCTCCTTGCACCCCCTAAATCCTACATGCAGACACTTCTGCTGTGTGTAGGGGGTAGGAAGGGGGCGGCAGACAAGGCTGGGGCTGGGGCTGAGTGAGTTTAAAAAAATTGTGTTCAGGGCCCCAAAACAGGCCATACTGGGTGTATTCACCTGAGTTTTGCTTTGCAACTTTGGGTCTGTTAGTACCTAAAAGTCCAACTCGGAGGTTGGTGGTTGCAAATCCACATGGCCTGGAACCAAAGACTCTTGTGCAAACTGAACCCCCTGAGATGAACAGAGCCGCAGTTTAATTCCCACATCCTAGATTTCTGGGTGTTTCATGCAGGCAGACTTAGGTTTGTTAATGAAGACTGCTGTGGAGCTGTGCTCTGGGGTATTCTCAGTGGGGCAGCTTGAGGAGACAGGAGCTCTGCAGCTGTGGTGGCCAAAACTCTTGTAGGGGGCCGCAAGTTCTGTCACTACAGAAGCTGCTGTGTGGCCTCACTTGCCCCCCACCCCCCCAACCCCCGGCAGCCCTGACTGAGTGTCTGCCTCAGTCTGAATATTTTTTGGGATGTTTCAGGGGAAATGATTCAGCCATTTATGAGAGAGAGATTAGAGGGGAGAATACGTTAACAAAATTCGTCAAGCTGCTTCATCGAAAAGCACTAGCGCCTCCGTGCTTTGAAACAGGGACTTGGCATTTGGCAGGTGGTGGTGGGGGGGTCACCTTGGTCTAAGGCATGTGCCTGTTGCGGTTCCTGTGGAGATGCCCAAATTTGACTTAGATGGGTAAGTCTTTGAACACTTGTTTGCACATGCTCAGTAGAGACTTAGCAGAATTCCCTGGTGATTCCGTCTGCACTGGGCATGCTCTATCCCCTCTCTTCACCTACATCACCTGCTAACCGTAGTGCATATGTGCTATCCTCACAGAGCCTGGAGCTGACCAGGACTTTATTTGCCATTGCTCCTCTGGGCTGCTGTGGCGCTGGGCTCAGGAATGAATAGTCAGGAGACTGTCTTCCTTATGGACTCAATGTTCCACCTCCTGGCGCCCTGGCAGGGAGGAGGAAGAAGGGGCCTGACTCAAATGCAGAGGTGATGAACTGGACCTGTGAGTTTGAGTAGGGGACATAGGGGAAGAGCAGGTTAGATGGGACAAGAGCCATAAGGGTCCTGTGGAAAAAGTAGTCTGTGATGATGTAATTAGAGGCTATCACAATCGCATACACACAAGGAGGCTAAATTAAGGTTTCACAGGCAACTTTAATTCTAGCATTTCCTAACCTTTTAGCATTTGATTCTGCAACCTTAACACTCTTGAGGTAGTTTTTGTGTGCACAATACTAAAAAAATCCCCACAGACTGAAACTCTGTGAATTGTTAAGTCTTGTATGTCCCTCCTTTTTGTCCCTGGCACCTTGACAGCTATGACTCTGTCCTTATGTCATGCATGGTGCCTATGGATTGCAACATCTGTGTAGTGTAACGCACCATTCTGACCCCTTTTATGCCTAGTCATCACAGGGTGGATTAAGAATGGAATTTCAGCCTTACCTAAGAAATTCCTTGTCTTTGCTGGTTTGAACTCAGACATTTAATGTGAGGGGTAGCTGAGTTTCCACTGAGGTATTTTGGGGAAGTTCTCCTGCTTGCATACATAATGACTATACAAAACACCAAACCATGTATGGTATCTGGGAGTGCAGTGAGTAGGAATGAACATAACTAACCACAGAGTCGCCCACTAACCACAGAGTCGCCCACATGTCCAGCTTTGGAGAACAGTTGTGGTCCGCAGTAATGCTGTGTTCTGTAAGATTGCTCTTAGCGTGACTTCTGGAAAGGGCTGGATTGTTAGTAATGATGATGATCTCAGTGGAAAATTGCAAAGCTGATGAGGGCGAAGTCACTTCTTTTGTGATGCTAGCACATGGGTAGTTAATGCAGGAAGGGGGCCTTTCCCCAACCATGGTCCCATGAAAAGAAATAAACAGGATCTCGGGAGCCCAAGAGGATGTGGTCTGCAGATTAGGGAGCACATCTAGCCTCGCAGCTGGCTAGCAAGATGTGGCAATCAACTGCAAGTGCTACCCAACAGTAGGGGAGGGACACATGCTGTTCCCACTCAGAGAAGCACTACTGGCCATCCCACCACCTAGAGGACTTCTGCTTTGGCTTGCAGGACTCCTTTTGCAGAGGATGTACCATGCAGCATCTCTGTTCTTTCTTCCTACGCTAACCAGGGCAGGACTAGCCTTAAAATACTCCGCTCCTGAGTCTCAGCCATCCTTTGTGGAGAGGTAGTCATGCTATTCAGAAGGGATGTTTGCTGTTTTAAAGGAACAACCCAGTTTTAGTAACAGTTTGAATGTTCAGTAATATATTGTGTATCAATCAGCTTGTTTCTCCTACTTGTGAGTGCAGTGTGAAAGCAGCTGGGGGGCTGTACTGAATTAGCCCCTGTGTCTCCCATTTTGTGCATTGGTGCCTTTCTGCTGGATGAGGCAAATAAATACATATTTGTGACTTTAAGCACTAGCCCAGTGTTAGCTCATAGAGCATCATGCCACAGATAGTGTGACTAGGAGCGCTGGGGGAGTGAACAAACCAGCCGTGATTGATATCCCAGAAAAGCTCCCAGTTCCATGCACGCCTGGAGTTTGACTCAACTCCCATTGAAACAAATGAAAATATTCCCATTGACGTCAGTAGGAGTTGGATCAAGCCTCAGGTGTGCATGCGCCCTGTGATTACAAGGCTGGTGGGAAGGCTGTTTGTGCTGCATGCCTGCCCTCACTATGTGCACTCACAGAGCTAGGGGCAATCCTTGTAACTTCATTTCCCACAACCTGGCCAGCATGGCCGTAGCGCTGTCTCGTGCCTCACCTGTGCTAATTGTCTTCCGTATCGCGATGATAAACAACACTTTTTAAAGGGAGTGTGTTTAAACCTGACGCCTTCGTTATGTTTTGTGTCCTGCCTGATTTACCATTTAAAATATTTCTTTCAGGCATGGCTTGTAAATCCTAATTTCAGCATGAAATTGGAGACTTCTTAAAAGTGGGGAGGCTTGACTGTGGTTTCTGCTCTGATTAGCAGGTGCCAAATGAATTGATTCAGATTAAACTGATTAGGTCAAATTGTGCTCTATATGTAGCCTGTGTGATTTCAGGGTAACTCTGGATAGCTGGTAACTCCAGAGCCCTGCTACTGTCTGTTAATGCATCCACCCAGTTACAGTGTGCATTCACTCTGACACTCCCTGCTCCCACATACACTTCATTTGCAGACATCTGCCATAATAGTGGAGATAAAAATAGCCTGGGATGACTAAGGTAACTGGGTGCCCAAGTGCACTAGCTTCCTAGCAGACAGTAGCATAGCCAATGCCCTTCTGACAAGGATGGGGTTCTGTTTTCAACTGCTTATAGGCTGATCAAAATACCATGTAACCCTTTGCAGACCTGGAATAAGTAAGTGTGCCTGTAACAGGGTGGCTTGCCTCTTCAGAGCTAGAGGCGTGGGACCGACCCACCCTAGTCACTAAGAAGGTACATCTGAACTCTGATTCCCCTGTAACAACCAGCAGCAGGACGCCACAGAGAGGGAGGATGCCCAGGGAGACCAGAGGCTGTTGGGAACAAGTAGGTTCCAGCAGAGAAACTTGAGGTGAGACTACAGGCAAGAGAGGCCTGGGAGTGAAGGGTTAAATGGATGGCTATGTGGTAGGACTGGAGAACTTGTGTGTGTGTGTGTGTGTGTGTGTGTATATATATATGTATGTATATATATGTATGTATATATATATATAGCTATAAAATCTTCCTAACGTATTTTCCACTACATGCATCCGATTAAGTGGGCTGTAGCCCACGAAAGCTTATGCTCAAATCAATTTGTTAGTCTCTAAGGTGCCACAAGTACTCCTGTTTTTATTTTGGAATGTTTTTGTTCATTTAATACAACAGGACCCAAGAATGGCTGTGAATGGACAAGAGGGTTGGGGGGTGGGGGCAGGGGAAATGCTTGCAGGACTACCCTGAAGTTGGGATGGGGGGCATATGGGAAGCAGCTGCCCAAGGACCTTAAATAACCATGGGATTTGGCTGTTGGTGGTTTGTTGTTTTGCTTTGTGTATAAACCTTCCGGTGTAATTAATCACTGGTTGTGTTTTTCTGTAGCACTCTTCAGTGACCCACTCCTCCCTTGAAAGTGTCTGTCCTTAGTAAAGGTGTCATTTCTTGTTTGGCTGGCGTGAAATATGTGCTGGGATAGGTCCATCTTGTTGTGGTCTCCCATACTAGAGGATTCTGTAGTTTCACAGAGTTAGATTAATCCTGGAGAAAAAGACACGATGTGTTCTGGATGATATTGCACAGAGTGGAAGTCCTTACACTGCCGCCTGTCTTTGGATGTTTTATGGATACTTGGGGTGAAATCCTAGTTCCACTGAAGTCATCAGCATAACTCTCATTGTCTTCAGTCAGGCCCGGATTTCACCCTGTGTCATAAACAGATACCTAAGGGTTAATGTCTCTTTCACCTGTAAAGGGTTAACAAACAGGGAATTAAACACCTGACCAGAGGACCAATCAGGAGACAAGATATTTTCAACCCTGTGTGGAGGGAAGTTCTGGGTGTGGGTCCTTTGTTGTGCGTGTGTGTCTTTTCTCCGGGGTATGAGAGGGACCAGACATTACTACAGGCTCTCTAAAGTTCTGTTCAAAATAGAAGTATATATCTAGTGTGGCGATTAGCTGTTTGGTAGTGTTTGTGTGTGTTATCTATTGCTACTGATCTGTTGGTTAACTTTTATATGTGTAGTTGCTGGGAATATTTTTTATTTATTGGTACTGAGGAAGGGTTCTTCCCTTTGTCTGTAAACATAGGACCCTGTAATATCTACATCTTGAAGTTACAGAGATAATTCTTTACTTTTCCTTTCTTTTATTAAAAGATTTCTTTTAGAAAAACCTGATTGATCTTTCCTTGTTCCCTGGTTTATCCCAGAAGAGTGGGTTGTAAACACCGAGACTGGTGGGGAGAGAAGGGAGGGGAGATAGGCTAATTTCTTCTCTTCTATTTATATCTCTTCTCTCATATTATCTTCGGGGAGAGGAGAATGTTTATTTTCTCCTGTGTTTTAAGAATCCAAGGGATTTGGGTTCTTGGGGTCCCCAGGGAAGGTTGGGGAGGTCAGAGTGCCCCAAAACACTATATTTTTGGGTGGTGGCAGGCTATCAGATCTAAGCTGATAATTAAGCTTAGAGGTTTCATGCAGGTACCCAAATTTTGGACACTAAGGTTCAGATTTGGGAAATATACCTTATGACACCCTGTCTGAAAAATATCAGTGAACATTTTAGAGGGGAAAATTGCTGGGGCATATCTTGACCAGATTAAATGCATAAGGTGTATGTAGGGACACTTCACTCATGTGAGTAATCCACAGCAACGTCTTGTGTGAGTAAATATAGCAGCCAGTGTTACAACAAATAACATATCAATGGTCATGGGCCCCTATCCCTGACTGGAAATTGACTTCAGTGGAGCTATGCTGATTTACATCAACTGAGGGTTAGGGCCAAAGCACTGAGCCAAAAACACTAACAGCCCTCCATAAAGGGGGGCATGTGGTTCTTCTGAAAACACTGTCTAGGATCTAAGTGAATTTTGTGAATTAAAACTGTTATTGACACGTTTGATTATGGATTTACAAGGAAAACTGGGATTGTCCAGTGGGGTCTGTGAGCTGTTACTATTCCCTGGGCTAAAACCATCATAATATCCATACTCTGAATATATCTTCTTTCCCACATCTTTGTTTTAAAAATATTGATCCATCCAGATTTGGCTTGTGAATGCACCAGGCCCAGTCCTGCTGCCGCTGAGGTCAATGAAAGTCTTGCCTGTTCTCCACTAGGAGCTAGACTGGGCATATTTTTCACTCTTGCCAACAAAGTATGTAGAGAAGAAAATATAGGAACTTGAAAATTATGTATAAAATGTATATATATATATTTTTTAATCCTGTCAGCGAAGCCTGGTCTAATTCCATAAACTTCACGACTCACCCTTAAAGATCTTAGCTCTGCAAAATTTGAATTTAGGTTCCTATCCGGCAAGGTGAAATCCTACTAGAGTCTGAAGCTGCTTGGAATCTTGCAAGATCTGACCTATGTTCAGCAGCAAAACAGGACACTTTTTTAGCAGATGATTCAATATTACAGTAGGCAGGCTCTGCAGGACACAGCATAGGAACCAACCTGCTTGGTAGCTGTTCATAGCACTATGCAATTTTCTCTCTCTCTAACCTGAATATTGTATGTATTTTTGGTTGCTTTAGCCCGACGTAGATAAGGCAGTAGAGGCAGCGAAAGCAGCATTCCAGAGAGGATCTCTATGGAGACAAATGGATGCCTTAAGCAGAGGAAGGCTCCTCCACAAACTAGCCGATCTCATCGAGCGAGACAGAGTCATTTTGGCAGTAAGTGAAACGTGGTGGGGGAGTGATAATAAACCAGGACTGACTGATAATTCTGTCCCTCTGGCTGCCCTGGAGATCTGGGGCTGGTTGTAGCTTGTGTTTAGTTTATTTGAAAGGGGAATCATATCTGCAGGGAGGTTTTCGTTTCCTGAGCTCCCAGCTTGGTTTAGTAACATTTGGATAGAGGGACTTAGTCACTGATTAAGAGAGCTGTTTAAGGGCATCTCTGCCTCATTAAAGGGAAAAATTCCAAATCTAGCGTTCTTTTTAGTGCTCTGGATGAGGTCACCCTAGACCTAAGCTTTGCAGGTGAAGCCTACCTCCCTCTTCAAACCTGAAGCTCCCTTTCTCCCCCCTACCCCCGTGCCCACACACCATGAGAGGGTAAAGCCCCTGGCTGACGGCTGACTTGGAAAAGCTGGCTCTCCTCCCCTGTTTTGATCTCCATGTCCCACGCAATGGGAGGCTAGGAAACCTTTCCAAGTCAATGAGCTTGAGTCGCCAGGGAATGACCACGGCAAAGCCTCACCTTCTTAACTCCTGTTTTTTTTGCCATTGGGCTGGTTTGTTTACTCTCCCCTAGCCCTGTCTGGTCTTGTCCACTTGGTGAAATACAGTTGATGGGTGTCTAGCTTGCCCGTTCCAGCTTGGGGGGTAGGAGGACAAAGGATGCTCAACACTTAATGCTGCTTATACTCACTCTGCAGGGAACACTGATTTAAACTACTAGGTGTTATTTGCTAAACAATTTTTTTTTTTTTTTTAAAAGAGAGATTGAGCAGTGGAGCCACATAAGCATTGTCTTTGGGAATGTGTCTGAGGTGATTGTTCAGCAGTCTAGTGCAATTCGGCAAAGCACATATAACTTTAGACAGGTGCTTAAGTGACATTGACTTGTTCTAGACTAGGCTGGGCAAAACTGAGGCCAACGTGAGTAAAGGCTGCAGGATGGGGCCATCAGGGCCTGCATCCACAGAGTGGATTCATGAGAGGTGGTAGCACCCATGGGTGGTCATATTCATCCTTGACTAACTGCATTGGTGCTGGGGTGAATTCAACTCTCTAGTTTGAGAGTTTAGGGCATGCAGTGGAGATGTCCATGTCCTGTGTTAGCTTTGAGTTACTCTTGATAAATAAATACCCATATTCTTATTTGAAGTTAACGTTCTTACCTATGGTATTAAATATTTATTTAAATAAAGTCCTAGAATAAAATGAGCAAATAACCCCACCCTGTTTAAAACTAGCCGGCAAAGACAACAGGCTAAGGCTAAAAGGTTCTATAATCACTATGTTAAATAAGAATCATGTCTGTGTGGAATTCAATGAAAGAAACATCTGAAGAGAATAACAGATACAGCGTTGGGAACAATCTTGCACTAGCAAAGGATGACCTAAATAGGTCTGTGCCATTCCTGACTTGGGTGTTCTACTTCTCAGAACATTAAAGGGGACAAGTGACAATGGCAACAATAGAACAACACGACTGATTTCCAGTAAGCCACGTCAAATGGAATGTCTAAAGGATTTAACTTCCTTGAAGCAATTGAAATAAACGGCAGAAAGATGTGAGTGAAGATTTTGAGCTATTCACAAACAGGGCCGGCTCCAGGCACCAGCAAAGGAAGCAGGTGCTTGGGGCAGCCAGTGGAAAGGAGCGGCATGTCTGAGTCTTTGGCGGAGAATCCCTCACTTGCTCTCGGAGGGAAGGACCCACCGCTGAAGAATGAAGTGGCGTGTGGTAGAGCTGCTGCTGAAGTGCTGCCAGTCGCGGGTCTTTTTTGGCTTCGCTGCTGGGGGCGGCAAAAAAGCTGGAACAGGCTCTGTGCACAAAACATCCATCTATGCCTCTGGCTCATCATAAAAATTATTCCACTGTGACTTGACTGCTCACAGAACCAGTGCACTTGCATTATGTATTGCAACTCCTCTCTCTTCCTAATCTGGTTCCCCCCGGAAGCTTGGTCCATGCAGTTCGGTCCTGATGTGGTCCTAGTGCCTCTGCCAGACAGAGAAGTGAGTGATGCTAGACTTGTGGTGGCTGTGTGATATGCACAAGCTGGGACCAGGAGCACAGACACTAATTCATTTGGACATTTTGTCTTTAAAAAGCAAAAATTAACTTTGGGCCTAAGCCACAAAGTTCTGGCTCAAATTTTCCCAGGAATAGAAGTATTTGATCTCAGTAACCAACAACTTTTTTTTTTTTTTAAGTTGGCCTTGTGCCTCTTTCTTTCCGATGGACAAATTTTTTCTGCTTGCTTTTAACCTTCAGTATTAGGAATGTCCTGTCTTGTTTTCCTTTTTCCAAAGGATTTGACAGGATTTCAGAGGATGTCTGTTAGCTCTCACACTTAACTGAACAAGCTTTAACAAGATTGTCTCCAAAACGTTGACTGGTCATTAGTATTAAATGGGTGTTAATGCAAATAGTTCTTTTAAACTGTTAATTTTCCTTCTCCACTTTTTCAGTCTTTGCTCTTGTGATGCTGTCATGGAGACTTCCAGGTTAAACAGTGTACAGACATGCACAGAAATCTCTTGACCTTTTCTATACGTTACGGAGGAGCAAAGAAGGGTGCACATCCAATTTTTGTCAATTTGCAAGTTACTTCCCCTCCCCCGCCCCAAGAGTAAATGGCAGGGATGGGGAAAAGCAACTGCTTCCTGCTGCTTTTAATTCAGGACTTAAAATGTATCCTTGGGCACACTTTTCATGAACATGCTGCTTGCAAAATGAACTTCAAGTAGGATGTGATGCTGTATGAATTTGGACACACTCTTGTTTACACCAAAAAGGGAAAATATCATTTTGCAACGTCTTGGTCTTGAAGAATGAAGCCTCGTGGTCAGTCCAAAGGAATGACAACCTGCTCCACAACCTGATAGTCAGAGACTTCCATTGATTTCTGTGGGACTCTTCTCTAACTTGGATGTGGGGCTAAACTGAAAACATATCGGACATCCCTGAACTCCGAAAGGGCTTGTATCTGTACTCAGGCCAAATTGTGTGTTCATATTGGCCCTGATTCAAAAGAATGCTTGAGCTTATGCTTAGCTTTAAGCACAGGCTGAAAACCACCCCTACCTAGCACTGCACTTCAGAACATGCTTAAGTCTCATTGTGGCCATTGGGACTTAAGCATGTGCATAAGTCCCAAGTTCTGCAGTGAATAGGGATGGATTTAATCGTGGGCTTAGAGTTAAGGATGTCACAACTTGCTGTGATGAACTGAGGCTTTTCTTGGGGCAACCTCACTGACCCATCTTCAAGGTTGACTCAAATATCAAGAATGAGCACCACCAAAACCGCAATTCTGAACATCCCTGGACTTAAGAAAAATCCAGGTCTTCATCCATGTGGTTTAGTTCCAACACTACTGGAAACATAAATGTTTCTGCCCATCTTCATGGGCAGATATAGCCTACAAAAGGCTGTATGATCGAAACACTGCTCGCTAAGTTAAATTCGTGTCAAAAATAGAAAAGTAAGAGAACCTTCTTGAGCCATAAACAAACCAGGAAGCTCAGTTTGAAGCTCAGTGGCTCTTTCAATCACTCTTATGACTACTTTGTCTGTTTTATTTCTAGAAATCGGGGCACTGCATATACAATATTTTAGCAGGCACTACTCCAGCTGGATAAGAATCCCTGTGAAAGGGGAACTCTCTGTTCAGATCCTGTTTGGACCTCAAAGATTCTGAAGGATGGCAGTGTACAACTTCACTTTTTGTTCACACATTTAATTCAGCCAAGGAGTAGTGCCTCCTTTATGCTGATTCTTGTCCAGCTTGCATGACAAGAGGAGAGGAACAGGGCTGCTGGAACTTGGAACTGCAAAAAGAGGAGGGGCCAGATTCTGACATGCTGGTATAAAACTGGTCCAAGCTATAACTCCATTGACCTCATTGGAGATATTCCTGGTTTGCACCAGTGTGAGAGCACATTTGGGCCCAAAAAGGTTACTTTACTAAAGGCACGTGCTCTCCAAATGTCTTTTCAATCATCCAGTGAACAAAGAAGGCTTTTTCTATCAGAGTATCATAGAAGATTAGGGTTAGAAGAGACCTCAGGAAGTCATCTAGTCCAGCCCCCTGCTCAAAGCAGGACAAACCCCAACAAAATCATCCCAGCCAGGGCTTTGTCAAGCCAGGTCTTAAAAACCTCTAAGGAAGGAGATTCCGCCACCTCCTTAGGTAACCCATTCCAGTGCTTCACCACCGTCGTAATGAAATTGTTTTTTCCTAATATCCAACCTAGACCTCCCCCACTGCAACATGAGACCATTGCTCCTTGGTCTATCGTCTGCCACCACTGAGAACAGCCCAGCTCCATCCTCTTTGAAACCCCCCTTCAGGTAGTTGAAGGCTGCTATCAAATCCCCCCTCACTCTTCTCTTCTGCAGACCAAATAAGCTCAGTTCCCTCAGCCTCTCCTCATAAGTCATGTGCCCCAGCACCCTAATCACTTTCATTGCCCTCCGCTGGATACTCTCCAATTTATCCACATCCTTTCTGTAGGGGGGCCCAAAACTGGACACAGTACTCCAGATGTGGCCTTATCAGTATGGAATAGAGGAGGAATAATCACTTCCCTTGATCTGCTGGCAATGCGCCTACTAATGCAGCCCAGTATGCTGTTGGCCTTCATGGCAACAAGGGCACACTGACTCATATCCAGCTTCTCATTCACTGTAATCCCCAGGTCTTTTTCTGCAGACCTGCTGCTTAGCCAGTCGGTCCCCAGCCTGTAGCGGTACATGGGATTCTTCCATCCTAAGTGCAGGATGTTGCACTTCTCCGTGTTGAACTTCATCAGATTTCTCTTGGCCCAATCCTCCAATTTGTCTAGGTCACTCTGGACCCTATGCCTACCCTCTAGCATATCTACCTCTCCCCCTAGCTGGGTGTCATCTGCAAACTTGCTGAGGGTTCAATCCATCCCATCATCATCCATTTTGGGGGGGGAGGGGGGGAAGAGAGCACCTCTCTCCATTGTGTGGGGTGGGAGAAAGATAAACCTTGTAGATTGCAGAAGAGAAGTTTTTTTTGTCTAGAATCTTTAAAAACACTCCCCCTCCCCCCCCAAATATTAAGCAGTATATAACCATGCATGTGATTTGTTGTTTCAGACCTTGGAAACAATGGACACAGGGAAACCTTTTCTTCATGCCTTCTTCATTGACTTGGAAGGCTGCATAAAGACACTTAGATATTATGCTGGGTGGGCTGATAAAGTCCAAGGAAGAACTATCCCAGTGGGTAAGTTGAACCATTCCATGTTCACATTTTAAAAGCTCCTTTAGTCTGTGACATCAAGTACATTGAGACAGAACCAGTTTAGGGAGTTTTCCTTCTGAAAAAATCATTCCTCCCTTCCACCCCCCCCAAATTGCTTTATGCCTTATCCCTTATGGACAAGCCATAGAGTTTAACAGAAGATTATGTATCTCCCTGAGAGTTTTGGAACCGCCCTATAGACTTTTGAGAATTCTATCCCTGGTTATTGTGCATCCAGTTTCACTGAAACTAAAGATTTCACTGTTGGTGAGAGTGCACTGGAAATCAAAGTTCAAAGGATATTTTTGAGAACCTTCTTTGTTGTTAGTTAAATTGGGTTTATTGGAGAGAGGCCAGACCTGCTAGCTCAGATCTGTCGGTAATCAAAGTACGTGGCAGATATTCAGTTCCTGGGGGTTTGGTCAAGCTCTAGTTTGTAGGGGTATTTAGTTGATTTCTGAACACTTGCAGCATTTTTTTTAAAAACTCCTCTGCCAAGGGTTGTGCACAATTCTGTGCTTCATTACACCCATGCCAGTGGATTTAGTGTGAGTAAGCGAGGGAAGAATCTATCCGCTCATGTGTGAGCACAGGTGTGGCCTTGGGAAATGACAGGTGGTTTACTTAAGATGATAAGGGTATTTGCAGGAAGTGAGTGAACAGCTAATTGAAAGTCAGCAGCCTGCTCCTTTCCTTTGCCCTAGTGATAGCAGATTGTCTGCGGTGCTCTTTCCTTCATGGATGACCAAGGTTAAAGAGCATCTCCTTCTAGTAGCTCTGAAGGACTGCACTTGTTCCACCCCCACTCCCCGCCCTCCACCAGTCCGCACTGATTTAAGGGTAGCAGAGTCTAAGCCTATGGCAAATCAGATATTTCTGTCACCCAAGCTTTAATTTGCAGATCTGCTCTCTATGGCGACTGGCTCTCAGTCTTGTTTGAGATCACTTCCAAAGTGCATAATAACTAGAGGGCCTCCAAAATGGAGCTTTACAGAAAGAAAAATGGGCAAATGGTTTTATTAAATCTTCTGCCAGGAACTTAACACAAATATTTTTGTTTCTATTATCAGAAACAAAATGTTTGATTCTAATTGAATCAAAACAAAACTTTTTATTTTTGAATCAAATTGAAATAAATTTTTTGTTGTTTAAATATTTCTTGTGGCAATTTGTCACAAAACTTTATTTGAATTTTTCCCTGGGAAATAAACCTGTTTCTCTCTTCCGCGTGCCCCCCCCCCCACAACAACTAAAAATCATAAGTGTTGATAATTCACTTTTTCTTGTATTCGTCACTGAAATGAAGAATTACACCAACTAAACGTGTCTGAGCAGCAGGAGCAAGTGTAAGAGGAACTGACGCAGTGGAATTGATGTGGTGACAGTCCGTGGATTTCGAAGGGTTATACCAGTCTGAATTAGAGCAGCACTTGGCTCTCTGTATATAGCAGAAGATTGGAATTGTTCTGGGATAGATGTTTCCTATCAGATAATTTTCACCCTTTTGAAGAGCACCCCGCCTGGGTAGGGGATAGAATGGGTGATTCCACAATCTTCTCAGATTAGGTTCACCTCATTTAACTAGTTTATATTCATTCTGCCTCACTGATCTGTTGTTTATATACTCATTTTATATTGTTTCCACTATTCAACTCCCCCACAAGGGCAGTACATGCAGGTATGTCGCAATATTAGCTTTGATCCCTTACACGTTTTTGTTTTGCAGATGAAAATGTTGTCTGTTTCACCATGCATGAACCGATGGGGGTCTGTGGGGCTATAACGCCAGTAAGTATAAGACTGTCTAATGTTTTTAGCCAAGAGGTGCTCCTATCCTGAGGGTCCCCTCTATTTACAAAAATATATATGCATTCCCTCCCCCTGCCCCCAGCATTGCAGCCATTGCCCTATGTCACAGGGCAAGTTTGCCTCATCCGCACTTGGGGCAGGATAATTACTTCCCCGTGGTCGCGTCCTTACGACCACGCATTGTCTTGGGGTTGTGTGGGACTAATGGTAAAAGTCAATATGGCTGCGCATGCTCTCAAGGTTGTGTGGCCTAATGGCCAGAGTCAGGGTGATGGTCCCTTCTCACAAGGCTGTGGGACCCAATGGCCCAAGTCACTATGGCTTTCCAGTTCAACTGGGGTATATCGCCTAGTGGTCATCAGAGCCCATGTGGCCACTTGGCTCAGCAAGGTGGTATGGCCTAGTGGCAAGAGTCAGTAGAGCCACCCTCACTCACTAGTGGCCATCATCAGCAAGGTTGCCCTCTCTTGGGGACGTGGGGCCTAGTGGCCAGAGTCAGTATAACTGCCCCTTCCGTGGGGCTATGTGACCTAGTGGCTTGTCAGGGGAGTGGGCCACCACCCCAGGGTGGGTGACAGTCTGGGGGGGGGGCGGGGGCAGGCTCTCCCTGCTTCACCAGGTCCCAGCACAGGGTCCTGTCAGTGGCAAGTATGACTGCCACTGGGTCAGTGGGGAATCCATCCAAAATACACTGACTCCACTTGGCAACAGAACTAGTCTCCCTGAGCTACTTCCTACCTGGTTCCTGATGCTGTGGTCCCAGCGTTACCATGGTCTCTGGGCTCCTCGATCAGTACGGCTCCCAACAACTCCACCACTCACTGGGCATCCTCCGGAGTCTCAGCATCCCTGGCTTCCGCTATCTGGGGCTTCTGCGGTTCCTGGGCTGGAACTTGCAGCATGCATCATCTCTCTTTGGTGGTCAGCTGAGCTGAGCTGCTCCCTTTTATACCTAATCTCCAGCTGGAGCATGCCGAGCAGGGCCACGGGGGTGTGGCCTCCTTGGCCCAGAGAGTGGAGTTAACCCTTGCAGTACCAGTGCAGGACAAGTGTGCCCCATCACACCCTCCTAGATGAGGAGGTTGGACTGGAGGACATTCCCTTTGGAGCCTGTTGATGTTTCTTGACTCAACAGAAGGAATTAACCTATGGCGTTCTGAACGGCTCTTTGGCATAGAAGGCTGGGTCTCAAGATCAAATGTCAGTCTCTCATATTGCACTTACATAAGAGTCACCAGTGACCCATCCATGATCATCTGCTGTTCTTACCTCTTGATCCTTTTCTTACTGAGTGGCTGCAAGCTAGTTGTCCTGAGAGTTACGGTTTTTGACTGGCTCTGAGGCATTGTGCTTTGTTTAGATTTTTAATCATGTCATTTATTAGTTTGTTTCCTTGTTCCCATTGTTTGTTACCATTTTCCTTTTCCTGGTGAGTTTTTTCTGATGCTGAGAAACTCTGGCTAGTATTTGGAATTCCTCAGTTCTTCAGCGATAGGTATTTGCTTTATTTAAATAGGCCGCCGGACTTTACAGCTGTAGAGGAGCCGCAATGGTTGTCAAGTGCTTGGAACATCTGTGTTAGAGGCAAAGAGTAGTGTGTGAGCTAATTTGCTGTGGGAGTCTGTTGGGGAAGGTCAGAGGAAGATCTCGGGCCAGTGTTGTGGAGGGTGAACCAGACTAAAACAACTCAAGTATTTTTGGTGGGACGCTGGAGACTTTGAGCCTGATCCAGTTTGCATAAAAGTCAGTGGAAGATTTTGCTACTAACTTCAGCAGGAACAGGATTGGGTCCCTCGTGACTGATTTCTGGGGTTGAATGGGCTGTTTGTTTTTGCCTGAGAGAGGTGACTGCAGAGGGATTGGGAGACAGAATAGGAGTGTGTCCTGTAGATCAGTGTTTCCCAAACTTGGGATGCCGCTTGTGTAGGGAAAGCCCCTGGCGGGCCGGGCCGGTTTGTTTACGTGCTGTGTCTGCATGTCCAGCCAATCACGGCTCCCACTGGCCGCAGTTTGCTGCTCCAGGCCAGTGGGAGTTGCTGAAAGTGGTGCGGGCTGGAGGGACGTACTGGTAGTTAGCACAGGTCTAACAGTTATAGAATCATAGGACTGGAAGAGACCTCAAAGTCGTCTAGTCCAGTCCTCTCCACTCATGGCAGGACTAAGTTTTCTCTAGACCTTCCCTGACAGGTGTTTGTCCAACCTGCTTTTAAAAATCTCCGATGATGGAGATTCCACAACCTCCCTAGGCAATTGATTCTAGTGTTTAACCACCCTGACAGTTAGGAAGTTTTTCCTAAAGTCCAACTAAACAGCCCTTGCTACAAGTTAAGCCCATTGCTTCTTATCCTGTCCTCGGAGGTTAAGAACAACAATTTTTCTCCCTCTTCCTTGTAACAATCTTTTATGTACTTTACAACTGTTCTCATGTCCCCTCTCTTGTCCAGACTAAACAAACCCAGTTTTTTCAGTCTCCCCTCATAGGTCACATTTTCTAGACCTTTAATCATTTTTGTTGCTCTTCTCTGGACTTTCTTCAATTTTCCACATCTTTCCTGAAATGTTGCCCCCAGAACTGGACACAGTGCTCCAGTTGAGGCCTACGAGTAAGCGATTAAGTACTTACTCTTGTGCTAATTTATCTAGGGTTATAAAATTAAGTGCTTTGTAATAAACTAATCAGAAAAGAATAAACCCAGTGGAATTATTTGGAGATTTTTAATGTGTAGCCATGAGGTTACCCTCATTAACATACTGGGAAGACTGGGAAATGTATTGCTGCAAATAGCTATGTCAGCAAATTGGAACTCCAATTGTGGTTTCCTGGATGTCCATCCATGGACATGGCGCCGGTATTCAGTCAATTATGGTCCTGTGGTGTGTAGCTGTGCAGGGGAAGGAGGCCCGAGGTATAAAATAAGGTGTAAATCCAACTTTTAGTTGGGACATAGGGGTGACAAAGTAGGTGGGAGCCCAGAATGCTGGCATCTCACTTATTAGTTTCTCCAGTTACATTTCTTTCCAGCTTTCACTTCTAACGGCCTCCATAGGCTGTGACCTATGCAACAAACGTAAGCTGCAAGTACTGTGCAAATGCAGATAACTATGGTATTATACGCTGTATGATTGATTTTCTACTTCAACTTCATTTGTCTGTACTAAACTACAGCTCAAAAAGTCTCTGCGTGCAAATCTTCCAGCTCAGTAAAACTCTCCTAGGCCTTGGTACACTTGCAAGTTGCAGCGGCTGGTGAGGGGTTACACGCTGCCAACTTACTCGGTATGTCCACACTTAACAAAGCTCAGCCAGTGCTAGCAAACTCCCCTGTCATGCAGCGCTGCTGTACTCTGAGTCTTGCTACGGGTTGTAGCGATCCCACGCGTGGTGCTGCAGCGCTGGTCATCAGGGGACATCACCAGCGCTGTAAATATGGCCTCCAGGGTATTAGAGGTCAATCCCAGCATACCTTTTCAGCCTCTCTGTCATCGTTTCGCACTTCCACTGCCTGGGCTCAGGTGACCTGCCCTTTAAATGCCCTGGATTTAAAAATCCCTTCCTGTTTGTCTCAAGCGAGGCAATGTGAGGCATCTAATCAATCAGTGACGCTCCCATCGCCCCCAAACAAAGCCCACGCATGGAGACTGCTGAGCTGCAGATCTCATCAGTGTTTGGGGTGAGGAGCTGTGCAGCACAGCTGCGCTCCAGCCGTAGAAATTATGATAACTTCCGGCCTGAATATCAAAATCAATGTAAAAAAAAACAATATACAAGGGGTCTATGACCGGGACGCGGTGCAGTGCGAGTTAAGGAAAGAGATCTGCGGAGTGCCTACTGCAAAGCATGTCAGGGAAACCACCGGCTCAGGTGCTGCCCCACGACTTGCACGTTTTTTACAAGAGCTGGATGCGCTACTTGATGGTTAACCCACTGCCCAATCGAGGATCACGATCGCGACAGTTCAGAGCCTGGAGAGAAGGGACGGTGTAGAGAACCGAGTAGGGAGGCTACTGAGGTGTATGGAGACTCCCAGGATCATGGCAGCCAGGAGCTATTTTTCCAGGCCAGGAAGAGCTAGCCGAGTCGCAGCCGCTGGGACTTGGTAGTTGAGACCAGCCGAGGACCTGTTCCCGGTAAGAGCTTTTTATTCATAAGATGGAAATGTTTTTGGAGGAGGGGGGCTATGGCTGCCTGCAAAGCAATGCCTAGAATGGAATAGCCCATTGATTTTGGTCTATCAGCGTTGCAGTAATCTGCCTCTGTAATCTCTTCAAAAGTTTCAGCCAGAGCGTGTGCAATGCGCTCCAGCAGTTTATAGGGAGAGCCACGGGTCCTTGGTCCCAGTCAGGCCTAATGCGTCCACGCCATTGTTTGGCCGGTGAGGTGGGGGAACCCATTGCTGAACACAGGCCAAGCTGCGTAGGGACAGGGCAGAATCACATAGCTGTAGAAGAGAGCCTCCCGCTCTTCCTCAGGTGACCCCGGAGCAGCGAGAATATCGGGAGGTTAAAATTCTGTGGAAAATGTAGGATACTGTTAAGTGGCAATTCCCTGTAGCTGCTCTTTGCTTCCCCAAAGACACAGGAACCCATGGATTCGTAAGTCCAAGCAGCCCCCCCTTCCCAGCGTGAGCCGCGTGTGGTGAAAGTCCCATCTCTCTCTGCAGCTGCGGCCTCTCTGTGCTAATGCTCGCAAGTGTACAATGATGCTAACAATAGTCTTAACCAAACAGGCTCTTTTCAGTAAACGTTTATCTCTGTTTTTTTTTAAAGTGACCTTGATACTGCTCCATTCAGCGCAGACTTCTGAAAAAACTACGAACTAAGAAAAAAACCAAGGAAGAATAAGGAGGAGTGGTGAAAGCAGTTATGAAATCGTATTCCACAGATAACTAAAAAGTTGCAAGACTGGAGGAAAGGAAGCAGCGAAAAGAACAGGCTGCCCAGAGTAGAAGGAATTGGGCTTACCAAGAGAAGCACAGAATCGGGCTGCCAAGGCATCCTGGAATGCCAACACAGACCTCATGCAGTCAATGCTAGCCATTGCAGGCAGAGCACTACCGTCCTTCTCCCACACCCAAAGCTTCAACCGCGACCTTTGTGCCCCACTGTTTCCTCAAAACACCTTTCCAGATCCTGAGTCTTACCACCACTAGCTGCCCCCACACCCATATGTTCACCTAACACCCTGCATACTACGACCCTACCACTATGCACTCAACCCCATCACCATGCAGCATATTAACCTGAAGTGCAGCAGCATTGGCAGAGCACTCAGGGAAGGACCATATTCAACCTCTGACTTACTGCTCAATCACCCTGACCCGCTCCCCCCGCCTGTTTTAATGTACTGTTATTTTTAATAAGATTTCTTGTCTTTAAAACATTTTTATTACAGAAAGTGTAAATTTACTGTCCACAGTGAATAATGCACTGCAAATCATTGCAAACCACTGCACTTAACTTCCTGTGGAATGCCCCACTTACTGTTGCTTTCGCCTCAAAATTGCTCCTTTAAGGCATCCTAATCCTTGAGCAGCTGTTGGTGGCCTCTCTAGTAGCCTGCTCTCTGGCTGTGCAAATTCAGCCTCCAGGGGTTGAACCTCGGGAGTCGCATTCGTCACTGAGGTTTCACCCTTCCCTTCAAAATATTTGATGGAGATACAGCACGTGGTTATAATCGCTGGTGCTGCTTTCCCCCAGTCCTAGCTCCCGTACGAATCCTTCCATCTCCCTTTAAACGGCCAAAAGCACACTCCCATCATTCTGCAGCCAGCTCAGCCTGTAGTTGAGACAGTCTTGCTTCCTGTCAAGCTTCCCTGTATCGGTTTCATGAGCCAAAGGCATTACGGGTAAGTAGGGTCCTCCAAGGATCACAATGGGCATTTCAACGCCCCACTGTGATCTTCCTGTCGGGGGCAAAAAGTCCCGCCTGCAGCTTCCTGAAAATGCCACTGTTCGCGAACGATGCGTGCCTCATCACCTTTCCAGGCCATCCTGTGTAAATGTCAGTGAAACGCCCACGGTGATCCACAAGCGCCTGGAGAACCATAGAGAAATACCCCTTCCGATTAATGTACTCGGATGCCAGGTGGGGTGGTGCCAGAATAGGAATATGCGTCCCCATCTATTGCCCCTCCACAGTTAGGGAAACCCATTTGTGCAAAGCCATCCAGAATTGTCCTGCACAGTTCCCCGAGTCACGGTTCTTCTTAGCAGGATGCGATTAATGGCCCTGCAACTTGCATCACCACTATTCCAACGGTCGACTTTCCCACTCCCCAAACTGGTTTGCGACGATCGTATGTCTGGAGTTGCCCAGCTTTTCCAGACTGCAATAGCCACCCGCTTCTCCAGCTGACAGGGCAGCTCTCAGTCTCGTGTCCTTGCGCTGCAGGGTTGGGGCGAGCTCAGCACACAGTCCCATGAAAGTGGCTTTTCTCAATCTAAAAGTTCTGCAGCCACTGCTCGTCATCCCAGACTTGCATGCCGATGTGATCCCAGCCCACACTCAGTGCTTGTTTCCCTGACCCAAGGCGGCGTTCCATCGGGTGCTCGAGTTCCGTTACTGCACAGCAATTTAAGTGTCAGGCGCATCAGCCGATCTATTTCATCATCTGAGCTCTCCTCACTGTCACTTTGGAGCATAAGGAATATGCTCAAACTGCCAGACGTGATGTGCTGGCAACATTCATCAGCAAGTCTCAGCTAGCTCGGGCTCCATTTTCTTACTGAAATCACGCGGCAGACTCACAATGGCACCAACGGTGCTGAAAAGGAAGCGATGCACCAGCGGGTCTTGGAACAGGAAAGCGGAATGACCCGCAACCCCTTCCGTCCCTTCCCACAACCCACGCGCGCCAAAATGGGACGAGGTGCTCTGTGGGATAGCTGCCCGACGAGGTGCTCTGTGGGATAGCTGCCCACAATGCACCACTCACAACAGCGCTGCAAATGCTGAAAATGTGGACACACTGCAGCGCTGGCCCTACATAGCTGTATGGCCACAGCTGTAACTACCAGCGCTGCAAAAATGTAAGTGTAGCCATACCCACAGTAAGAGAACCTGTCATTCGTGCCTGGTGCAATTTGTACTCTAAACTTTTTTTTTCCCCCCAAAGGCGATACCTATGTAACCCATGCAGGTGCTATACACTGTTATGAGTCCTTTGTAATCGTGAATATCTTCCTAGTCATTTTATTTTCTCTGAAAGCAAAGGGGAATGCTGCACAGAGGTCAATAGGGAACTGACTGGTGCTAATATGATCAACTTTTTACTCTTTCAGTGGAACTTTCCATTGCTCATGCTTGTTTGGAAGATGGCACCAGCACTGTGCTGCGGGAACACACTGGTTATTAAACCAGCTGAGCAGACACCCCTCACTTCCCTCTACATTGGTTCCTTAGTCAAGGAGGTAAGAAATCTTAGCAGCACATTCGAGGAGTTTATCCAGGTTATTGTTTCTCATAGGCAGTGTGTCCAGTTCAAAAGGCAGCTGTAGCCATTGTCTGCTCCCAAAGATGTTGCTGCCAGCTCTGTTCAATGCCAGACCTAGAAACAACCTCCTCTTTTTTTCTTTCAAACTTTTATCTCCTGATCTCTGTGCATGAATGCCCTAATTCACCAAGGTACTTGTGCAACTGTCCAGTGTTAAGCATGCAAGTAGTCCCAGTAACTTCAATGGGATCGGGCTAGCCACATGCTTAAAGTTGGGCATGTATCTTGCTGAGATGGTGCCTACATCACCAGGTATATCGTATTTTTTTCTCTTTTTTTCTAATACATTTAGTGAGACTACTTGGAGCTAAATTCTGCCCCCCCCCCTTATTCATGTTAGCGGAATTGTCCCATAAATTGTGGGACTGATCACAAAGCAGGATACTACCTGGCAGTAGTACAGGTGGCAGAATTTGGCCCTTAGAATATGGGAGCGGATCCTGCAGCTGCTTCCTGCACAGAAATTGCATTACATCATTGTGAACATTTTATGACAATTGACTTACGAAAGTGTGCCTGGTGCTTAACAGAGAACGAAGATCTAGTCCCCATACCGAGCATAGGCGTTATGACCCAGGGCCCTAATCCTGTGTGGAAAACAATGCAGGTGCAGCCATGTGCTCCCACAGTTCTTGATTGAAAGATCAGGACCCAAGACCCTCCCAGGGAAATACATTTCAGATGTATGGCCTAAATCTTCCTAAACCAGGGAGTTGACTTCACCCCTGATGCAAGCCCACTGACATCAGTGCAGTTAAGCCAAGGATGAATATGTTCCCCTTCTCCCGCCCCCAGTGGAAGCCACCAACTCATCCATGCATCCCTCTTTATGGCTCAGTCCTGCAGCCTTTACTCACATGGGCCTCAATTTTGCCCATCCTGGCCTAAACATGTCAGTTGTCCTATTAAAAGTCAATGGCACTTAAACATAGATCTAAAGTTATGTGTTCTTATGTGCTTTGCTGAATTGTTGCCATAGGCAGTCCCAAAGACAATGCTTATATGGCCACACACATCTCTTGCTCGCTTTAATTTTTTTTTTTTTTTAATGGTTTAGCAAATACCCAGGAGTTTAAACCAGTGTTCCCGGCAGAATGAGCACCCTTTGTCTCCTCCCTCCCCTTTCCCAAGCTGGAACAGGCAAACTAGACAGCCATCAAACCCCTATAACCTTACCCAGAAGAAAGTAGAATTTTCCAAGGCAATTTATAACCAAACCATGTTCCCCTTTTTTTTCCTGTATTGGATGCATTAAAAAAAATCTCATGCAAGTTACACAAATAACTCTCTCTACTAGTGCAAGTGCAGGCTCTTATTAGCCTCATGAATGTGTGTACTAGAAGAATCCACAAGAAATGAAGGAAGCTGAATAACGATCGACTCATGGGATACTAGGCAAGCAGGTTGTGTGCCTGCACTTCCCAGTCAGAAAGGGAGACTGGCCAGCCTAGAAATACACCTCTTTGCAGCAGCCCACGTTTCAGAGAGCAATAAACAGATCAGCTGGGCCAAGACTTTGGCTTGCATTTCACTAGAATTTTACCAAAGTTTTGCCTATTGTCATTGTGCCAGAACACACAGAATGGCTGCCATAGGTTAATACATTATAAATGTGGTGAAAACTGGTGCAAGTCTCTTACCATCTGCTCTCTTGGAGCTAGTGAAAATAAACACATCTAGTGGTGTCTTAATGGCATCTTAATCCTCCTGGCCTCTGAAGAACCACAAGAGGCAACCTCAGGATCTTTCTGCTCAAAACAAACTTTAAAGGGCCAAATTTTGCCTTTAGTCATCCACTGACTAGGGTTGTATAGCTGTGGCTGAAGGCTAAATTTGGCCAGACGACTTTGAATTTCGCAGCTCTGCTGTTATAACAAAAAATCCTCCAATAATTCTCCTGGTGATTCCAGGCACTTAATTGTGGCTCTTCTTTTCATCATGTCCAATACAGTAGGTAACAAGCAGCACAGAGCTGGGAAAAACAACAAATAGTCCTTGTGGCACCTTAGAGATTAAGATATTTATTTGGGCATAAGCTTTCATAGTCCACACAAGCTTATGCCCAAATAAATGTGTTAGTCTCTAAGGTGCCACAAAGACTTCTCGTTGTTTTTGCTGATACAGACTAACACGGCTACCCCTCTGAAACCAGACTGCTGGAAAAGGTCATGAATCTGGTAAATTGTCCATTTGCTTTTGATTTCAAACCTTTGTGTCCTGCATGACTCATTCTTAAGAAGTACTAAGCATACCTTGGGGTTTGATGAACATTCAGGCCCTGATTCTGGTTTCAGTGTGACCACTTATGTGAGAAAAGTCATGCACGTATGTAAAGCGTTTGCAAGATCGGGGGTGGGGGGGTTGGTTAACTTGCTAGGGCATTGAGAGACTCAGCTGATTAATGTTTAGAAAGTTCTTTGAGATGCTCAGATAGAAAACACTATTGAAATTTCCACTGAGTGATGGTAAATCCTTCATATAGGAGCATATCCTGGTTTTTAGTCCAAGCAAATTGGAGTGCTGGGAGGAAATCTGAATGGTTCTTATCGCCCTATTTCTATAGTCTAATCTCTAACTTCATTTTCAGGTGGGCTTTCCTCCCGGTGTGGTAAACATTGTGCCAGGATATGGCCCCACAGCTGGGGCAGCCATTTCTGCCCATCAGAACATTGACAAAATAGCTTTCACTGGATCAACTGAGGTAGGTGATCACTTTCTGCTTAAACTTGCCTTTAGCCTTACTGAATTACTGGACACTGCTTTTCTCAAGGAGTGGTATTTCTCTGGTAGAAGTGCTATCTGGGGAAGCTCGGACCATTGTAATTTCAGTGATACTCAGTGCTTGGGGGACAAAAAAATCTGCATGGTGGAATTTTTCAGAGGTTTTGGGCTGTGGTCTAACGCTGCTCCCACTGTAGTCAATGACCACTGACTTCTGTTGAAGCAGTTAGGCCAACATTTAATGCTTTTGAAAATATCTACTTTTTTTTTAACCTTATTCTTGCCAAAATTCTGAAGGTCCATCACGAATGGTGCCTAGTCTGTAAACAAGATGATCTGCTGGAGTGGTCATTAGCATCATAATGATTTAAAAATCACATTATCTGAAACAACCTGGCATTCACCAGTTGGACACCAGCATTGGCCAGCAAGATTGCATAACTATAAAACAATGTTATATTCATATTAAACAATTCTGCTGCTGTTTTAATCACACACTAGTTATTGAGTCTTCTACAGAAATATAACCCAGTGCTATATCCATTCTGGGCCAAATCCTGATCCCATTGGAGTCGAAGTCAATGACAAAATTTGTTATGAAACGGACTAAGAGTTGGCCCTCTAATAGTAAAAATGGTACAGCACAAACACCTTCAACCCAGTGTTTCCCCCTCCCTTTAAATTTAGATACATACAATTTAAAATATCACAACAATAAGAATCCTTTTGGGGCTGTAGGTGCAAGATAGAGATGTACACCTGCTTTGATCAGGGAAAATGACCTCTCCAAGTGCTCGCTTGGGGTTAGCCGTGTGGGGGAAGGGTTGTGCTGGTCTGTCTTGCTCAGTACTAACAGACAACAAAAAGAGCAAATAACTGACAACCAACTTGTGTACTGAATTTCACTTTCAGTAAGGCTTTGAGCTAGATATTCGCTGCTAAAGCCTGAGCACGCTAATGGCAGGCTGAAAAAGAACACGCAAGGGCGGTGAATGCTGCTGAATCAAAATTTGCCTACAAGTTTGAACAGTTTTTTTTTTTCACCAGTTGCTTAGCGACTTTGCCCCTATAGTAATATTGCCAGAAAAGCTGCAGCAATGTGTATGCAGCATGTGTATATCCTCGTCTGCTGCATGGCGCAGGGCAGCATCCAATAAAGGAACCTGCTTATGCCAAGGATCTACGTGTGCTGGCTATTCAGCCAGGCCATGTGTTGGACTTGTGGTGGTTGTTTTTGGGTTTTTTCATTTTCCTTTGACTATTCACCTCCTACTTGAGCATTCTTCCAACTCCTCCATTTTGACATTCACCGCATGCTTTTTATAATTTGCATAATTATGATAAATTACACTGAGCTGCCTTCTCCAACACCAGAGGTGTGTCTCCTGTTAAAGGTTCAAAGACATGCTGAAGGCCAGATGTTTTGTGTTTTAACAGCACCATCTAGTGGCTTGTCATACATAGGTGCATTCCCATTGGTTATCCCACAGGGGACTCTGCATGGAGCATCCTTGTTCCTTGTGAAGATTGTAGTATAAATATGAATGGGCTCAGCAGCATGCTCATGTTGGGTATTGCCCTTTATTTGATTCTCTATGTAATTAGACAAAATACATAAATTTTATTCTTAGCTTACAAAGATAATTATTTCTATCATCAAAATCAGGTGCTCCCTGTTCTAAAATCCTGTAAACTTTCTTGTTTTTGTAACAAATAGTCTGGCCTATTATGTGTTCATTTTTTATAAAAAGTGGATAATCTGTCATCACAAGAAAATGCATTGGATAGCCTCTTTCTTAAGGGCTGAAATCCTGGCTCCATCCAAGTCAGTGAGAGGTTTTTCCATCAACTTCATGGAGTCAGGTATTTTATCTTTGAGTGGTGGGTGGGCATTTAAAAACTGAAGTGCTCTGATACAGTAATGAGGGCCATACTGAGTACATTAGGTAGGTAGATATTTCTAACCAGTTTCACTTCTTGGTTCTTGTGCATTAGCATCATGCTTTAATATTTGGGTGTAAATATTGCAGGTGAATGTTTAAATCAAAATGAACATGGGGCAAGGGAGAATGAAAACCATTTTAAAAAATATATGTTTTAGGTTAACATAAATACATAACAATTTTGATCTTTAATTACCTGATAGTGTTTTCTTCTAGCTTCCTACTTTTCAGTGAGTTTAATTTATTCCTAATCAAGCAGCTACCATATAATGTCTCTTACCCTGTTAGCTTTATAGCAAGTTATGTTAATTTTTAGCAGAAAACAGCTTTCTGTTTCTATTATCTTGAGGGCTAGCCGGATAAACTAATGGCAGGACTCTGCACTGTTAATTGGAAGGACCAGGTCCACTTCTAGTTTGGGAATCTTGCCTAGTTATAAAGGTAGAAGATGAAACTTGAGTGTAGCAGTGAACTCTTCAGCTGATTGACACTTATGTTCTTTTTACTCTTCTGCTTCAACAAGATCTGAGTGTTTCTCCCAGGCATAAAACTGAGTACAAGGTTAAGAGGACATGCCATTCACATACCATAGATTCAAGGAGCACAATTTCTTTAGCAGAACAAAGAGGAGGCTGATGAGTAATTTGGTCACAGTTTTTAAATGCATGTTTGGGGAACAAACATTTTGATGATGGACTCTTCAGTCGAGCAGGCAAGGTAAAACAAAAGCTAGTGGCTGAAATTTGAGCCTAGACTGATTCGGACAGAAAACATGGCCTAAATTTTTAACGGCCAAGATAGTTCACCATTGAAACAGCCTATGAAGTCTCCATCACTGGAAATTCTTCAATCAAGATGATAAGCTGTAGTTCAAACATGAATTGTTTGGGGGAAGTTTGGTGATCTGTGTTATGCAGGAAGACAGACTAGATGATCACAGTGGTTGATTTCAAATCATCTTGTTAGAAAATACTAGGGGAAAATTCAAATGGAACAGTTTTTTGTTTTGTTTTGTTTTTTTGGTTCAAAAACTTTTCATGGAAAAAACATTTCCTCTTTTTTGTTGTTGTTGTGTTGTTGTTTTTTTTGACCAGCCCTAATTATGACTATTGTAAATTCCTAGGAGAATTCATTCTGTAGCCAAAAAGTAAAACCTGTCATGTGGTAGTAGATATGCTAATACCAGAGACCGAATCCCTTCTCTAAGTGCAAAACTCACCTCATTAAGTGTGGAGCCATGACTAGTACCTTCATAACAAATGGCAGGGTGTCACCTGATAAACTGTACTTTTTATAAGAACAGTAGTCCATTAGCAATACTTCTTGCATTGTCCAATTAGGGGTCTGATCCTGCAGCCTTTACTCTGCCCAAAAAATGACTTCTGGGGGACCACGTGCATAGGTAAGAACTTTATAATACCAGGTCCCTACATTTCAGTTATATCTAAGACAAATGATAAATATTTGTGACTTTAAAAATTGCAAGATCCAACTTGGATGGCTCAGTACCTTGTAGAAGCAGGTGGTGAGAACTAGAAAATTGAGAGATTGGAAACCTGGAAGAATCATTTTATAATTCTAGCAGTTTCACAGCCTGTCCTGCTCTTGTTAACCTCATGCATTTTGACACTTTGAATGAAGTAATTTTTTTAGAGGAATAAACCTGTGCCCTGTGAATCCCAATGCCATAGGTTGGAAAACTGATTAAGGAAGCAGCCTCTAAAAGTAATCTCAAACGGGTGACACTGGAGCTTGGAGGGAAGAACCCCTGCATTGTGTGTGCGGATGCTGACTGTAAGTAATTTGTCACGTTGCAATTCAATAATTTTCTAGCCTCCATGGCCAGCACAGCACCGCTAGTGGCTCCCATGTAACCTCACAGGGCTCCAGCAGAGGACACAGTGTGGTCCAACTTGCCACAAAGCCTGGCCAAGACTCCTTTGCTAGAGGGTGTGCTATGCTGCTCCCTGCACCAGCCAGGTGCTTGGCTACAAAAGGAGGGTTCACGTGAACAGAAGAGGAGTGTTCTGAATGCTGCCCTCCCTGGGGGTGACCCCCTGGGAAGAAACCTGCTGGCTGAGGCTGCAAAGATGGTGTACTGTATCAGTGCAGCCCCGCTCGGCTGGCCACACAGTTTGCTCAGCCAGCACACCTGCACTGACTCATTCTAGTCTCCCTGACAGAAGAGAAGCTGCAGCTGCTTTATGTAAAGGCAGCATCCTTCCCACAATACTTCCCACCACAGGGGATAAGGACTAAATTCTGCCATCCTTAATGGGATGACTAGTGAGGAATAAGCTACTACTCTGTGTGAGTCAAGGTGACAGAACTGGGCCCTTAGCTGAGACATGCAACTGGAGACTGTGCCAAGAGTAGGATGGTGGTGCTAGGGTGACCAGATGAGATGAAGAAAATATTGGGACACATGTGGAGGGGGGTGCACAGGTCCGCCGCTGGAGCAAAAAAAAAAAGCTGAGCGCTGCCGTCGGAGCAAAATATCAGGACAAATTGCATCCCAACCAAAGATCAATAGGGATGTGGGACAACCACCCAAATATTGAGACGTAATTCCCTATTTTATCCCTATTTTATCGAGACATCTGGTCACTCTAGATGGTGCAGACAGTCAGAAGATTTGGTCATGTCTTGTTGCTTACAGGGAGCTTGCTTTCTTGATATTTTTATAGGCCTCCTTGAAGTAAGTGTTTTGAGGAAGCATTGAGAGGGGGAACTGGTAATGAGGGGGTTTCAACAAGTCTCATTAATTTCTGGTTTAAGTCAGTAGAACACCTCACTCTGTCTGTGGTGACCTTTCCATTCCAGTGGACTTGGCGGTTGAATGTGCCCATCAAGGAGTTTTCTTTAATCAAGGCCAGTGCTGCACTGCTGCCTCTCGAGTATTTGTGGAGGAGCAGATCTACCCGGAATTTGTCAAGCGCAGCGTTGAGTATGCCAAGAAACGACTCATTGGAGACCCATTCGATGCCAAAACTGAACAAGGGCCACAGGTAATGATGCGCTTGAGAATAGTTTTCTGTTCTCCTGGTGCAAGTGTTGTTCGTGTGAGAGCTGAAGTCCTGATCCAGCGATAATGTCATTTATTGTTTCTTCTCTCCGTTCTAAATATCAGTTAATCATGATGGTTGACATGTTGGCTCTTTCTGTAAATGAACTGAAAGCTTGATAAAGAAATTTACACAAGTTGGCGTCCCTTTTGCATAGTAATGCAAAACCTATTACGGCACAGGGAGTATTTTGTGCATGCAGAGCATGGTAGCTGCAGATGTGTTATAATTCAGCTTTAAAATACTGATGCTACCTCATCACAGGGTAATCTATAGAAGCAGAAAACAAAACCTTTAATGCACAGGGGGGTTTAAGCAGAGTCCGTAGAAGGCAGGAGGATGCCAAGCTGACCTGAATATCAGCCTTGTTAACATTTTGGGCTTTTACACCTCTTCTTATCCCTTCTAAGGAAGCCATAAAGATCCATGATTGAGGGCAATATTTCCTCTTCTCCAGGTCAACCAGTTATTAATAAAACATAACAAACAGAACTTGTGCTCTGCCAAAGGTAAATGGGAAAATGCCACTCCAAAAAGTTTCACAACTTAGTCTAACTCTGGAATCCATAATCTTCGATTTGGTTTTGACTTTTCCTAACACTGACAGAAAGTCTTAGGCTGTCGCCATGAGAGCCTTGTATGAAATAGGCAGGCTCTACTTACAGCTGGAGTTCTGAAACCAATGAAGGCCCAGTTCGGCCAGCCATTCTGACTGTGCATAATGACTTACTCATGCAAGTCATGGCTTTGAAATCACTGGACTGCTTGCGTGAGTAAATTACGACTCAAGGTGAATGAGGATGGCAGAATGGGGCCCTTGATAACAGGTATGCGGTAATTAAAGAATCCGACGTAATGGCTAGTGCGATAAGACCAGATTCTGATATCTTTGCCTAGGCCTGGTCTACAGCTAAAATTAAGATCAACATAGCTACATTGCTCAGTGGCGTGAAAAATTTGTATGCCTGAGCGCTGACCTATGCCCCTGGTGTAGAGGCAGTTAGGTCAATGGAAGAATGCTTCTGTCAACCTAGCTATTGCCACCTGAGGGGAGAGATGAACTACTGCAACTGGAGGAGAAAAAACCCAACCTTCTGGCCCTGTAGGAAGCATCTACGCTACAGTGGCACAGCTACAGAGCTGTAGTGTGGACATGGCCTTGCATTAAGCAACACCTTCCTTTGCAAACAGTCCCATTTTGAAGCTAGTGGAATTGCTTGCAGAATAAGGGCTGGTCTATACTTAAAACACTGCAGCCACACTGCTTCAGCGACATAGGCTGACATGAGGGTTTCTCCCATTGGCCTAGGTAATCCACCTCCCAGAGAGGCGGTAGCTAGGTTGACGAGAGAGTTCTGTCAACTTTGTGCTGTCTACACTAGGTCAGTTTAACAGTGTCGCTCAGGGGGGTGGATTTTTCATGCCCCGCCCTGAGTTATGTAGTTATATCAACCTAATTTCCTAGTGTAGATCAGGCCTTAGTTGTTATTCAGTGAGAGTGAAGGTACCTTGGGCTGAAAGCTCCTAAGGGCTGGGGCTGTCTTTTTTTTTATTTTGTGTTTGTACAGCACCTAGCACCACAGGGTCCTGGTCCATAAATAGGTGCTATGGTAATACAGATGATAAAGTGGCTAGTAGCGAAGTTGGGGTGCCCACTGACTTGGATACAACAGGACCACATGTTCTATTTCTCCTGTTCTACCTGACCTGATGCATATGCCCTTTCCCTCTCTCCTGCATGTCTGCGTGCCAACCATCTAAACAAGAGGAGACCCAAGACAGGGAGTGGAATGGGGGAGGCTGTTTTCAGAGCTTTCATGTGGTTCCCAGTGCAACACAAACCATTTCCTCTGTCTGCACATAATCAGAACAGCTGCTTCTCTGGAGTCTGGCTTTTGGACAGGGTGCGTTCCAGGCTGGCACTAGGGAAATGTGCATTTTGGAACAAATGGTTCAAATCTGAAGGGGTGGGGGACACCTTCAGAACCATTTAAAATATCAAAAAACAGTAAATCCTCAAAGTAGTTTCCAAAGATACAGGGCTAGATCCTCGGCTGGTGTAAACCATTGTAAACTATGCTTACACCATCTGGTCCAGTGTATCTGAATCAGATTCTCCTCTTGCTTACACCCATGTAACTCAGGAGTTACTCCTTTTGTAGTCAGTAAAGATATTCCTGAAATACACAAGGCCGAATGAGATTAAAATCTAGTCTGGGGTATTTTTAAAAAATTCTGCAAAATTTTTTTTTCCAGAAAAAAATCCCTGATGTCCCAAATCAAGAGGGGTTTTTTTGGTGCTGCTGTGAGAATATAGGAGCAGCTCCTCACCTGGTGTAAATCAGAGTAGCTCCACTGAAGTCAATGGAGCAATATAGAATGACAGCAGCCGGAAACCTGGCCCACATTACAGACATATTTTAAAAACACGGTTGGGAGACTTTGGGTGAATGGCTCCTTAGGCCTGTCTCCATGGTCAGAGCTGAAGCAGGCAGATTCCATGGAGTTCTCCTGGGTGGGGAAGATAAATACATGCTCTCTCTGTATTTAGATTTGTTTGTTAATATCTTGCAATACTTAAAAGCCTCAGCTGTTGTGCTGGACATGGTGCACCCAGAGGGGAGTCAAATAGGCATGTAAACATTAAGGAGAAGGAGCACAATGTCAGGGCAAGGAAGCTACACAGAATATTTCTCCTCCTCTTGCCCCATGCATGCTATGTTGGGACATATTGTATTTGGGATATATATATTATATGCTGCAGAATATCCATGTGACTGACGGGCCACATAGAAAAGGAGTTTTGGGGCCCAGCAAATATCTCCACAAAGAGTCGTCTTCCCTTTGCATCAAAAATTAAAACGTGTGGCAATAGCACCAGACACTTTCACACTGCATTACTCCTCGGGCTGGGTCATGTCATATGCAGCTGATGACCAACAGCCAATGGAAGCTGGCCACAATATTACTCTGTCAAAAGCCACTCTCTCTGCAGATGCCCAGGGGCTGGGAGGCTGCTTTCCTGTGGATCCCCTGGCCTTGCATCCATTTCTGCCTCACTGATCCATGGGAAGGATAGGTATAGCCCATGTATATGGGTAGCCAACTTACTGCATTAGCTTCCCCTTCGTAGTGCCGCAGCCTGCAGAGGAACATACGTGTAACCCTTCTGCCAAGTGAAGCCAGCAGCAACAAGGGCCAGGTTCAGTATCTAGGGGGTTCCTTTTCAACAATATAACACAAAACCAGCTCGAGCCCCCACCCAGTGACCTGGGACAATCGCATACCCCCTGGGCACCTCTATGGGGCAATACTTCCCCTCTTGCAAGCACAGAGTCTTGAGTGTAGCAAAAAAATTTTATCAAAAGGAGGGAATTAACGCAGCATTAATTTGGGAAAACACCACAACTAGGGCTCATAAACACAAACCATGAGCAAAAGACCCACCCCCAAGTAAGTTGGGCAGTGTCTTTTTCCCCTCAAGGTCTTAAGTCCAGCAGTCCCTTTAATGTGCCCATCCCTTCTCTGTATCCCACTCACTGTTGCTCTCCTGGGCCAGTGCAGCCCCAGAGTTCATTTCCCACCCTGTGTGGAAGGCAGGGCGGGTAAGGAGGAACCTTACATGCTGCACTGCTTGGGCACTCACTCGTTGCCCCAAAGGCCGATTGCCATGCCTCTGTGGGGCTCTGCACTGGCCCTCTCCACCAGCTTCTCTGCTGGCTGCTTGCAACACCTCTCCAACCAGCTGCCCTGCCAGCTGCTTGTCACTCCTCTCTGGAAGCTGCCCACTCACCAAGATGTCTTCCTTTCTCTCCCCCCCCCCCCCCACCCCCTTAACACAGCTCTCAGTGATTTCAGCTGTTAGTGGGGGAGCCTCACTAGTGCACACTGGGCAGTCTCTTGCAATAGAGACACTGTCCCAAAGTAGGCCTAATACTTAAACATAGGTATTAGTGGTTTCAGCTCTGCAGCATGTAACAAGACTCTCAGTTGAGTTTTAATTAGCTCTTTTATTATCCCATGGAGAGAAGAAGGGCCAAATGGTGTCTAGAACCTTAAACAGGGCCAACACCACCAGGTGCAAATACCTGTTGCTGCCTGCCCCCCACCCCATTCTTGGGCTTTGGAAACCCGGTCTCCTGCCTAGTGAGTGCTGTTCAGGTGAGTCCCTCCGTCAGGGTATGCCAGGTACAGTTCTGCTGCCCTTGGTTCACACAAGGATAGCAACTCTTGATTACTCCTGGATCCAACACCAGCCACAAGTGATCATTTGGGCAAGCAGTCCCATCATGCTGAGCACCTATGCAGGGTGGGTGTGTCCATGCAAAGATCAGCTGCTAAAGTCTTTTTCCACCGCTCACCACTAGATGTCAGGGGAGAGCTCATCCAGACTCTACTTACATATGGAATAAAGTTTATTACATAAAAAGCAGTTGTGGCTCATCAGATATTTCGTAACCATCTTAGTTTGTCAGGAAACCCAGCTCTGGGACACACTTCGGGATTGTGGGTCTCTGGTGGACGGAACAGGATACTACCTGTCTTCAGGCTAAAGTTGACTTTAGTGGACAGACTTTCTGGTCCCACTTTAGCTGCAGGTGCTTCTAGACAGATACCGTGGGGTTGTCACACTGTGAGTTAGCATGCGGCAAGCCAGGACGTGAAACTACAGAGCATTAGCTTGCCACGTGCTAAGTGACTGTGGTGACCCTGCTACAGCACACTAAAAAAGTTCCGTAGTGCACTTGGGAATGGGAGTGCGTCCAAATGCACTATGGAAAATTTTTAGTGTGTGGCAGCAGGGTCCTCCCAGCCAGCTAGTGTGCAGCAAGTTAGCATGCTGTAGATTCACACCCTGGCTTGCTATGCACTAACTTGCCATGTAGACAAGCCCTGTGTGTAGCAATTTAAAATGACTGCAGAGGATGAAATGCTGGGAAATCCTCCGCCATTTCATGGACTTAAGGTTTGTGCTCTATGAAACAAAACTGTAGAAAGCCAAGCAAAGAGCTGTGCTGAGATGGGCGGGGCATGGGGACTGAAACAGGTCAGCGAAAGCTCTGCTCAGGGTTACAGTGCTGCTCAGCTCATCGATATTTCACATTTTAATGTGATTTCTCTACAAAGCCCAGTGAGTTCGCTTGCTGGCTGCAGATCTGAACTACACTGCAGCATACATGGCATCCATCAAGGGTTGTCTGAGCCAAGTGCTGATTTCACATGCAGACCCAGGGAATTCTGAGGCTTGGGGTTTGAGTGACTATAGGGAATAATACAGTAAGTCAGTGCAAGCTGCAAACTTGCTACCTAATCCATCAATAAATGGTACCTGGCAGACACTATTTGGTTGTGTTAAAACCCTAATAGACTAGGACAGACTATCGCTGTCTTCCCATTCTGATGAGATATTGGTGGATTGGGTATCTAGTCTGCTTGCACGATTACTTGCCACAGCCAGTGGAGGAAGAAAACAGTACAGTGTTCTGCCATGCATTGGTTAGGGGTATTTTACCTTAAATCTTTAGCAGAGATTGAAATGGTCCAGAGTCAGCTAAAGGCCTGGATGGGGCATGCATGTGAGGAGAAACCATGAATAAGAAATGTGTTTTGCTTGGGAAGAAAATGTTGGAGGGAACTTCAGGGGGCCCTACAAAATTCTGAGTGGTATCTTCAACTCCAGTTAGTCAGATGTGCATTTGTAGGTTGAATACCTTTCCTTGTAATAAATGAGCAAGACAACACCCATAAAACAAATGAAAGGGAATATTACTTTAGAGTCATCCTAAGGAATGCACTGGGCAGAAGCTGCTGAGTCAGACATTATCCAGCCTTTTAAAATCCAGCTCCAATTTCAATAACGTGTAGTTGAGCAAAGCAAGATGATAAGAGTAATCAAATCTCTCACATCGGGTCATAAACATCTGCTTATAAAAAAAGAATATTGAAATAGTGCAGGCAACAGGAAGGCAAAGCTTCTCCATGTAGACCTTTGCCCAACTGATCAGGTGTGCTATGAGGAGGGTTTTTTTTTGTTTTTTTGTTTTTCTTTTTCCGGGTTCTTCTACCATGGTCATTGGGGGAGGGGTTGTGTGTGTCTATATATAGACACACACATACACACCTTAGATTTGTCTTACCAGATCAGGCCTCTTTAACAGAGGGTAAAACCAAAATTAAAAACTGTAATAAATAGCTCTTGTTTGATGAGAAATACAATATATTAGAATATTTCACAATCTTTAATTTTATTTCTCCTTACAATGCCCCTGGGAGGTAGGGCAGTATTAATACTGTTGTACAGATGGGGAAACTGAGGCATAGAAACTAAGTGACTTGCCCAAGGTCACATGGGGAGGTCTGTGGAAGATTAGGAAACCGAACCTGAGTTTCCCAGGATCTACGTTACTGCCCTAACCACCGGACCATCCTTCCTCTCCTTGATAAAATAGCAGTCAGAATTAAGAGTCTTGCAAGCTCTAGTTGAAATAACAAGGGTAGGACGGTTGATGCTTTTATGTCGCTTTTGGAAACAGGTGGTTGTTTTTGCTTTTCCTCAGTGTTTCTTCATCTAACAGGCTTTTGCTTTATAAGAAGTTACAGCTGTACAAATATTCTTGTTTTTTGTGATGTAAAGTGGTTGACCTAGATTGGTCTTGGCCAGAGACAGGTCAGCATGGAAAGCACTCACAGATACTTTCAAGTTATTCACATGTGGCAACCAGGCAAATAAACAATATACAAACCACCTGCCAAGTCTTTTAAGTGCCACGTGGCATCATCTGTGATAGCAGCCATTTCCCGAGGCAGTACTGTGCATTCTTGAAAGATTGTTTTCCATCCCCTATTTTACCCTACCCTATGTGTTATATGTGAGTGTAACATGTATACTTTGTATTTGCTTTGTGTTTACGTTGCAGAGGCAAATTTTGCATGCACTCAGTAACATGTACATTATATTGTGTTTTTTCCTTGGCTTCTCAAATATCTCATTATTCCCCAAAGCTCTGATGTTTTGTTTTTGGGTAAATTCAGATTGGAAGCATGAGGTCAGAATTAATTATGGTGAACTGTCGCTGGTGGATAATCTAGTGGGGGTTATATAACTGCGTCTGCTTTGGACTTGGGCTTGCAAACCGTGATTCATGCATCCTGATGCACGCATCTACTGAAGTTAAAACAGGACCCTTCTTTGACTAGAGCCCAAATTACTAATGAAAGTTTGTAGTGAGTGGGAAAGATTGACAGTCCAATGCTGGATGATTTTGATGTGCACTTTCTATTTAAAACGATTTCCAAAAGCAATAGGCTATAGTACTGCCCAGTTGAGGGCTGTGGTACGCTTAGATCTTCACTGGTTTAACAAGGTTGGGGACTAACTGTCCTAGGGCTGTCTGGTCCTTCCAGTGTGGAAAAAGGATGACCAAACACCAGAAATTGTTGTGAGACAGTTATGCATCTGTCTGCATTAGTACCATGGAGGGGGGTGATTGCAGGTCATGTAGATGCACCCAAGTAGTTTTAAAGTGAGGTGAAACTTGGGGGTATGCAAGACAAATCAGACTTCTGAAAGGGGTACGGTAGTCAGGCAGCGGTCCAGAGCCATTGGTGTAGACATAGACAAGCCTTTTGGAGACTAAGGGTATGTGTGAGTGTTAATTCACATTAAGGGAGGAAGTGAATTTTAAGTGCAATAGGTATTCTGGAATAAGTCCAGGTATAGATAAGCTCTATTAATCGTGCTGTAGATATGGTCATTTTTGTAATGTAGCTGAATCCTAAGTGAAATGCAAACCTCAGTAGTACAATCTAACCACGTGCTGAAGTAGTTTAACCATTGTCCAATAATATAGCTGCAATTGAACTAAGTCTTTGGAATTACAGTGCCAACAACAGAGCTGCTGTTCCATGACATGCCTTTTGTGTCTGACAGATTGACCAAAAACAGTTTGATAAAATTTTGGAGCTGATAGAAAGTGGGAAGAAAGAAGGTGCCAAGCTGGAGTGTGGCGGTTTAGCCATTGGAGACAGAGGTCTGTTCATAAAACCCACCGTGTTTTCAGAGGTTACCGACAACATGCGAATTGCCAAAGAAGAGGTACAGTACTCCATCGGCGGTTTAGATTTCAGGTCACATGTAGCAATCACAGTACAATATTTTAACAGTGCTTTTCCTCGTTATTTTCAGTGGCAGTCCCACTAATCTGAACATTTTTCTGCCATGATCTTAGCAGATGTCAAGCAAAATAAACTATTGAAAATTGCAGAATGTATTAAGTTGACAGAGCATCCCAAAAAGCTGCGTGGTGCAGAAATGAATTTCTGACACATGGGTAATAAGGGAATTTCCGAGGTTTATTTAAAAAATAATCTGATCAATAACCAGAAGTGGAAGTTTAATAGGAGGAGAAAGGGAAGGGGATACTGTCAAAATTGTTAGAGCCAGAGTGTGATCACGTGTTTTTTCTCTTATCTGTTTGCATAGTACATACAATTCCTGGGGGTTTCCCCTGAAAAAACCAAGTGCTTTGTTTCCCTTCTTTTTTAAAAAAAAGTGCCATGAGCACACCACAGTAACACATCCATGTATGAACTTCAGTAGTAAGTGTTCAGGCCCCCATTCAGGAAAGCACCTCTAATCAGGAAAGTTTCTTACGCCCCCATTAAAGTCAATGGCACTTAAGCACCTGTTTACATTTAAGCATATGCTTCCATGTGGTGCTGAATTAAGGTTTCATGGAGTTGCTATAAACATTGTTACTGAAAGTGAAACCATTTTTAATGGCAGAGCATTGACAGTGTTTTCTGACTTGAAAATTCAGTAAATTGCAATAATTCAGGCATAGATGTACTAGTTACAGAAATTCCTCACCTGCCTGCTCCCTCTCCGTGATCAGAAAATTCTTGGACCATCTAAATCCACAGTTACATGTTATACCTAGTGGGTTAGGTAGGGTACCATGTGCTGTTTTGTGCCCCCTACTGGATGGAATCAGAACTGCCCAACTGTGCATGCCAGGGTTTATACTGTCCAAAGTTAGGAGAGGTTTCCCCTTTGACTCCAGGGATATGCTCCCTGTGCTTTTGGACATGATGCGCTAAGTTCTAACCCCACTGTTGCCATAAAGTGCTGAGTAGTTGTAGTGCCTCCCAGTGAAACCCTGATATTGGAACTCATGGACAAGTTAGAATATTCCAATAACCTACAAAGAGAAACTTGGTGAGCCCAATAATTGCAGATGTAAACCCTATTCTTCTCTTGCTGATATCCTTGTCTGTGCTGGCTCAGTCATCCTAGTGTCAAAATACTGGGAAAACCAAACTTGAAAGTCAGACACTCTCTCAGGTTTACAGTATTTAATAGCAAGCAAGCTGAAACAAGCAGCCTGTGATTAGACCTTGAGGTTTCCCTCTGAAACAATATTAACTAATGTATTTCCATTGAGGAATAGAATGAGAATAAAGTGGCTGCCAAGGTCCTATTATATGCCAAAGTGTCTGATAGTTTAGCCTAGACCTTTTTATGGGGTCACTTATTGTATACTCCTGGGAAAGAAAGTGTCATCTTGGTGTGTCAGATCTGCCATGCAGTCTCTGAGGAACCTGGAAAAATCTGTCGGCCTGGGCATAAGTGTCCTAAAAATAGAGAAGAATAAGAGGTGAACAGACAATCCCATGACAAACCTCTTTCAAATGAATTACCTCCAGATCTCAAACTCACGATTCATGGGGCTTCTCCAGTTTCATGTCCTGATACTTTGTCTGCTAGCAAGAGTCCATTAAGAACATGGACCTTAAAAAGGCAGGAATTTGCAGCAACGTGTTTGGAGTCCACCTTTTTGTGAAACAATTGATTAAGCTCTTGCAGGGGATGTCCCTGTGGAATGATACGTGTAGGAGCGCATCTCCATTTCATCAGTGGAGTATCAGCTTGCATAGCATATGATCATCAGCACATAGAAGAAGTGTCCTGGCATTGCTTCTGTATTGTACTGTGTATGAAACTTCAGCCTACTTACGCTCCGAAAAGTAGGCTTGTACTGTTGTGTGGCTGCAGATTGCCCTTATCAATACATGAGCCAGGTTATGCACCTGCAGAGCTAGTGTATGCAGAAGTGGTGGGCAGCCACTTGTGTGTGTCGATACACGCAGCTGATTTTGCAAAGGTTACAACATTTACACACACTTTCACCCAGGTTTTCTACATTTCAACTACATCAAGTGCCTGTTGCACCCATAGAGAGTTGAGTTCTGAATGGAGAAAGAATGAACCATTTTGAATGTATCCAGAACTAGCTCTTGCCCATTTTAACTAAATAACTTTTGCTCATGTAGATTACAAGATGGCATAATGCGAAGGAAAATCTTTAATCTTCAGAGCTTTGCATGGGTCTACTACTGTAGCACCTCGCTGCACACTGGGTCTGAACCAGATTCCATGGGCAATCAGTGGGGAGTTTTGTTATTGGCTTCTGCAAGAGCAGGTCTGTCATACAGATTGAAAACATTAAAATACCAAAACTGAAGATGTCCATATAACATTTCTAAGTTTAATTTTCAGAACACTCACTGTTCTTTAGTAAGTAATGCCTGTTTAATTGCTTACAGATTTTTGGACCAGTGCAGTCAATAATGAAGTTCAAAAGTATAGAAGAGGTCATAAAAAGAGCGAATAACACTGAATATGGACTCACAGCAGCCGTGTTCACAAAGAATCTGGACAGAGCTCTGACATTAGCTTCTGCGCTGGAGTCTGGAACAGTCTGGTAAATGTGTTTCCGCCTATGGGATTGCGATACACAGAGGTAGTTTACAACGTGTCTAAGCCCTGGTGACCAGTAGCACTGACCCTGAGCTCCCTTCCTCTTGCAATTTTGTCCTAAGAAGCAATCGCCATTGCTGAAAATGAGACAGTGAGAGTGAAATGTATTTTAGAGAAACTGAACTGTTTTAGTTCCCACACGTTTTCAATGTAATCTGTCATATGGCAAATCCCAACAGCATATGCTGCCTTATCGAATAACATGGTTATGCCTTCTGAGAAACTTATTTAAAAAAAAAAAAGAAGTACTGCTATTGGGATGCTGTTTATTATGTAATTGTTGTATAAGGTCTCAGACTATGTAACAAATTGGTCTGAACAGTAGATGGCACCATGTCACTGTTTAAAGAGGCAAGTCAGTATTTTGTGTGTGTGGTTTAAAAAAAAAAAAAAAAAAAAAAGCTCCTTATTTAATATTAGGGTAGTTTAAAGAACTGGGTTGAAATCCTGGCCCCACTGTAGTCAATGGCAGTTTCACTCTGGTGCTTGATTAGTATTTTTTTAAATCGTTTCTATTTAGAAACAATGTTTTGTATTTATCCAAGATTTTCAGCCTCTGTAAGGATATTTTCAAGAAAATATCCAGTTTTTGGTTCTGAAGACAGGATCCACCACACTTCTTCATGTGACGCTACAGTCCTGTCTGTTGCAACAGGCCAAATCCTGCTCACATTGCTCAGGTGTTGTAGTCAAGGGAACAGGACTTGAATCCTTGTAATCCCACCACAGCTAGTGTCCTATAGGAGTAGGCCCTCGGATGAGCTAGTGTAACATATGCTCATCAGTGGGTTACACTAGCAATTTCTACTCTCACCACAAGACAAATGTGTCTAATACAATTGTATTCCTATACCCACCGCTACGGGTTGAGCCTGCATGTACTCTGGACAGTAGCAAAGCAGTTGCAGCTGAGGTGGGCATGTCTAGACAAGACAATAGGTTATATTTTTAAAAAGTGTGTTTTATTCGAGACTTTGAAACTAGCACAGACGCAGTTTAAGATATTTAGATGTGTTAGCTGGTCCTGGCTGGAAAATGGGCAGGGAAAGGGCCAATCTTTGTAGAGAATGATGGTTTCTCAAATAGTCTGTTTCCTGCTATGATACAATCAAACTCTGTGGCTGAAATGACCAAAATGTAGTGACTAAAACACCTGATGAAATAAATAAAGGGAAAAGAGAGACATTTGTCAGGCAACTCCTGAATATTAATAAACATGAATCTATTTGCCCCACCTTCCAACTGTTTAATTTGATAAAAATTTATGTTTGACCATAGGATCAACTGCTACAATGCCCTTTATGCACAAGCTCCTTTTGGTGGCTTTAAGATGTCAGGAAATGGCAGAGAACTGTAAGTTTGTTTTTGTTTTGGGGATGCTGGTTTTTTTAACTCAGTTTTGTTTTCTCTCTTGAATGTAGAACATTAAATGCGATATTGTAAGCGTGATGACTTAGTAAGGATTTCACCAAGCTTGCCTTAAACTGTTGGGGCTGGATTTTGTCACCCTTACAGCTCTATGTAGTCATTTATACCAGTGCAATGTATCATAGAGTTCGAGAGCAGAAGGGATCACCAAATCAGTGTGACCACCTGTATATCATAGGCCACCAACTCCTGCACATTAAACTCAGCCACCAAAAGAAATGAGACCCAAGTATTACAGCCCATAGGAAACTAGACTGTTGCGTGCCACGGGGAGAGAATAGGGAGACTAGACTGTTACGTGCCCGAGGCCCCTGCAATGGCAGAGAAATGATCAAGTGAGTGTAAGAGGATGTAAAAACTTCTGTTGTGATTTGTTTGTTTGTGTGAATAGTGCCCTTCGAATCCCCCTCACCCAGCCTGGCAAGTCTTCCACAGCACTCGGTGCTCTCTGTCCTAAACTGCTTTTCAAAACTCAGTTAAATAGCTACTATTCTTGCTTTAATGATGAAGGATATTTCCTTGCCAGGTAAACATCAGACCAAGGCTGTCATTAATTAATTCTCCTTGTTTCACCTGCTGATGAAGGTTAGGACTTGGGAAGGTGCTTGGGGGTGGGGATGGGTTTCTGTGACTCTACCAGAGAAAAGTGAATTCTGCCTTGTCCATTCCAAGGCTTTTCAGTTACTGAAGGGCTACTAGCTTTTTCTCAGTACCTCTGGAAATCAGGTCTGTCTCGGGTTGGTCACCCCAACATTCTAGCACCCAACTTAGCATCCACTCTTGAAAATTTTGGCCCAAAGTCCCATGTGAGTCATCAGTCCTAGGAATAGAACGCATATTTCCAGAGGCCGGTTCATCGCTGCATTACTCTGTTCAGGGGCTTCCTAAGGACCCACTTTGTCCTAACCACTGAACTCCTCTCTAGGTGTTCACTCACAATCTATTATTAACCATTTCTATTGGCTTTGTTTTGGAAGAAAAGTGCTTTCAGTTGCTTGATTTGCTAAACAAGATGGAGAGCAAGGATGATGAATGATCCTTCCGAAGGATTACAAAGACCATGAGAAAATGTGTGGCTTTTCTTTGTCTGAGGCCCTGCCTAATTAGATAATCTCATCCAGGCTTTATCCCTTGGGCAATGAAGGGAAAAGGGGCAAATCCCCCCTGACCTGGACATAATATAATGAATGCACCTATCATCCAGTTAGAGTTGTTTCTACACTAACATTATTTCTTAGGACACGCACTACAAGTCCCGTTCTCCTCTTTCTCCCCCCCCCCCCCCCCCCCATACAGTACATGCTCCTACACAGAAGCTTATTTTATTCTAAGGAAGAAGAAAGCAAGTGTAATTTTAGTTACTGTCTACAAGGTAATAGTGTGCATGCAGTGCCTTTCCTTCTGCAGACTCCCAAAATGCTTCATGAATTCCACCAAGCTGGGAATTGAGACATTATTCATGTCAATATTAGCCATTCAACCATTGCTAGACTTGTATCAAAGCTTACTTATATATATAAAATGCATTATGAGTAGGGCCCTACCAAATTCATGGCCATGAAAAATGCATCATTGTCATGGTATAATTCCCTACTATGAATATTAGCGTCCAAAAGATGGGGTACCAGCATGAATTCCTCTAAGCTTAATTACCAGCTTAGAACCTGTAGCGCTGCCACCAACCAGGAATTCCAGTGCCTGGTACACTCTGTCCCGTCAAACCTTTGCCGGGGCCCCCAGGACCAGACCCTCTGATCTTAACACAAGGAAAGTAAACCCTTCTCCCACCATTGCCTCTCCCAGGCTTTCCTCCCTGGTACCCTGGAAAATCACTGTGATTCAAACTCCTTGAGTCTAAAAACAGAGAAAATTCACCTTCCCCTCCTTCTCTTTCCCCTCCAGACTCTTCCCTGAGAGAGAAAATAATCCTAACACAGAGAAATTAACCTTTCTCTCCTCTTCTCCCCACAATTCCCTGGTGGATCAGACCCAGTCCCTTGGTCCACCAAATAAAAAAAACAATCAGGTTTTAAACAAGAAAAGCTTTTTAATTAAAAGAGAAAACAGTAAAAATTATCTTTGTAAATTTAGATGAATAGCACAGGTCTTTCAGCTATAGACACTGGGATACCCCCCAGCCTAAGTTATACAATACACAGTTGAACTCTCCAGGCGCAAATGCACATTTGCAAATAAGAAAAACAAAATAAGCCTAACTCCCCTTATCTACCTGGACTCACTATTTTGAACTTATGAGAGCCTTTATTGGAGAGATTGGAGAGAAACCTGGTTACATGTCTGGTCACTCTCAGAACCCAGAGAGAACAACCACCAAACACTAACAGCACACACAGAAACTTCCCTCCCTCAAGATTTGAAAGTGTCCTGTCCCCTGTTGGTCCTCTAGTCAGGTGACAGCCAGGCTTACTGAACTTGTTAACCCTTTACAGTTAAAAGAGATATAAAGTACTTCTGTTTTATTAACTCTTACTTATCTGTTTATGACAATCATGGACTGTGAAATCTGGTCTTGTGTGCTTTTACCCTCTGTTATACAGATTTCATGGAGGAGACTAGCATTTCTCAAATTGAGGGTCTTGACCCAAAATGAGTTTGTTGAGAGGTCGCAAGGTTATTTTAGGGAGGGAGAGGGGTGTAGTATTACCATCCTTACTTCTGTGCTGCGTTCAGAGCTGGGTGGCCAGAGAGCAGTGGCCGGGTGCCTAGCTCTGAAGGCAGCGCCCTGCCAGCAGCAGCACAGAAGGAATATGGCAATCCATACCATGCCACACTTACTTCTGTGCTGCTGCTGGCAGCAGCTCTGCCTTCAGAGCTGGGCTCCTAACCAGCCGCCCCCACTCACCGGCTGCCCAGCTCTGAAGGCAGCATGGCCACCAGCAGCAGCGCAGAAGTAAGGGTAGCAGTACCACTGCCCCCCCGCCCACACACACTCCAACCTTGCAACCTCCCCACTACTCCTTTTTGGATCAATTACAACACTGTGGAATTTCAGATTTAAATAGCTGAAATCATGAAATTTACGACTTTTAAAATCCTATGACCATGAAAAGTAACAAAATGGACAGTGAATTTGGTAGGGGGCCTAATTATGAGACATGATGGGTCAGCTCTCCAGTTGGTATAAGTCAGCAGAGTGCCGTTGGCTTTCATGGACCTATATTGATTTAAAGCAACTGATGATCTGGGCCTGCATAGCTTATATAAAATGTAGTGATATTATTAAATAAGACGTGCTGGGTGAAAGCAGCTATCGTACATGAAAATGTAGTGTGATTAAAATGGCAAATGCAAGCGCTGTAACTGCTTTATTTTTTTCTTTCAGTGGTGAATACACTCTGGCAGAATATACTGAGGTGAAAACAGTCACTATTAAACTATCCCAGAAGAATCACTGAGAGAGCTGGAGGCCTAAAAATTCTGACACTCTGAATGTGACACACAGACATGGGGGACAAGTTCAAAAGATGGGGAGAGGGGTGGGAGGAAGAAAACAGCACTTCTTTTTTTCAAAGAGAACTTTTTTACTTTCTATAGAAACTTCTTGAATCTACTGGACTTTGAATGCTCATCGATTAGCTTTTGGAGACAGAATTTAATTGACCTATCAGCTGTTCATTCTGTGCCCTCACATGCAGTATGCTGCATTCAGTGGACTAGTCCTTGGCTTTACATCAGTCTCTTACCAGTGACCAGACTTCTGGTCACACGGTGCTTTACAGAAAGTTTGTTTTTATCATACCATGGCTTTGAAGGCAAAATCACCCCCAATGCCATATTAGAGAGACCCAAGGCATCACTAGCATGGAATGATGAAAGACCTGTGGACTTTAGCTGGTTTAAACCAACATAGCTCCATTGACTTCAGTGGCATTGCTGCTGATATAAGCCTGTATAACAGCGCTGAAATCACAGGAGTTATATTGGAGGGGAAGAGGAGAATTGAGCCCTGTGGGGCGGGGAGGTTTATTTCTGTTTTTGTGGAAGGTTATGTAAAGCACTTTTATCTGAAAGTTGTCTTGGTCTCTCTAATACACACACATCCTCCATAATGGTGACAGCGTAGCCCCATTGACGTCAATAGGGGTTTTGCCATCGTCTTCAGTGAGACCAGTTTCATCCTACGTATTTAGACTTGAGGAGGAGGGCAAGTTTTGTATCCCTTGTATTGTGATGCATGTACTCTACTCGTACTGAAAACAAGTCATTGACTCGCTAACCTGTCTGGCTTCAGAAGAGTTCATACGGTGCATGATAAATCTTCACTAAGGCACTTTTCACAAGAGGATTTTGCACTGCATCTACAGTAATGATGCCAGCGCTCCTGCCAGCCTTGTAGCAGGGCATGCACACTGCAGAAAACATCCATGGGCTAGAAACCCAAATGGAAATCTTCCAAAAGAAAAAGAAGGCTGGAGAGATAGCAAAACATGTGTCTCATTTCTCTGCCATCGTTTTTATCCCAACATGTGAATCTCATTTTGTTCAGCTGGAGCTGTTCTTTATGTTGAGCAGGATTAGTAAACTCCCCTAAACCTCTTTTGTTTTGTTTTTTTCCCCCACCCCAAGATGAATATGATTTAACATAGATTTCTGAAAATACGCTGTGAAAAAGACATTGCTCCCAGGCCAGGACTGTTATGCAAAGTTTCAAATGTCTCCATTTCATGGGCTAAATCACCTAAGGTCTATGCTGGAGGAAGTCATTGTGCAACCTGTAGCTAGGCCCCTGTCAGTTTGCAGTGGTATAAAATTCCTGCCACTCTGGCAATCGAGCCTGAAACTGGGCAGCACTAGCTGGGGATGGCGATTTGTGGTGAGGGTGGTTAGAAGAGGCAGTTCCAGCAGGGCTCTGTCTAGAATCCTCAACCAAGATAAAAGCTGAGGGAAGGCAGGTGATGGGCAAATACCCCACTCAGGCATCATGGGAGCAAATTGGCCTGAGATGTATAACTCCTTTGTGTCGTACCTAGGACTCCTAAGGCAGCGGATGCCTGTTGACTTCACTGGAGCGCTCATAAGGACCCTTTGTTGTCAAAGGGAGCTACGTAGGTGTCTAAAGCAGCAGTAGATAACAAATCCCAGAAATTAGGGTTTAAAGTGGAAATGCATTGTGGGGCAAACTGCAAAACTAGAGCATAACCCAATAACTTTCTTCCACCAGAGATGCTCCTTCTGGATAAGTAAGAATTATTACCATGCTGATAGATGAAGAGGTATGAAAGAGGTTTGGGTGGGGCTGAACTCCCTTGTTAGTCACTGAATCTTGAAAGAAATGAGGCTTTTGTGCCCCTTAATCTCTGATCACTCATAAATAACATGCCACTGACAGCTGTACACAACTGGCCAGAGGAGAGGGGTGGGGGTCTGCTCTCCCATGGATGTAAGCAGTGGGACTTCCACAGATGCATTACCCCACCTAAAAGCAGAAGAGATCCCATGAAAGTCCAAATGGGAAAACCTGTAAATATATTTCTATTTTTGTAGTACATTTAGCGAGATCTAAACTGTCTTATCAGACAAGCAGCTTACTATTGCCAATTTACGTTTTCTAGAGCTACAAGCAAATGATCTGGAGGCAAGGTAAATAGTAAAATGAAGCTGGAATAACAATAATAATTAATATAGCTGTCTGTATTTTTTTTGTTTGATAAACATCTTAAGGGAATAAAAACATGACAACATCTGAAATGTACAATCTCTTTTAGCATTTGGTTTTTATATGTATTTTCACTTCTTTTTTCCCCTCAAGTTAAACGAATGACGTAGTAATGTATTCTCTTACTGTATAAATCAGGGTTTGACTTTACACACTGAATTTTCTAAATTATATATCAAGTAACATTAGCCACTAACATAAAATGACCCGTTAGAGGATTTATATTCTTTCATTGCACAGTAATACTTTTCATATGAAATACTACTTAATTTTTTAAAAACATATTTATAAATTAGAGTACAGTTAATCTAATGTATTTTTATAGCTGAAGGTACATAGATTTACTATATGTGTTTAAACCTCATGTATATATTTAGAATATGGGTATCTTTTTGTAATATTAGCTTTTCAATTCTTAATAAAAATGTTTAACTTTTTGTGGTATGGTTTGTATAAATGTTACAGGTGTGATCTTGTCCACTAAAGAGTGTGGCGGGGGGGGGGGAGTAATCCTGCTGACTTTACTCAAACGAGTAAATATGTGGCTTTCCGCTGTTGACAGAACAAAATTTGAAAATCTATAGCCAGATTGTGATACCTATACTCACACTGAATAGTACCTGACGTCATGGGTTGTCTCATTGAACTCAGCGAGAATATTCAGAATAAAGATCTCCTTAGTGTAAAAATATCGTGCTCTAGCACCAATAACTTAAAAAAAAAATTATTACATATTAAAGCTCTGTGCTTTTAAAAAGAAAATTAGTGTGGTTTAATTGGACCGTCTATGGATTACTTTGAAATCTGCTCCGAATAAATAAATTATATAATTGTCTCTTTATTTGAGTAAAACCTAAATAATCTGGGACTTTCCATCCAGCAGAAGTGTCTATTAATCTAAACACCTGTCTGTCTGATCAGTCACTCTGTCCTTAGATCCCCTTTACGTGGGTAGGATCTGTAACCTATAAGGCCTTTATCAGAAGAGTCTTGTGGTTTGTCTACACTGGCACTTTACAGTGCTGCAACTTTGTCGCTCAGGGGTGTGAAAAAACGTAGTGGAATTTTCAAATGCATCTAGGTGCTGGTAAGTGCCCAGGTGTATAAATATTGCTACAAATTTGTCCCATAATTATTAACTGATAGCTATGGACAAAGGGATCACTCTGCGTAAATGTAAACCAAGTCTAATTTGGGGTAACTTGCATTTTCTATCCTGTTTGTTGTGTCTGTTACTCCCTAGGAGGCCCTTCATTGATTGGCTTAAAAAACATGTCTGATCAAATCTCATGATTTGGGGGTGGCCGCATGACTTTTGGCAATACTGATTGCCAGTCTCAAACATTAAAAAGTCATGAGTGAGGCCAGAGAAAATCATGAGATTGGGATAAAAAAAAACACAAGAATTATAAAAATAAATACTGAGTTATTTGCCTTTATGGCTACAGATGTGTATATATTTTTTAAAAAAATGAAATCTGAGGTTTTTCATGCAATCATATAACTCCAGGAGGTGGGGTTTTCAGAAAAGTACTAAATATTAGGAAACTTGTCCATGTGATTCATCAATTCCAAAGACAGAAGGGTCCACTGTGATCATCTATAACACCGGCCATAACACTTCCCCAAAATAATTCCGAGATCCTATCTTTTAGAAAAGCATCCAATCTTTAGTGTGGACTGGAGAGATGTAAATTTTAATCCACACTAGCGTGTTGTGCACCAACTGATCCTGCTGGTATGCACAAAAAGTTTCCTAGTGCATGCTAATGTAGACTCATTTTTAGACAGCACTACGTGCACAAGAGAACTTTTCATGCATGTTAGTAGGGTCCACATGCAGGGGCGGTTCCAGGCCCAAGCGCAGCAAGTGCCTGCCTCAGGTGGCAAGCCACAGGGGGCAGCGTGCTTCCCCCCACAAGGGAGTCAGGCAGCCTGGGGTGGTGTTTCTGCAGGAGGTCCGCCAGTCCCGCAGCTTCGGTGGCAATTTGGCGCAAGGCACTGAAGGCGTGGGACCGTCAGATCACCTGCAGAAATGCTGCCAAATCCACGTGACTAGCAGACCGCCTGCAGGCATCCCGCCAAAGACCGCCTGACTGCTGTGCTTGGGGCGGCAAAAACCATAGAGCCACCCCTGCCCACACAGGCCAGTGTGTAACACGCAAGTGTAGTCTAAACTTTACACCCCTCTGGTGCGGACTAAAGCACTGTGTAGACAATCCCTTAGTCAAATCGTGAGAGTTGGCCGCATTGGCAAAGTGGGCATAAAACACTGCTCAATCCCCTTATATCCCTACTGCACATGGATAAATGGCTAAGCAGTGGAGAATCATCCCCACCCTTTTTCTAGTGTGCACACGCTGTGGGTGAGGAGGGAGAGTTCAAACATCAAAAGCCAGACTAGAAAACACCAGTCTATTTTTTTTTTTTGAAGTCACAATTTGGGGGCAATCTCCTGATTTTTGCACATGTGGGGTTGGCGATAGTGCATGCACACATTGCCTCATGGACATTACCCTTTTGCACACCTGCTCCTTTACATCCCTGGTTCTCAACCAGGGGTATGCATACCCTTGGGTGTACGCAGAAGTCATCCAGGGGTACATCAACTCATCTAGATATTTGCCTAGTTTTATAACAGGCTACATAAAAAGTACTAGCTAAGTCAGTAAAACACTAACAGTTTATATTGCTCTATCTACTATACACTGAAATGTAAGTACCCTATTAATATTCTAATCAATTTATTCTGTTAATTATATGGTAAAAATGAGAACATCAGCAATTTTTCAGTAATAGTGAGCTGTGAAACTTTTGTATTTTTATGTCTGATTTTTTTAAGGAAGTAGTTTTTAAGTGAGGTGAAACTCGGGTTATGCAAGACAAATCAGACTCCTGGAAGGAGTCTGGAAAGGTTGAAAGCCACTGCTCTACCTCACCCCCTTACATCTCCACACCCCTTCCCCACTGCCTAACACACTCGTCTGATAAACTCCACTGCCTGTGTACACTGGCTCCTCCTCACACCGTTTCCACACCCTTTGCCTAGCCCTCCCCCATCCTCCAACTCTCCTCTGGCCTTCACACACACACAACCCCCTTTCTCCGCACCCCCTCTTCACACTTACTACCCCTTCTCACCCTCTCTCCTCACACTCACCCCTCCCCTCATTCACCTCCCACACAGACTCCTTTCTCCTCACCCACTCCCCACACATTCACCCCTCCTCACACTCACTCCTTTCTGCTCATCCCCTCCCCTCACACTCACCCCCACACTGCCTTTCTCCTCAACCCCTCCTCTCACACTCACCCCCCCAGACTCCCTTTTCTCCCTCACCCCCTGCCCTCACACTCACCCCCCCCCACACTCCCCTTTTCCTCATCGCCCGCCACACACAATGCACATCCACTCCCCTTTCTGCCCCCTCACACTCCCCCTTCACACACTCCCCTTCTCCTCACCCCCCGTCCTACACACAACCACTCCCTCTCCTTTCTCCGTCACCGCCCCCCGTTTCCCCACTCTTCTCTTCTCCTCACACTATGCCCTCTACACTCCCTTTCTCTCACCCCCCGCCTCACACCACACTTCCCCTTTCTCTCACCGCCCCCACACACATGCACAACCCCTCTCCTTTCTTTCCCCCCACACTCCCCCTCCACCACTCCCCTTTCTTCCTCACCGCCCCCGCTCCCCACACTCCCTTTCTCCTCACCCCTTGCCCTCTACGCCACCCCCCCGCACATTCCTCTTTTCTCCTCCACCCACTCACCCCTCACACACTCTCCTTTCTCTCACCCCTCACTCACCTCCCGCCCACACACCGCTCCCCCACCACTCGCCTTTCTCCTCACCCCCTTGCCCCTCACACCTCACCCCCGCACACACTCCCTTTCTCTCCCCCTCACTCCCCTCCACACACTCCCCTGTCTCCTCACCCCCTCACTTCCACCCCCGCCCACCACACTCTCCTTTCTCCTCACCCCACGTACCCAACCCACTACACACCACACTCCCCTTTCTCCTCACCCCACTCACCTCCCACCCCCTTCTCCTCACTGCCCCCCCACAACTCCCTTCTCATCACCCCCCACCTTACCCCCCCACCTACACACACACCTCCCCTTTCTCTCTCCACCCCCCACTCACCTCCCACCCCTTTCTCCTCACCGCTCCCCCACACCACTCCCTCTCCTCACCCCCCACTTACCCCCCCACCTACACACACACACCTCCCTTTCTCCTCACCCCCCACTCACCTCCCACCCCCTTTCTCCTCACCGCCCCCCACACATCCCTTCTCCCTCACCCCCATTTACCCCAAACCTACACACCACACTCCCTTTCTCCTCACCCCCCGCCCCCCCCCACGCACACTCCCTTTCTCCTCACCCCCCCCGGCGCCGCCCACACCACGCACACTCCCCTTCTCCCTCACCCCGCACACCCCCACCGCACACTCCCCTTCTCCTCACCGCCCCCCCACACACTCCCTTTCCTCCCCCCCCACTTACCCCCCCACCTACCACACCACACTCCCCTTTCTCCTCACCCCCCCCCGCCCGCCCCGCCCGCCCGGGCCACCCCACACACACACACACACACACACACACACACACTCCCTTTCTTCCTCAGCCCCCCTGCCCCCCCAACGCACACTCCCCTCTCTCACCCCCCCCCGCCCGCCGGCCACACACACACACACACACACACACACACACACTTCCTTTCCTCAGCCCCCGCCCCCCCCCCCACACGCACACTCCCTTTCTCCTCACCCCCCCCCCCGCCCCTGCCCGGCGGCCGGCCACAACACACACACACACACACACTCCCCTTTCTCCTCAGCCCCCGCCCCCCCCCCCCCCACCCGCACACTCCCCTTTCTCCTCACCGCCCCCCGCCCTCGCGCGCCCGGCCACACACACACACACACTCCCCTTTCTCCTCCCCTGCACGCTGCTCTGTGGATTGAGGAAGTGCTGGCTGCTCTGGCAGGCTGCGCCCAGCCCTGGCTCCTCGCTCTCTTCCCTCCAGCCCTCCCCTGTCCGGAGCAGCAACAGCCCGCAAGTTGCTCCGGCCGGAGAAGCAGGAGGCGGCGTCCCGGCTCCGCACCCCAGAGCGGTGCCCCCCTCGCAAGGACGCTCTGCCCCGGCTGTGGGCGGCACTGGCAGGAGGTACAATGGCTTCGCGGGGACCCTGCTGGGCTGCGTAGGGTTTCGGTGCTTCTGCTTCTTCCCCTTTGCAGCCTTATGGCTGCGAGGACGGACCTTGCAGGGTCCCCCCCGCAGCAGGGCTCGCAGCCTCCTCCCCTCTGCAGCAGGACTTGCCCCTCGTGGAGGGGGAAGCCGGGGTCTCCCTAGTGATCCCCAGGCAGGGATTTATATGGCCCTCATCACCGTAGTATCTGAGCCCCCTGTTCCTGGCTGCCCCTCCCGGGGCTGGGCAGTGGTGTGGCAAAGACACCTGCCTTCTTACAGGAGCTCTCCAGCTGTGCGCTTTTGAAGGGTACAAACTGAACTGAAAACTGGCTGGAAAAAGTTCCTGAAGGAGGTTGTGCTGCCACAGAGACAAGGGGTGTTTCCCCCGCCTGGAGACAGGGCAGGCTCTTTAAAGGGGCGCAGCGCCCAATGGGGCACACTCCGCACAGCTCCACAACTTTGCCAGGCCCATGGCGAACCAGGTGTCGCATCTAAATAGCAGCTGAATATTCATCTCTGAAACTTGAAGCTACCCGCGCTTGGTGCTATGGTGTGTGTGTTTGGATGACTTTAGGATGCTTCTGCGCTTTTGTAATCCACAGCCAAAGGGACCCTGTTGGGATAACCACTTTTCTTACCTTGGTTCTGCAGAATTAGAGCTAACTGAATTTCTTTCACTGTTATCGGTTTTTTCAGTGAAAAGCGGCTTTTGGACAAAGGGTTAATTTTCATGGCAAAATGCTTTTGTTTGAAAGTTTTCAGGTTTTTATTTGAAAAAACAAACTTTAGGTTTTTAATTTTTTTAATTAAAAAAAAGTTGAAGAAAAGTTTGTTTTTGCCAAAATATTTTTTTTAGGGAGGACAGCAAATCATTTCTTCACCCGCTCTCATCAGAATTTTAAAGATCTAATTTATTTTTAACCATTTATGCTGGTCACATTATTTGCTTATCACCTGCTCTGGAAGAGGAAACTATAATCGTCTGTTTTGCCTTTTGTTTATTCTATATGTGTTCATATAGAATAATTAAGACAGACAACATATTACATAGGACAGAACTAGTCCAGATCCCTTTTCCTTACAGAGTAAGGCCCCAAGCTTCCAGACATTTAAGCATATTGTTAATTTTACTCATGTAAAAGCTCACATTGATATCACTGAGACTACTTATGTAAGTAAAGTTAAATACGTGTGTATGTGATTACAAGCTCAGGGCCTGTCAGTCTGGTGCCTCGGAGAAATTAAAGGGTGAGAAGAGGTTAATGAGAAGAAAACATTTCTATAGATATGGATTGTTATGGTCATTTTTAATAGAACCTGAATTTGGAATCCATGAAGGAAATGTTTGGGTTGAATGAGTCATAAGCAGGAAGCTGTTATCCTTTCCTGAAAGCTGGTGGTAGAAGGGAAATAACTTATATTAGCTTTAAGGAAAACCTTCCTTTTATATAATAACCATTATAACAGCCATCAGGAAGCACTCTGGGGCTTCAGAATAGAAACACTTCACTTTTATAGTGCAGAGTTTTAATTATTATTATTTTATTACTTTCTGCTTATATAGACCTCTCAGCGGGTAATTTGAGTGCTTCATAAATAGTAAGTAATCAAATGTTACTATATGTCTGCAGGGAGATAAATAATATAACCACTATGCAGATTTGGAAACCGATGCACACAATTTATGAGATTTGCTTGAGATCACACAGCATACCTGTGTCAGAGGGGGAAACAGAAGCCAGGAGTCCTTGCTCTGACCACTAGCTCTCCCTCTGTCTGCTGCTATGACCTGTGATATAGTGTAGAAATGAATTGTCACTTATCCCAAAATTTGAGATAGATTCCCACTTTTGACACATCACTTGCAGAGCACTTAAAGTCCCCCACAAATGATTTAAGTTGAAAGATGCAGTGTAATGTCAGGTATTCATAGAATATCAGGGTTGGAAGGGACCTCAGGAGGTCATCTAGTCCAACCCTCTGCTCAAAGCAGGACCCATCCCCAATTAAATCCCCAAATTGTCTACTCCAGGATTTAACTCAGAACCCTGGGTTTAGAAGGCCAATGCTCAAACCACTGAGCTATCTCTCCCCCAACTGATTTAGTCACATGGGACATTAGGAGAAAGGTGGCAATCCAGTGGCGAATGCAACAGGTACAAAGGGTTGGCCTTGAATACAAACTCTCTTCTGGTTCCAACTTCTGTTGTTTTTTTTTTTTTTATCTTTCAGTCATTCTTTATCTAAATAGGCACAGGATGCTTTATTTTTCACTCTGTCTGCTTTTTATTACATGTTATGAAAGATATTAGTGACAAGTTGTTGCAGGGCACTGGACTAGATGAACTCTCAAGGTCCCTTCCAGTCCTATGATTCTATAGAAATAATTGGATTTTTTTTTCTGCACAGAGCTTCTGGTGATCCAAGACAGCTCAGGATACATTGGCTTCCTATAAAGACAACGATGGATTGCTGTTTAGCAGGGATTTAGCACTAACAAAATGCCAAGAGCCCCATTCTCTTCTCATTGCATTGGTAGGTATTAGAGGTATTAATCCCTCTTCTGAGCGTGACTGCGTCCTGACACGAGCCTGTGATGGGTTGGATCACAGAAACCCTCTTGGGAGCTGCCATCTCAATGTGCCAAGACTACTTCTACCCTTGCTTTCCCTGCCAGCTCAGGACCCCAGCACCCTATCTTGCTGAGCCAGATACTCCCGTCTGCTGTAACACAGATCCAGGGTCTGAGTTACTTGCCCCAAAGCTACAGATTTCCTTGAAAGCAGCTAACAGAAGCATTCCTGTCTTTAACACTCAGATGCCCAACTCCCAGTGGAGTCTAAACCCAAATAAATCCGTTTTGCCATGTATAAAGCTTATGCAGGGTAAATTCATAAATTGTTTGCCCTCTATAACGCTGATAGAGAGCTATGCACAGTTGTTTGCTCCCCAGGTATTAATACATACTCTGAATTAATTAATACAGAAAGTAGGATTTAAGTGGTTCCAGGTAGTAACAGACAGACCAAAGTAAGTCACCAAGCAAAATACAACAAAATGCGCAAATCTACGTTTAATCAAACTGAATACAGATAATCTCACCCTCAGAGATGCTTCAGTTAGTTTTTTCCTCAGACTGGACGCCTTCCAGGCCTGGGCACAATTCTTTCCCCCCGGTACAGCTCTTGTTCCAGCTCAGGTGGTAGCTAGAGGATTCTTCATGATGGCTCCTCACTTTGTTCTGTTCCACCCATTTATATATCTTATGCATAAAGCAGGAATCCTCTGTCCCTCTCTGGGTTCCCACCCCCTTCTTCTCAATGGAAAGACATCAGGTTAAAGATGGATTCCAATTCAGGTGACATGATCACATGACCCTGCAAGACTTCATTGCCCACTTGCCAGCACACAGGTATACAGGAAGACTTACAAGTAAACCACAGCCATCTGCAGACAATTGTCCTGGTTAATGGAAATCAAGATTCCAAACCACCATTAATGGCCCACACTTTGCATAATTACAATAGGCCCTCAGAGTTATATTTCATATTTCTAGTTTCAGATACAAGAGTGGTACATTTATACAAATAGGATGATCACACTCAGCAGATTATAAGCTTTGTAATGATACCTTACAAGAGACCTTTTGCATGAAGCATATTCCGGTTACATTATATTCACTCATTAGCATATTTTTATAAAATTATATAGACTACAACGTCACAGAGCCCACAGTTGGCTTGGACCAGTGATGCTTCATCCACCTTCATGCTCCACATTGTTACCTGTTGTGAATACCCCTGACACCATCTCTGGCTTGAATGTGGCATAACATTTTTTTCAAAGGCAGTGGTTTGACAAAAGACTCAAGATGCTATTCCAGTCTGCTTTTGACTTGGTGAGTAATCTTGGGCAAGTCATCGCACTTCTATGTGCCTCAATGTACTTACCTACAATATGGGTCTGATACATTCACAGGGGTATTGTGAGGCTTAATGAATGTTTATGAAGTGCTTTAAGATCTTTGAATGAAAAAGGCTGTGAATGCAAAATATTTTATACTGTTTTATTTTTTTTAAAAAATGGCAGTAATTCCTTTAGCTAGTCTCTAAAAGTGAGCCATTTGTCTGCTAGTGAATCTTGAAAGAGAAGCTGGACAGATATTGAATGGAATCTAAATTTGCATTAAAATGTATTGCTCCCTGCTCTTAGTCCTGCTGAGAGGAATCTCACAGAAACTACAGAATCTTGTGTAACACCATCCTGTCTAATAGTCAATTAGTTTTTGCCCTGGAGTGTATAATAACTATGTTAATGGAGTTAAAAGTTGAGTGTATGTCTAAGTATCTTTAGGGTAGAAAGCATTATAATGATGTTCTCCAAATTAACCATGACAAATCCAGGAAATTCAGGTTATACGTAAAAGAAATGCAAAGATGTTAAGGTATGGAAGTGCATATGTAAAGCATCCAAACAACCTTAGCTCTGCCTTGTATTGAGACCATGCAATGCATCAGCAGAGAGTGCAATTCTACCACAGAGAAACACTCTGCTGGGCACTTGCAGTTGGGTTACTGCTCTTTTCACCCACCTCAATGACACAGGAGACATAACCTATCTAGTGAATCTGGTCCCTTCTCTGTCTACAGCAGGGGTAGGCAAGCTATGGCATGCATGCCGAAGGCAGCACACAAGCTGATTTTCAGTGGCACTCACGCTGCCCGGGTCCTGGCCACCGGTCCTGGGGGCTCTGCACTTTGATTTAATTTTGAATGAAGCTTCGTAAACATTTTTAAAACCTTATTTACTTTACATACAACAATAGTTTAGTTACCGGTATATATTATAGACCAGAGGTCGGCAACCTCTGGCACGCGGCTTGCCAGGGTAAGCATCCTGGTGGGCCAGGCTGATTTGTTTACCTGCCGCATCAGCAGGTTCAGTGGATCATGGCTCCCACTGGCCACAGTTCGCCGCTCCAGGCCAGTGGGGCGGAAGGAAGCGGCGCAGGCCAAGGGATGTGCTGGTTACGGCTTTCTGCTCCCCCCATTGGCCTAGAGCGGTGAACCGCAGCCAATGAGAGCCGCAATCAGCCGAACCTGAGGATGAGACAGGTAAATAAACTGGCCCAGCCCACCAGAGTGCTTACCCTGGTGACCCATGTGTCAGAGACTGCCAACCCCTGTTATAGACTTATAGAAAGAGACCTTCTAAAAATGTTAAAATGTATTACTGGCATGTGAAACCTTAAATTAGAGTCAATAAATGAAGACTCGGCACACCACTTCTGAAAGGTTGCTGACCTCTGGTCTACAGGCTTACAAGGAGTATAATCCTGGGTCAGCTGCAATATAGACCATTAGAATTAAATGATCATTCCAGTCGGATTTGTAAATTGGTGAATTTGTCAAATCAAACATGTGCATGGTAAGCAAACACCCCCTGCCTTGCAACGACTGGCTAGTAGAATTTACCTTGTCTAATTCCAAAGCAGGTCAATCACATTGTTATTGGCTCAAGCAAGTACTCCCATAAACTGTAATAGAATTTACTGGCAACCAAGGAGTACCCCAAAATGCATTTCCTAGCTTTGAAAGCATCAAAAAATTCCGTTCAATATGACCTTTAAAATCTAACATGCCAATGATCCACATAGCCTTAAGGCAAGCAGTTGCTGAAATGGGCATTTGGTCCTTGTTGTCAGACAAGCTCCACAAAGTGGGAATCACCAGAAATTGCATTTGTCTGTATGGACGTAAAATAGGACCAGACTCAAACATCTGCATAGAAACAAATCACTTGCCATTCACAGATTTTGTAACACATTGCCAACCTGACTTAAAGTCCTGTGAAATGAAGGAGGAATGTGAGGAAGCTGAATGTAGATCAGTTGAAGGATGAGTGTATTTTTTACTGCCCTTGCTCTTAAACCCCAATTCAACAAACCAGCTCTAGTTAGTAAAGCATTGAAGCATCTGCTTAGGTCTCATTGACTTTAATGGCACTTAAGCACATACTTAAGTACTTTGCTGAATTGGGGACCTCCTTTCATACCTTTGATGGCATGCAGCAGACATGAAAGAAATGGATTAAAATCAGATCTATTCAGTGATGCTCTGCTACATTAATGAAATCATTTACATACTGAAAGTGAAAGCAGAAAATAAAGGAACAAAGTATGCTAGTTTTGTGCATACAGTAAATGCCACAGCAATGTTAGAAGACTTTTAAAAAGAGAGAAAATTTCTGAGACTCAACTTTAAACAGGTAAGAACTTCAAAATTCCCTGGGAGAGTCAGACAATCAATGTCCTGGTCATTGCTAATTTTGCAGAGTGGTAGAAAAAAACAAACATTTTGTAGCTCACAGAAATTATATATGGCTCCTTGGATATGTTCCTGCAAAATGTTGTTTATTTTGCAATGAAATCCTTGTGCATTACTGGTCTAGATACAAAGTTTGTCCTCTTCTTTTCCCCTTGTATTATTTCTTTCCATAGAGGATTCCCCCTTTTTGGTAACCAGATCAGTATTTGTTGGGGATAATATGGAGTTTCTCAAGTGCTCTCTTAATGGGATCCACAATTTCTGCTGAGATTTCAACTTCTTTTGTGACCAAAAGATGGTTCTGAAGTGGAATTTTTTTAGGAATTTTCAAGAATTCCCTCTGGCAGGGATATACCACTTCAGTGCTAGCCCATTGAGAGTCTGAAACGGGATCTGCAATCCTTATCCAAAATATCCCTGCTTTGACTGAGTCTCTTTAGTAGTTTTGGCTGAGAGAAATTGAGACTAGCCTCCTTTTTTAGTGTGGAGACATTGTCAGGCTATTTTGTTGATTCACAATATGGGTAGCTAAAGTATTATATAATAAATTGTATTTACAGTGGCGTGAAATAAATGCACTTTTGGAAGGTAATGTCTAGAGAGGCACATTTTGTATGTGCAGAGGAATAAACATCTTGCAATTCCTGCACTGGGATGATTTATGGTTTTTGCTTTTTTTTATTATTATTTTATTTTTTTAAAGCAGGGCAGATGGTGTTTCTTCATGACTGCGACAACTGGCAGTGACTCTCCAATCCTGCACCTGGAGAGAGGTCGTTTGACTTTGACAACACTATTTAATTTTAAATGCTGCAGAAAGTTGGCTTATTGAAACTACGCAACTACAGCCCAGAATGTACTGGTGCGTGGGAACTGAGGAATCCGCTGTTAGCAGAGAGTGCAACATGGAGCCCCAAAATGGTAAATGGAACTGCTTTTTCTTTCCTATTTGGAGCAGCAGTAAATATTTAGGCTTTGATTTTTGAAGGTGCCCAAGGGACTTAGGTGCACAGCTCCCATTGGAATTCAGTGAGATTTAAACACCTAATTCCCTTTAATTGCTTTGAAAAGCTAAGACCATATCTTCAAGAATCTACAAAATGTAACAGTTAATTTTACTTGCAAGATGAAAGACATGTATCTATTAATAAAGATGGAACAGCATTCCTTACAAGTGGAACTAGTCAATATTTCTATCACATACCACTGATTCAAAAATGTGTTGCAAGGTTCATAATTTTTAGCACATGAATACAAATGTGCTGCCAGCTATTGATGCAGTTTGGGCTCAGGGTACCAAAGCTTTTAAAATCAGAGCATCATTCCTAAGGCTGAACAGATCCTGCTCCTATTGTACTATAAGCTTTGATTCAGCAATTACTGATGATTTAATGTTAAAAATCCATAGCATGGATTAGAAGGTTTGTGTTTCTATAATAATATTTTGAATCCATAGGTAGAAATCCTTCTTTAAAAGGAGATGTATGTCTCAGGTTACTTTCTGTTGGTGGGATAATTTCTTCTTCAAATATTAATATTTGTTGCCAAAATTGTCAGTCACAGGACAATAACGTTAATTTTCTCCAAGTCAAAAACAGTTATGTCTCAGCAACAAGAATTAGTCTTTGGCTTTGTTATATTAGTGTTTTTCCCCATAATAAATAATTCATAAGAAGGCAGTTTTTGCGTTAGAAGTGTGGGATGAAGGTGTTTTTGACGCTGGGTAGTGAGTAAGCAGAGCTCAGAAGAGCCTAATGTTTTAGCAACCTTATTTTGGATTTTATCAGCAAGTATGAAGCAATGCCTGATATTTTATTCAGAGGCCTTTTTACCTTTATCAAAGACATTTCACACCAGTGTCACACAGAGCTCCGGGAACTCTTTCCCTTCCCCGTATGTATTATGGTTATTTTGTGGTAGCTTTTTTTTCTGTATTTAAAGCTTCATCTTTGTACAGTGATCAGGAACTCCTGAGAATAATGATTAAATCTGGTATATGCTTTAATCTGTTAATTGTATGTCTAAACTCTTTGGAAATCTGAATTCATTTCTGTTGGCATACTAAATTATAAACCATGAGAAGAATTTTAATCTGCTGTAACGATTGGCAGATTTTAATGGATTACCAACAGTTTTATCCTGTAATGCTGATTTGGCAAATTTTTCTCAATGTTTCAAAGAGAAGGTAAATAAACCAATTTGTCTGTGCGTAAATAATGAGGTGGAAAGGAGAAAAAAAGCTATAAACTGTTTTTCTATTTAATACCAGCTGGCTTTCTTCATGGAAATTCTTATATTGCTTTGTTGTATAAAATATGTGGTAAGTCACCAGTAACGTAGTGTACAGAGCATACCAGTATGACTACTATACATAGAATTGTGTAAGAAATTGTATGTGATAGGGAAGATTGGCCATGTAGTATTGAGATTAGGTTTTCAATCATGTACTACTTCAGAAAGTTTGCTCCCTATGCGTATGCTGTAGGTGTTTAAACTTATTTTGGTCCAGGATTGCTTAGTTTCTCCCAAGGATGAATGGTGTCAGCTAGTCAGTCCACTCCTTACATTAGATGGTCCTTGTTTGCCATTTGGATTTACTTACCTAACTTGAATGCTGGAATGTAGTAAGTTGTTAAACCTTGACACGTGAATATATTGTTTTCATGCTTTTCATGCAGATGGTGTCGGCTGCTTTCATTGTGCACGAACCTCTGGGAATAATAATAGCCCATAGCATCTCATCTGTAAATATCAGGGATTCCAGTAACACTAGGAGACCCTAGAGGTATTTCTTGTAGTCATATCTCCTTATGCTGGGATCCAGTCAGCTCTCACAAGCAGAGTAGGGCAGGTCTGGTCAGTATATGAATGTGTGGCTTCTCACACATAGTAAAATAGTGTTTGTGGCTCAGTAAGTGGCTACTGCATCCAGGAGGGTATTGGAGGCCGTATGCTGCTGGAAGTCTCTTCCCTCAGATGAGAAATAACACTTGAGTTCTGATCACTTACCTGCCTTACAATCCTAGGCTTTTTCATGAAAGCTGAACATTGGGGCAGATCCTCAGCTGGAGCATATTGTCCTAGCTATGTTGACTTCAGTGGAGCCGTGACAAGTTACACCAGCTGAGAATCTTTCCCATTCTGTCTACCTAAGTTCCCCCTGCAGTGTCAACTTGGTATGTTATTCCTGCCCTAACTTGTATGCTAGTTTTGTGTCCAGCTAAAATTCTGCTCTACTCCAGCTGTGAGGTAGCTGCATTTCAGTGGTATGTGAAGTGTCCCTATATATCCTTTGCTGCTTCACAGGGATGTCGCTAAGCTTAATTAGCTAATGTCTGTAAAGCACGATGGGTTCCTCAGATGGAAGGCACTATAGAAGTGCAGAGTAATATATATTGTTTTTTCAGCTGTGTAAATAATTGACTCATCCCCACTCCACCTCTGCTTCCCCTTCCTATTACACATTAAGATCATGCTTATTAAAATGAAGCATTGTGACCCATATGGGGCGAGTATAGGGATATGGGGGATATTCCTGCCTTTTGTGAAGCAAAAGATCTTCACCCTTATTGAAAAGTTCTTTAGAACTTAATAGATATGAAACCAAATGGGATTTTGGAGCAATTCAATAGGGTTCTAAAGAAGTTACTCTACAAATTATATAATAAGAATGAATTCCTTTCTGGGGTGGGTTTGTTTTTTTTTTAATTTTATAGAATTTTGTAGCAAGGCTATAATTCTCTGTTAAATTCTACGGGATGGTTCAAGAAAGCTACAGAAAGGTAATCACTGTTTATTGAATTCATCAGGGCTCTCCTTTGAAGAATACTTAGTGACATCTCTGTTGGTGAAGCTTGTCTGGGTGCAATGACAAATGTGGGCTTGAGCCCCAGGATAACTCTGTGTGATGGTTTCTAAGGGGAATTGGGCCACTTTACAAAAATATTGAGAGAGCGTCTTCCTTGGTTTCAGTAATGATTAAAGTAAAGAGAGAATAATTATCACTATTATAATACTTTTTTATTTCCATAGCAACTTTACAAAAATTAACTAATTAAACACTTACAACCCCCACTGAGACAAGTCTGTACAGTAAAAGGATCCTGCCACCCACCACTGGAATTCAGCAGCTGCCCCACAGCAGAGACACATTGCATCACGGTATAGGATAGGAGCGGAAGGAAAAAGAACATAAACTTGCCCTGCAGATTTAGGTGGCCAGAGTGTAATTACGTGAGTTGGAATTTAGAGCAGACCGTTGGTTTAATGCCCTTATGTCTCTTGAAAAATGCAAGAAGATCTTTGATTGAGCACGTGTGACCCAATCCACCCTTTTTATTTCACCTGAAAGATAGCATCCCTGTCATTACAGAGGCTCCTGCAACCACGTTGGGGCATTAATTCGATACTGAGGGCTGGTCTGCACTGAAAAGTTAGGTTGACCCAAGTATATCGCCCAAGAGTGTGAAATATCCACAACCCTGAATGACATAGTTAATCTGACCTAACCCCTGTTGTAAACAGCATAGGGTTGACGGAAGAATTCTTCCATCCACCTAGCTACCACCTTTTGGGGAGGCGGATTAACCAGTGTGATGGGAGAATATAGTGTTTACACTGAAACACTGCGGCAATGCTGCTGCATTTTAAGTGTAGACATAGCTTGACTCAGATGAAAATGAGCTGCCTGTGCTTCACCAATACCACTTCGTGCATGATGGAAAAGTCTTTCCTGTAGGTCTCCCATCCAAGTCATGACCCACCCTGACCTTGATGCTCTCGTAAGATCACACGGGATCTTTTGAATTGGCTTCCTCATGAACTAGTTAACTCTGCAAAACAATTTCTTGTAGAAAATTTCACAAGCCATTAGATAGTAACTATGTTTGGTTACTTAGTAACAGCATAAGCCATATTTGAACTGTTATCCCCTTCTCCATCTCTGCTGGGTATTTGCATTGGGGGTCAGATTTGCAAATGTGGAAGAGAGACTTGAGTGCCATAACGAGCCTTTGGCTTAGCCCCGTTCATAGTGGGTAGGTGCCAACATCACTACCGGCCCCCTCACTAATAGCCTGTGAGAGGCGGGAGGCTGAGCCGTCCCCTCACGCTGAAGCACACTGATGGGAGATGGAGGGGTGAGAGAGAGGGAGAGTTTACACTGTTCCTGCCCATGCTGTTTCTTTTTTGTGCAAACTTAAACCACTAGTTCTGTTAGTCTGGCACCAACTTCAGATCAGTTTAGACAATAAAAGTCCACAGCAGCAGCTAGTGACTGCTGCCTAGCAATAAAAATAGCCGAAGTCCACATAACACTGGGCGTTAACATATGTGATGCCTCCAGATTAGATCTTTGTTTTTATTTCTGGAAAATTTTTGCCTGGTTGACTGTTTCCTTTAATGTCGAGGGCAGGAACTTGCACTTATTATTGTGAATGTTTTATATTTTTATTTATAAATCATTACTGCTGAATGATAGAGGAGGAAAGGAGGACAGAAACGGGCTTTGAAGTTCCATTAACAGTAGCTGATTTAAGTTGTCACGGAGTCCCCGGGCAATGCTCTGGAACTGCTCCCTACGAAGCCAGTCAGGATTCTGGTGAAGTCTCCTCTCTGTGAGCAGACTGTCTTCAGGACAAGAAGCTCACATGGCTTCCACCTTTCTGGGTCTGACCTTTGGAGCATTCAGCATCCTCTGCCCCTCCGTGCGCTTCCCACAACGAGTCCGCCCAGGCTGTGTCCTAGGGAAGCCAGAGGGTCCTGCACCCCAACTTCGCAGTCAGACATGACTCTTAGCCAGCCAGTAAAACAGAGATTTATTAGACGACAGGAACATGGTCTAAAACAGAGTTTGTAGGTACCAAGAACAGGACCCCTCAGCCAGGTCCATTTTGGGGGGCAATGAGCCAGACACCCACATCTGCACTCACTCCACAGCCCCAGCTAGCTCCAAACTGAAACTCTCCATCCTCTCCTCTCTGGCCTTTGTCTCTTTTCCAGGCCAGGAGATCACTTGATCTCTTTGTTCTCCAACACCTTCAGTTGGCATCTTTGCAGAGGAAGGGCCCAGGCCGTTAGTTGCCAGGAGACAGAGTGTCAGCCATTCTCTCTGCAGACAGGATCACAGGGGCCTTCTTGGGCTCTTCAGCAATTATACACCCTGATCCCCCCACCTAGATACCTAAGAAATGTATAGGGGAAACTGAGGCACCCACACAGCATTCAGAGAAAACATTAAGAACATTCCCACTTCGTCACATAGATGTTCTCAGTGTAACGTTTTACAAGGATGAGTTATGCCAGCAAAAAGGTGTCATGGTTATAGCACAGGGGTCAGGGCACTGTCATTCTAGAACCAGCCATGTCATGATGCACTGAACAGACTTCAGCAAAAGGCTCACAGTTTCTCTCAGCTTCCTCATCTAGGGTTCAGGGTAATGACAGTAACCTGCCTTTGCACCTCAGGTTGGTGTTGTGAGGATGAATTGGACGCAGTAGGGGTGGGCCATGCACTACAGAAGCACTGTGTGTGGCGTTAGTTTGAAGTTTATGGAATAGAAATGAGACTAAACGAATCTTGAACTTTTTTTCTTTCTGCTTCTGAATCTAAGGTCTTTTGGGACAAACAGTGAATCAAAATAATCCTACAAGCAAAAAAACCAAGTAGCTATGTGAGCTGGACTTATCGTGCATGCCCTCCAGAAACAAAAGTAGGAAACAGCAAACAGAAATAGGAAGTGCCCTTACACAGCAGTAACCAGGTTTTATTTTTAACCCTCTTGAAATGTAGACCGTATACAGAAGTGGTAAGATTTGGTGGAGGCCCAAAAGCTAACAGAAATTCACCCTTGTTTAGAATGCTTGCTGTCACATGAGGATGCTGTGTAATACCAAGGCAGCACATTGCACATTCACAATTATCTTGACCAAGATTTTCAAAAGTGACTAGTGATTTTGGTGCCTCGGTTCTCTGACACCTTGAAGGGGCCTGATTTTCAGAGGGCAGATGCTCAGCATATTCTTAAAAAACAGGCCTCTTCAAGTTGTCTCGAGATGCATGCCTAAAGGTGATGGAGGCATCCAAAATGGTGAGTCACTTTTGAACATCTTGACCTTTGTGAGTAGGATACAGCTGTGGTTGCTCAGTGACTTAGCCCAGTTGGTGCTGTATGCTTACAGGGGCAGAAATGTATACAGTAGTGAGCAAAGCAAAAACAAAACAAAAAACTATTAGCAGTAGATTGACTCTGTATCTCTTGACCCTCTGCTCCACTGCAAGGAGGAGACAGCTGCAGCAGAGAATCAGGAACACATCCACAAAACTGGGGAAGCCAGCAGCCTCCCCAGGGGCAGGAAGCCAGGGGCAATGAGGGGAAGGGGATTTGTCTAGGGGCCAGGCACAGGAGCTAGTGGGAACTGGACCTGCACATGTTGCTCTAATAAGGAGGCACAAATGGAATGACAACTCATGGAATATAATACAACAGCTCATGCAAGCAAGGGAAGTGTTCCAGACCAGTTACTGAAGACAAGCTGATTAATTCAATAGAAATTTAGTAAGACGAACAGATCCAGGTGAGAGTCTCCTTCCAAATCATAACTTAAGTGTTACAAAGGATCCAGTTTACAGAAGCCAGATGCTCTCAGGACCAAACTGAGACTAAATTATGCTGGCTCAAAATTTATCTCAGTGACTATAAAACACATAATGATAATGCATAGCTCAAATCCCCCCAGCATGCACATGAACTAGAAGAATAAACAGCTGATCTTAAAAAAGGAGACTACTGCTACACAAGCTGGATAATATAACCTGTTCCAAACCCACACCATGAAGAAGACACTGTAAAAGGAACGAGAGGCCATAGAAGTGGAAAGAAGTACAGACGTCCACGCTGATTCAAACATTACTGGCCTTGCAGATGGGGGGAAGCAGTAGATGTGATATATCTTGATTTTTAGGGAAGTTTTTCACACAGTCCCACATGACATTCTCATAAGCAACATAGGGAAATGTTTTCTAGATGAAATTACTATAAAGTGGGTTTAAACTGGTTCAAAAATTGTGCTCAAAGAATAGTTATTTGTGATTTGCCATGTTCACTGAAGGTAGGGCAAGAAGTAATCAACTTATTCTGCAGCAAGAAAGATTTAAGTTAGATATTAGGGAAAACTTTCTAACTATAAGGACAGTAAAGTACTGGATTAGGTTAACTAGGAAGGTTGTGGAATCCCCATCAGTGGAGATTTTTAAAAACAGGTTACACACTCACCTGCCAGGGATGGTCTAGTTATACATGGTCCTTTGTGGGAGGATGGACTAGATCAGTGCTTCTCAACTTTTCCAGGCTACTGTACCCCTTTCAGGAGGCTGATTTTTCTTGTGCACCCCTAGTTTCAGCTCACTTAAAAGCTATTTGCTTAAAAAATTCAGACATAAAAATACGAAAGTATCACAGCAGACTATTACTGAAAAATTGCTTACTTTCTCATTTTTAACATAATTATAAAATAAATCAATTGGAATATAAATATTGTATTTACATTTCAGTGTATAGTATATAGAGCAGGACAAACAAGTCATTGTCTGTATGAAATTTTAGTTTGTACTGACTTTGCTAGTGCTTTTTCTGTAGCCTGTTGTAAAATATCTAGATGAGTTGATGTACCTTCTGGAAGATCTTTGTGAACCCCCCGGGATAAACGTACACCTGGTTGAGAACCACTAGACTAGATGACCTCTCAAGGTCCCTTCCAGCCCTACGTTTATGGGAGCAGTTGAGTGGGCAAAGGGTACAACTCTAAATACAGTTGTTTTACTGCTTGAGGAAAGTGTGATCCTTATTTGGGCAAGAACAAACAAGACTTCCTATTTAAATCCTTAGTTTTTAATATAATATACAACCAATACATAGGAGTTCAAGCAGCCTGACCAAAGTAATGGTAACAATATGAGGGAGGCAACTGGAAAATCTTTTGCAAACATAACTTTTATATAAATGTATCTTATCTGCTCTAGTGGGTATGTGATGATAAAATAGTTGGGGGTAAGGGTTTAATCTGGTGAAAAACAAAATCACTGTCCTTAGTTACATTATGAAAATACTAATTGCATGGCATGTGTGCACATCCAACACTTATAATCATGATCATGCCTATCATTTTGCCAATAGTGTATATAAATTTACACTTGGAAAAGGAATTGTGCTGAATTGTTATTTTTCATAATGTCAGAGACTATACAGGCCTGTTCCAAAGCCTACTGAAATTTATGGGAGCCTTTACGCTAACTTCAACAGGCGTTCGGTCAAACCCTCAGTGATGGTCAGGGCCATTTAGTCAGATTTTTTTCTTTTAATGCCAACTTCACTAAAGATGCTACCAGTGTTTTGCTCTTTAGAATACAGCCAGCCCAGAGGAAATGTTTGCAGTGCAGAATGGGGTGGGATTTTTGTTCCATACAGTTCTAAATTTGCTATAATAGTTTGACTTTGTATTTATATTTTGATATGGTTTGAATCTGTACTTTATTCCAACTCAAAGGAGATTGACTGATCTGAAAACTAGGGAAGTGCATTTAGGCCCTGTAAAGAGACCCTCACAGGCAGACCCTGCAATCAGCGTGGTTCTGTGTTGGTACAGGTGTCTTTCCCTGAGTGCTGCCATAAGCGTTCTGCTGTTTGCAGGAGTGGGACCTTAGTGCAGTTAATAAAACCAGCTAAACCCAAACTGTACCCATAAAGTTTCTTTTTAGTGTATCCAGGCAAACTTTTAATGACTATGTCATCACAAAGTTCACCCTTTGTTAAAGTCTGATTGGTTAAAAATAGCATTTCCATCATAACAATAGCAATTCTGATTTTTTTTTTTTTTGGTCACTGTGTAGCTGATTTGGCAACCTTTGCAAATCCAAACCTCCCCAGAGTAATACTTAGAAATGCCACCCACCTTCAAAGAGCAGTGTAAGTGTTAACTTATTCAGCCCCACGGGTGAGGCAAGAATTATTGCCCCCATTTTGCAGATGGAGAGACTGAGATGGAGAAGTAGCATGATGTGCCCAAAGCTGTAGCATGTGTCGGTTGCAAGAGCCAGGGTTAGAATTCAGGGTTGTGTACTCTGCTCTGTATTCAAGACTCCCAGGTATCCTGACCTCCACTTTAAGTCACTGGACCACATTTTTATGCTCAAATGCTGTTGGATTCTGCTCTATTCTAGGACCACTTTTCCTCACCCTTAATCTGTATCAGCTGTAAGATGTAGGTTTCATAAGAGTGAGCTCTTTATGTCAATTGCTTATTAATGTGGTTTATCAAGGACTATGTTGGAATCACAAGCTATCACTTTAAGTGCGTGTGCGTGAATGTGGAGGGGTGTTTCCTGGAAGCAAGGTGAGGCAAGCTGTGCCTTGCTGCCTTAGAGAGCAGTCTGTTTTCTCTCTCTCTTTTTTGGCATTCTTGTGTGTTATCATTGTGTTTTCTACAAAATAAAGTAGGGTTATGTTGCAACCTTCCAACAAGAATATTTGTTTTTATTTAACTTTTTGAGTATATGCCATTAACGTATCAACTAATCCCTGGGTTACATGACCAGAACTCTCATTTAAATCCATGAGAGTCATATACATGTGTGTAAGAGGGTAGATTGTGTCCATTAGCTATTTCCCAGCCTTTCTCACTGCTCTTTGTGGTTTCATTAGTAATGCTGACCTACGCTGCTGTCTAGGGATTGGTTCCTGTTGCAAAATGAAAAATAAGGAGAAGCTTCCTTCCACTTGGCAGTACCACAGAAATTCTTTCAATATGGTGCATTTCCATAAATTTGCTATAGGCTGGGGCAGGCTCATATTATTAGTACTTTTCATCCAGCACTCTCGTAAAGGTGGAAATTGCCTCTCTGCCTGTGTGTTCCCATTAGCAGTAACATAGCCACCTACATACATAATGGGAAAATTCTGTTCTCCGGGGAGTTTAAAAGGCTGAGTTTCTAAGGTGCTTAGTTGGTACAAGCGAAAGAGCTTTTGCAGTGGTTAGTCAGGAACTTTGGATATCTGGGTTCAGTTTTCTCTTCTGCCACAAACTTCCCATGTGACTTGGATAAGTCACTTAGTGTCTCTGTGCCTCAGTTTCCCATCTGTAAAATGGGGATAATAGCACTTCCTCCCTCATAGCAGTGTTTGAGGAGGCTGTGTTAACAGAGTACCTCATGAAGTCATACTAAAATTGTACTTAGGGAATGTTAAAATCCACCCTTCCCTTAATTTTCCCTGCCTTCTTTTTTGTATTTTAGACTTCTGATAGTCAATGAATGGCTTGCAGTGTTACAGGGCATAATCGCAGAACTCATTGGGAAAAGCTCAGCTCCAAACGGTCCATAATCCCTTGCTGCATACAGTTGCAAGTTCTGGTAAAACAATGAAGCAGGACAGAGATTCAAACTTAGAGAAACGAGAAGTCTGGATAAATTTAGCTCAAATATTCTTGGTATGTTTGTGGTTCCTGTGGAACTTACACCACATCATGCTTTAATGATCGTATTATCGTTTAGAAAAACTGGCATCACTGATTGGACAAAACTTTACAATTGAGATTCTTTAAAATTGTTTTAAATGTTTCACTCGGATTTCTTATTTTGGAGTTACTGATTTTTTTTTCCCTCTTCTTGGGGAAGGAGTGTTTGACTACGGATTATTGCTTAATTGAAAAGCCACAAAGCTGGGTTTGCAAGACTTAGAACTGATACACACTTCAGTGTGATTATCTACCTTACATTAAAAATCTGTCTAGGAAGTAAGATTCAAAGGGAATGCTGATAATCACTTCAGATAAGAACTCCTCCAGAATCTGTCTCTCTTTCACATCAAAGATGTTCGAAAGCTTTTATTTTTGCATCAAACAGAATTTTTTTAAACACTAATGGATGGAATCCCTTTACATATCTCAACTATAGCTCCATATTGTTCACTAAAGTATAGCTCTCTGTATTCAGCTTATTGCTGTGGGAGTGGTTTTCCATTGCGTTGCATCTTGAGTACTCTTTCTCACCTGGGCAAAGTGGGAATAAAATGCTATCACATCTGAAGTCTCATCTGTCTTTACATTGATGGTGGCAGTTTGCACCCCCTTTGTACTCATTGGACCAGATCCTCAGCGTACTGGATTTGTGTTTAGCACACATTGGTGGGAGGGTGGATGTAAAGTGGCTTTCCTATTTTTCCCCCTGGTGCAATTTAGATCAGCCTCCAGGTTGCTCTGAGTTGCATTGGCTTGTAAAGGTCTCTTAAGGCTCTCAGCTCATTCAACCCACTCCCCCTTCAGATTATACCAGTTGATCACTGTGTTACACTATCAGTATACTCCATGGGTGAAATCTTGACCGCATCAAAGTCAGTGACAAAACTCACATTGACTTTACAGGGGCCAAGGTTTTACCGAATATATTTTTCAAGAACAAAGTATATGTATTTCTAGCAAAATACACATAGTTTTCTCAGTGGAAACACCTCCCTCCTAATGAGAGAGAATTTGTGTTTACTATGAAAACAAATAATTGTGCTGCCCAGTCCTTCCTTTTTGCAAGCACAAGTGTCTCTGGTACCTAAGCTTTATCACAGATTAAGGGAGACATTTTTTGTGGGAACCGCTTGCTGAAGTTTTGGCAGCACATCACTGCACAGATTGACTCAGGACCAATGCTGCTTATCTTGGATATTGCTTGTGGATTTGTCGCTCTTTCCACACTTTCCAGTCCATTCAAAGCACATCTGCTAAGATAAACTTCCTTCCATGTTGTTCTCTCCTTACCCACCTCTCTGAAGATCTGATCCAGCTTCCATTGAAGTCCATGGAAAAATTCTCATTGAGGAGAGGAGCAAGCGGGGGGTGGGGTCGTGGGGGGAAGAGGCCACACAGGAGCAGGGTCTCGAGGGAAGGGGTGGTGCAAGGCCAGGGGTTTGGGGGGAAAGGGGTGGTATGAGTGCGGGGCCTTGGGAGAAGGGGCCAGGGCTGGCCTTATAAGCCATGAGGTGAACTGAGGCAGCCGCCTCAGGTGCCAGACTGTGGGGGGCACCACTAGGACCCAGAGTGTAGAAAATTGTGTCTGCTGCTGGTGCATATGTATTCTCTCTGCTCTAGATGCACAGAGATGGTGGAGTGCTGTGCTGGAGGAAGGAGGGCACAAGAGACATAACAGGCAGGCAGGAGAAAAGGTGAGAGGGAATAACAGAAAGTAGCAGGAGCTGCAGGGAGAGAGAAGAGGAGGAGCACCCCCAGGAGCCTGGACTGATTAACACCAGCTTCTCAGGGACCTTCCTGTTTTCTGCTATTTCCCTGAACCCACTTGAGGCGAACAGGCAGTCAACTGAAGTACTAGGAGCCAGTCAGGCCCTTAAGACGCTGATATCTTCCCTTACTCAGGCCCTGCTACCAGCCTGCTTATTTGTCCCCTCCAATTGAATGTTGAGAGCCACTAGAGCTGGCACAGAACAGCAGTCACGAGTGAAAGAAGAAAACGCCCTCTGGGGCAGCATTCAGAAAAAGAAAGCAAAGGAAGCTTTCCTATCTAAGGAAGAAGGAGCTCTCCTGAGATACATAGACACAAATGTTCACGTTGAGCCTTCCAGGCCCAGTGAGGATGTGAGTGGTGAGGAGATGCCTGATCTTCCAGTTAGTCAGAGTGCAGGTGACCTGGCATCTACTGCTGTATCCATATCTCCATCTCAAATGGATGTAACCATGCACATTCCTGAAGAAAAATGTAGATTAGAGAAGAGTGTGGTGGAGGCGCAAGAAACAGCTGCTGCTGAGTTTAGTTCCTCAAGTCTAGATGATCCAGGACTGCGGACCCACTTGAGCAGTAGCCTGAGGGACTTCCTTGTACTGCATGGGCCACAGCAAGTGAAAAACTTCATGTTCCCCAAAGACAATGAAAATAGAAGTTTCCATCCAACACATTACTGGGTGTGAAATCCCCAATGGTGACAAAAGTGGAGAGGCCATGGCTTATGTACTCAAAACCCAGAATGCTGCATACTGTTTTTGTTGCAAACTCTTCCAGTCTAATGTTCCAGCCACATTGGGTTCTACAGGAACAAAGGACTGGAAAAATCTGGCTAGAAATCTGGCATGCCATGAGAAGGCAGCAAATCACCAGAGAGCATTCCATAGGTGGAAAGAGCTTGAGATGAGACTAAGGTTAAAGGCCACCATAGATGATCAGCATCAAGAGAAGATTGCATCAGAGTCTCTTTACTGGCAAAATGTTCTGAAAAGGCTCATTGCCATTGTGAGAATGCTTGCTACCCAAAACCTAGCACTGTGTGGCACTTCAGATCAGCTGTATGTGCCAAACAATGGAAACTTCCTTAAAATTGTGGAGCTGATGGCTGAGTTTGATGCTGTACTCCAGGAGCATCTAAGAAGAGTCACCACCCAAGAAATGTACACACACCACTACCTTGGAAAAACAATTCAAAATGAGATCATACAGTTACTGGCAACAAAAGTCAAACAGAAGATTGTGGCAGATCTGAAGTCAGCAAGATATTACTCTGTTATTCTGGACTGCACACCTGACATCAGCCATACAGAACAAATGACTTTAATGGTGCATTTTGTAACAACAACAGAACCTAGTGAAAATGTCCCTGCAATGGTGACTGTCAGAGAGCATTTTCTAGAATTTATTGACATTGATGATACTACAGGAGCTGGTATGACAAATGTGCTTCTTAAAAAGCTGGAAGATACGGGAATTGCGATAGCTGACATGAGAGGTCAGGGCTACGATAATGGTGCCAACATGAGAGGAAAGAACAGAGGAGTGCAGACATGGATCCGAGAGTTAAACCCTCGAGCTTTTTTTGTCCCATGCAGTTCTCATTCATTGAACTTGGTGGTCAGTGATGCAGCATCAGCTTCTAGTGAGGCTGCTGAATTTTTTAATGTAATTCAAAGCATCTATGTATTTTTTCTCTGCATCAACTCATCGATGGCAAATTTTGAAGCAACATCTGGAACATCCTCTCTGACACTGAAACCACTGAGTGCCACACAATGGGAAAGTCGAGTGGAGAGGCAATAAAGCCTATCAAACACCAAATTGGGAAGATAGATGATGCCATAGTTGCCATTATGGAGGATAATGCTATGACAGGAACTGTTCATGGGAGAACAGTGGCAGAGGGAAATGGAATCACCAGAAACATACATAACTTCAAATTTCTGTGTGGCTTAGTGTTGTGGCATGACATACTGTTTGAAAATAAATGTTGTAAGTAAAGCAAGAGACTCCAAGGTGTTGACCTTGATATATCTGGAGCAATGGAACAACTGGACAAAGCAAAGTCATACCTACAGTCTTACCGGTCAGATGAGGGATTTCAAAAAATGTTCTGAAGAGTGCACAGAAGTTGGCAGAGGAACTTCACACTGAAGCTATTTTCCCACCCATTCAAGAATACAAGAGTCACCGAAGAAGAAGACATTTTGATTATGAGGCACAGGATAATCCCATAAGAGACCCCAAACAACAATTCAAAGTTGAATTCTTTAACCAGGTGCTAGATTGTGCAATACAGTCAGTTGAAGAATGTTTCATGCAGCTCAAGGAACACAGCAGTATATTTGGGATGTTGTATGATATTCCAAAACTCCCTCACTATACCACTAAGACCTGACCGCAGAAGGCACACCTACACCAGCAGTTGCAGGCGTTGTGCTCTGATAGATGTAAGTGTTGACACATGATGACATTGCACATTGATATGAGCTGTTCTGGAGAAGTTGATATGTAGCGAGATTTAGGTGATGACATGAAGCCCTTTCAAGATACATTTCAGCAGGACACATGATGATTTCCAAGTATTTAGTTCTGGAAGCCCTATAGAATACATTTCAGCACAAATCTGGAATATATGTGACAAATAAGATGACCATCCTCTTTCCAAATGCTTTTGTTGCTCTGTGCATACTTCTAACACTTCCTGTAACAGTTGCCAGTGGAGAACGCAGCTTCTCCACAAGCTGAAGTTAGTAAAAACACATCTGCACTCCACAATGACACAGGAGAGGCTGGTTGGCCTTGCAACCATCTCAACAGAGCATGAGCTGGCCCAGGCTGTGAACTTTCAGGAAGCAGTTCAAATCTTTGCAACCAAGAAGGCACGGAAAGCATTACTTTGATTATTCAAACAGATAAAAATGCCAGTGTTTACTATGCAGACAAGAAAAGTTACATTTGCTGTTCAGGCATTTGAAAGTTAAATGTTACTTAACATTTTTGAACAAGGCATTTTAAGTTGTTTGTTCTCCTTTATTAGGGTAAGTAGCAGAGCAGTATCATGAGAGGAGTAGAACAGGAAGAAGGCAGAATTGAGACCTTTCAAAGTTTTGGCCCAAATGAGGAGGCATGGGGGCGTCATTTGACCTCAGGTGCCAAAATGTTGTGGGCCGGCCCTGGAAGTGGCGGTGCGAGGGCGGGAGCTCCAGGAGAAGGGGCATCATGGGAGCAGGGCCTCAGGGGGAAGGGGCAGTGTAGGGGCAGGGCCAAAGTTCGGGTTCTGGTGGCCACCCTACTTCTAGGGATCTTCTGCTACTCCTGCTCCGTGCTCCCTAGTGCCCACCTCAACGCCCCCTCATCTGATCCTCCCACAAGCCCTTAGCCTTTTCTCCTGCTCTACCTTTGACACATGGAAGGAGCATCCTCTCCAAACTAGCTTGTAAAGCTGCTAACTCTTCAAATTCCATCTCCAGGCTTGCTTCTCTTGTGATCCCTATCGTCAATGGCTGAGACTATGTAAAGGGCCAGCGGTGATTGGTGGGATAGTTGAACTATCTATCGTATACGGAAGCCCTAATTCAGGAAAGCAATTAAATATGTGCTTAAGTGCTTTCAGGAAAGTGTTTCAGTGTGTGCTTAAAGTTAAGCATGTGCTTAAGTGCTTCCCTGAATAAGCTTTCCAGGCCTCAAATTGTGAGCTGTTTGGAGCGAGGACCGAGTCATCGTATGCGTTTGAACATTGGCTAGCACGGGGTGGCTTTGTTCCCAATTCACTATTGGGATTGCTGTAGCAGCTTATACAAGTAATCATTAGTGCTGGCTGGGAAATAGTAAACATGTTTTTGAGAAAAATATTTAAAGGAATGAAAATCTTTTTTTGTTTTTTTGTTTTTTTTCCCAATGGAAAACTGAACACTGGAACATTTATGGGGGGGTGGGGAAGAGAAGGTTGCTGTGGGAAAACTGGAAAATTTCAAAAGAAAGTAAAATTGGCCATGAAAATTTTAATTGTGAAAAATGGTGGCCATATTTCATTTTTGAAAAAACATTGAAAATTTTGACCGGTTCTAGTTATACTAATTAATTCCTTCTCTTGGTCTAGGTTTCATGGCTTGTACTTTGTTCAGCTGAACAGGGATGGTCCTTAAATTTCCTTTTTGTCACCAGGAGCAGTGCTTTAAGATTCTCTCTTTGTTTGGCATAGTCAATATTTGGAAAAGCTGCGTGAAGGGAATCAAAGACAGAACATTAACTGAGAGAACAAAAAAGAGAACATGTTCCAATTAAAAATATATATGTAGTAAAGAAAAAGAGTAGCCGAGGTGGCTTATATCGATAAGCATGTTTGTGAACGATGCAAACTATAGGACTGGGTTGAAAGCACCGAAACCGTGCTGCAGAAATAGAACTTTCATTTAAAAGCTGAGTCATTTTAATTTTTCTATTCAATAACCACATCTCCGGCCATTTTAGGGTTCTGTTCCCTGGTATTTATTTTATTTTATTGTTCTCCCTACTGAATGGAATTTAATGTCAACTTTTTCACTTCTTTCAAAAGAATACTGATGTTCAATTAAAGTCTTTTGTTTATGCCTAGGGGAATATAATATGGGTAAGGACAGCGTAAGCTTCTTCACACTGCTCACTAGGGCACCTCATGATCTGGAGGGGCTATATCTGTGGGCAGGAGGTGAGCGCTTTCTGCATGCACATTCCGATCTTGTCCTAAATAGAGTGCTGACATCCAGCCTGCTGGTTTCATGAGTCTGACACCTGCCTACTAAAAAATGGATTGTGACCATGAGAATTTTGAAAGGTCTTAAGTAATGGGGGAATACATTTGTTAAATAACAGGAAGATTAATGGGCCTGATCTTGCATTCTGTTAAACAAGTGAAGTCATCTCTGTGACTGATTAGCCCAATTAATTCATTTTTTCCCAGTGAATTAAGCAAGTTTGTCTGACTTGTTCTTGTGCCCTCCCACAATCTCTGCTTGCTTCTCTGCAAACCAGCCAGGATCCCACCAGCACAAATGCATCAGACTAAACGTTTCACTTGGTTTCAGCTTCACCTCTTCCTCTTCAGCACTCGGAGCAGGAAGGGCAAACAGGAACCAAGGGACTTTCTGACAGATAAGCGTTCTATATTTAAGAGCTGAGGACAGCAGGGTTCGCTAGCTCATGCCTGCCAGCGTTCCTAACTCAGTCCTCCTGAGTCCCATTCAGAAAGAGAGGGGAGCAGATCTATGTTTCCCTTCATCTCCCTGTCATTTACTTGTGACAGTTTGGCTAGCTTGTCTAGGGTGGGGGATCTATATTACATGTTAAATCTCTCAGTAAAGGACAATGTTTATAACTAGAGTTGAGGGAGCTGGGGATGAGATATGGAGAAATGTGCACTTGAATGTCTCCGTGTATTGTGAGCTGAATTTTACATAGGATTTGTCAAAGCAGATGATAATATTGGTCCCTTTGTTACCTGGGGTTCTTTCAACCCAAAGCTCTTGGTAACTTTTACTCTGTGCGAGGTGGTGTCAGGAAATAAATCAGGGGAGACATGACCATCCGACCAATAGATGGCTGCACAAACAGGACAACACAAGAGTGCTTTCACTTAAAGCTAAACTTTACTTAGTGTCAAGCACTTACACACGTCCGCAACAAGTTAGTAAAACACCCCCCAATCCTTGATAATTACCAAAGCTGAGTGTGGCTCTCAAGTGACATAGCGCAGGCTTCCGGTGGCCAAATCTTCCATCTGCCAGTGGGGACCACAAGATGTATCCAGAGGGAGAGTCCAAAAAGAGTCCAAAAGAGTCCCCAAATGAGTCCCACTACCTCAAACATTCCCCCTTTTTATACATTTAGTAATAGAATGACATGTTACTTAAAGAAAAATTTTTAAACAAGCAGTTTCAATGGTCAAGCAAGAGGTTTTTTCTGATTATTGATTAACCAGGTGTGGGTTTTTCCAGAGTTTACAGCCTTGAGACCCCAATAGGCATTCCTGGGGCACATCCTGCTTTTTTAAAATGCATGTATCAACAACTTCAATATAATTCTTATCAGGAAGGACGTGGGGCCAGGCTGCCCTTTCTGTGGCACCCCAAACCCCCTCCCCTCCTGCCTTGGTCAAGCTGAGACTGCTCAATAGGTTGCTTTTAACAATAAGCCATAGTGGTTTCAGGCACTATACTGGTTTGCCAAAGTCTCCCCGTACACTTCTTTAAGCCTTTCATTGTAGCCCAGACATACAAAATACCACCATACACTTGAACAACTAGCCAACGGTGCAATGCTATACATAAGGCAAACATTCCTTCCTGATCACCACAAGGGAGAAGTTACACCTTTAAGTGTGAAATTTAAATGTCCATATTCCCTTACTATACATAGAAATATAGCTAGTAGACGTGAACTTATCCAGCTCTGTTGAATGTGATTTAACTTTCTATAACACAGGTTGCTGCTGCTGATGTGATGCACTGAAGTGTATTTCTTTGTGTTGGCTCTAAACTTGCTGCCCTTTCGTGGGATTAAGTGGCCCCTTGAATTTATGTTATTCTCTAGCACAAAAGGAATAACTGACCCGTTTTCACTCAGGCTCCCAGAATAAAGTAATTCATTCCCATAATCCAAGGTATACACAGATATACACCCAAATGCAGATGATTCATTACAAAAAATATCCTATAGATGTAGAACTGAAGCAGCTTTCTAGGCCTGCTAGGTTTTTGTAATTCACTCCTGGGTGTAGCTTTTCAAGGGACTAAAACCCCAAATCATTTTCCTTCCCAGAGTCTGATTTTCATTTACAATTTTAACAAATGATTTCACTTCCAAATTAAGAGAATTTTGCTTCTGATGATTTCCAATGGCTTTCATTATCATGGTGCACTATGTATCACTGTAGTTACTGCTTGTCAAAGTTTCTCTTATAAAGTCCTTTTAATTCAGTGACAAACACTTTATGCGGGCCAAACTTTGACATGCAAGGTACTGGCTGGCACTCAAGCAATTTAAAAATAATACTAAATTAAACAACAGCAGCAAGAGACCCCTTTAATGTCTGATTTTTCTCTGGAGTCAGCCTGGCACTATTCCTCCAGATTTCATCTTTGGCCCTCTAATTTCATAGTTACCAGCTCCATTTTTAGGGGAATTGGTCACTGATTAACATTTATATTCTATATGCTATGGATGATGTCCAGTTTTACATCCTCTTTTCCACTGGCCTGCTCAGGGCCTCTCACTGTAGAACAATTGCTATAATTAGTTTAAATAATGGATGTTTGATTAAACTGAGCTGCTAAGCCCTCAGAGTCATCACAAAATAGATTTCCTCTTCGCTTGAAGAAGTCATATGATGTTGGTTGCATGGAGAATGAGAAGCTTTGGTGTGATTATAGCCTGTGTCTCCAGTCATTGCATCACACTAGTCACAGAGAGAGATCACTTTACCATCAGGAGGGCTTTGCCCAGTTCTGTCACTTTGGCTTTTCAACCCATCCAGGCCATTTTGTTACCTTCTGGATGGATTTATTGTAACGGCTCTGGTGGGTCTCCCAGCAGGGACTTCGTAATGGTTCTGGTTGATTCAAAATGTAGCCACCAGGATTATAAATCAGTCAGATGGGACTTCGTATATTTCATCTAAATCATAAGAACCATATAAATTAGATTGTAAACTCTTCAGAGCAGGAACCATGTCTTCCACTGGGAATGTACAGCACCTTGCACAATAGAGTAACAGGGCTGTGTGGACACAGGGAATTGGGGACTTGGAGAAGGAACAATCCCCTTCAAAGACCCACAGCGAGGTAGTAAAGCCACTCTGTGGCCTCAGTTACAGCCTCTGTGGCTATTCCTCCTAATCCCCATGTGTGTGGTCAATGGCTGGTGGAGCTGCAGCATTGTCACTCCACTGTCCTCACTTCTTTCTGGAGGTGGAGTGAGCTCCCTAGCACATGGTGGGGGGGGGGGTGGCCCTGCCACAACTGAGGCCTGCTATGGTGAGTGGGGGAAGGACATGTAGTTTGACCATATAAATTTACTAAAGAAAATAGTAGTTTGTCATCATGGAATGAGATCATCTTCCCCCCTCTCCCTCTTGTTTAATGTGGAGAGTAACAATCCAGTCACCTGTGCATGGTTGGGGAACTATCTAAATTCTCTCCTAGTTTGATTTTGGTCAGAGGGACAGAGGTGTTTCACTCAGTGTCTCCCTTTCCTTCTGCAAACCCAGCATATTTAACACCGATTTCCGGGTTGTTGGGGTTTTTTGTTTTGGGAGCCGCAAAGATGCAGGCAGGGGATTTGTGAAACCTGTTCTCAGACTCTCTAGAAAGTAGAGCTCCAGTTACCTCATCTGGCTCCTGGCACCTTTGGAGTGAATCAAGGAGTAAAGTACTACTTTGAAAGAATGCTTCATGGTGGCAGAATCTGGCCCATAATGACTGTGAATACTCTCAAAAGGAGACTGATCCAAAGCCCACCCAAGGCAATGGGAGTCTTTCCAATGACTGCAGTGGGCTTTATTTAGGGTCCTAAAAGTGCAAAATAATTGTTAGTATTATTAGTTTAAAACTTTTCATAGAAATAGGAAATAAATTGAAGCATGAGTGTGTTACAGAAGGTGCAGTCGGCATGCTAAGATGATTGTTTCAAAGTTTCACAAACACTTGTTAAAATGTCTTTGGATTATTATTGTAAAATTTCAGCATCTGTGCTGGATTTGGTGATTTTTTTATTTTTAGTCTGAACTATTTTGCACATTTTAAACAAGGCCAGTACCCACCACTCTTCCTTTTTTAATTTGCTCTGTGACAATGTTCAAGAGTCAAAATGGCAAAAGATTAATTTGATAAACCTCAGCACTAACCATCTGGTGCTGCTGGGGAATTAATGTGTGAGGTCACCCTGGAGCTGCTATCTCCCCCGCCCCCCCGATCCCCAGCCCCTGAATCCTCTCTTAAGAACCAGAGGGTTGAATTTCGCTGTGATAGGACATGGAGATGAAAATTACCATCAAGGCTACAATGCGGTAGTCACTTCAGACAAAGAGACATCTCTCCAGCCAAGAGACGTTACATCTAGTGGCCGCAGTAAGGACTGTCTGGAAGCTATTTCTGCTGAACCAGAGTTTAGATGGTTAACAGTTCAAGGAATTAATAGCTTAATGGACCATCACTGAATAGGTTGATACCTTATGGGAGATGGTCTTAAAATAATGATCTTTGATTTGCTCCAATCCTTGGAATCGTCTTCCTAAAGTATGACAAGGTTAGTAGCAGTTTTAAAGCGAGAGTAATTGGAATTTTGTTTTAAATCCTTTATTGAAGCAGAATAACTCCCCACTCCCATTTTATCTTCTATCAAACATCTCATTTGTGTCCTATCTATTTTACGGTAAATGAAATATCCTGATATGAAAGTATTTATGTCTATTGAGTCCAAAGATCTTTTGCCTAATCTGTTATAGAGAGTTGTGGCCTTTTAAAACTTTATATCGTGACTTCTCAAAGACAAGTATTGCTCATATATTCTGGTGAGTAGATAATTTGAAATGTAAAGAGACCCGTACGAAACTGCACAGTCTGCCCCTTGGTTGTGCTATCATTCACTGACATATTCATAGTTTGCAGTGGAGTTTACCTGCGAACAGTCACTTTTTTTAATTGAAAAAACACTGTCAATTTAGAAATGGCATATTTTAAACAGTTTTCTTATCCAGGTTACTAACAAGGGCTTAGAGTTAATAAAACTGCACATAATTATAAAATCCCCATATATTTTTCATTATTAATGACAATTGTTTACTTTTTATTGCATTTCTTTTAACTTGGAGAATGCTGTCAATTTCACTTCCAGGTTGTTAGTTCCATAACATTTAGATTGCAAACAGAGCAGGGGTCATGTTTGTTTGTAAACAACAGTTTCCTTGCATACTTTTAAAAAAAGAAAATCAGAGATATTTCTACTGCTCTTAACTTTAGTAAAAACCTGATATTGAATAATCTAAATTTGAGTTGGTGATGATGCCTTAAATAATATTGAAATCAAAAGTGTGAAACATCTCTTAAGTTAGTTCCTTTAATATGAAGTCTAAAGTGGGTTCAACTGTGAAAGAACAAAGCACTGTTAAAAGTCAGTGAATGCCTACAACTTTTCCCTTTTAAAACAATGCTTGGTTCGCTTACTGTCCTCGCTGGAACAAACAGAGTCTGGGGCTTCAGAGGTCTCAAATAGGGCAGATACCAGAAATGGGGGTATGAACAGGCAAGAGAAAGCCCATGGGCCTTATTTTGTTTGATTTTGATGGCCTCTTACAATATTATCAGAACTTCTTGGGTCTATTTATAGTAATGTCATTCAGTAGTCCCTATACGTTATCTTATACTCATGTAGCCCCATATTCAGCAAAGGACTTAAGCACATGCTTCATGTTAAGTCCCTACTACTGAAGTACATGCTTTGAGCTAAACCCTGGGCTGGATCTGGGCTGGAATACTGAGCACCTTGCATGACCGAACCCTTATGGGCATGTTCAGAGAAATTTGTCTTCAGCAGCTGGCCACACAGTACATTCTTTCAGTAATTTTATACATGTGAGTTGGCCCGTTCAGTGAGACCCCTCACAGGTGTTGAAGTTATTCACATGTGTAACAGTTTGCAGGATTAAAGCCTTAGGCAAAACTTAATTTACTCTTGATTTCAATGGGGAGTTCTGCTTAAAAATGGATGATATTATATGGCATAATTAACATATTTTAGCAAAGAATTTCCCCAGCAACATAAATGCAGGTATTAAAGGTAGTTCAGACATAAAACTTCTAGAAATAAAATTGTCTTTGATCAATAAAAGGCAATTATTCTTTTCTTTTAATACTTAATATAAATTAAGCAAATAAACACACTTCTTACCCTTTATTTCCTATCTCTTAAATAATGTTATTAATATTCTTACAATTGCTTTAAGAAAACTAGTGCAAAATTTATGACAAAAGTAGATACATGATTTCTCAAGCTGCGGTTAGTGAATCAGGTAATTAGTGTGACTCAGTCAGGCCCATTGCTATGCAACAGAAGACATTTTTTCTTTTGAGACTCCAAGAATGAATAAACTGGGTTCTACTCTCACTTAAATCTGTGGAACCTCATTAACTTCAGTCTGGTCACCTGGAGGTAATTGACTTTGAGGGCAGAATTTTTCTCCTCCTGTGACTCCTCAATTTTGCTCTCTTTGTGGTTGCAAGTTGGTTGAGTTGCAAGCTTTTTCTGTTGCTAATGATCTAACAATAGCACTGGGTCTCAGGCTTTTGAGGAGTGATATCAGTTTCTCTTAAGCAGAATGTGATCTTAGAAAGACATTTTGATGACAGTTACAAAACTGAGTTAAGTAATATGCAATATCAATTTTTTACCCTTGTTATGATGTTTTAACGTTCATTTCATTTAAAAGACTAGAAGTTAGCTAGGTTCAGTGAAGCATTCTTCTTAGCATATGTGCAATATGCCTCAGGTGGCACCTGACCAGGAATCATCACTGAATTTGGTCCACTGGTTGGATCTTTAGCTTCCCTGGGGGGTGTGACATGAATGCTGATCCATGTCTCCCAGTGAAGCAGTTGTGAACCCTATCTTTCCCATACGTTATGAGTGTTCAGATGGAACGTTAATGGGTTATTTCTTGGTTATACCTTAGCGGGTGCTGAGCTCCCTAGGGTAGAGACCCATTTTCCTTTAAATTTCCCTAGCTAGTGAAGTACCATCTTATCACCATTTGAACTAGTGTCTTATAACAGTGGTTCTCAAAGCTGGTCCACCGCTTGTTCAGGGAAAGCCCCTGGTGGACTGGGCCGGTCTGTTTACCTGTCGCGTCCGCAGGTTTGGCCAATCGCGGCTCCCACTGGTTGCAGTTTGCTGCTCCAGGCCAATGGGAGCTGCAGGAAGTGGCACGGGCTAAGGGATGTGCAATCAGCCGAACCTGTGAATGCGGCCAGTAAAGAAACCGGCCTGGCCCACCAGGGGCTTTCCCTGAACAAGCGGTGAACTGGCTTTGAGAACCACTATGTTATAATGAATTATCTGCATTGATCAGCTTCCAAATCCATTAAAAACAAGCAAAGAAATGAATGCATTCAAATAGACAATTTAAAAAGTAACTTATTTTATTAAAGCACAGAAAAATATAGGTATTCTGATAGGTCAGCTGTGGCGGTGCAGTTATTTTTAAACGATCGAGGCAGGAGATTAGTAAATGTTAGATGTTCTTCTATATATTCAGCAAAACGCCTACAAATAGGGGGTGAAAATTGAATGCAGTCAAGGCGTTGTCTCTATTGCATGAATTCAGAGCTGCTGCTCATTCCACTTTCATTTACTATCACGTTCATTTGGTTTGAATTCTTGCTGTTTGCCCTTCACACATTTTGCAGCTCCTAAGAAGGATTACTGTTGCCTGTATATCTTAATGGCATGAATCTCTGGAGCCGTCTCAGATGTCTCAGTGACTTGAGCTTGATTTAAATAATTAATGAGCAACATCCCAGAATGTATTGGTAATTCAGACTGCATTATCCAAGGGTATGTACTGACAACTAGAGATTGATCCAGACTTACTCCTTATTTCAGCCTGCATTAAACTAAAATTCACAAAGATCTCCTTGTTAACTAATGCAATAAACCCAGGCGCGCAACTATTGTGACCAGATAGCAAGTGTGAAAAATCAGGATGGGGTGGGAGTAATTGTTTACATAAGATAACGCACCAAATATTGGGACTGTCCCTATAAAAGTGGGACATCTGGTTACTCTACGCACAACTGATCTGTTGGTGGCTTTGAAGGGTTCTTTGAGACAGATTTAAAAGGAATTATAATAATGGTTTAGTAGGAAAAACTTATTTGAGCACTAACAGATCTCTCTTCGCTGATGAGAAGCACTCCTGATTTTCTTTCCATATAATTATGTCTCATTCTTTCAGGCTTTTCATAATTTCATTTTTAATGGAGTCAGCTGCTGCTATTGGTGGTGTTGTAACATTTACAGGCCTCAAGCAAAGTCAGGGCCCCACTGTACTAAGCAGTGCGCAAACACATGGTCCAAGATAGTCCCTGGCCTGAAGGGTATGCACCCTGAATAGACAAAACAGACAAAGGATGAGGAAGGAAACTGAGGCACAGAGAAGTGAAATGACTTCCCCAAGGTCACACACCAAGTGAGTGACTGAGCCAGGAACAGAATCCAGACCTGCTGACATTGCTGGCCTTCCTGCTGCTTCTTGGGCACTTTTTAGTCATGGTTGTTTTAGATATAAACTTGTTTGTGATTTGGTTTTTTTATGAGCTGAAAAAAGCAGCCTTGCAAACTCATTGCCCCATAATGCACTCCTCATTAACACCAGTTTTATGGCTGCCTCTTAATGAAGGCCTCTCTCTGCCGGTCCTGACAGCTCATGCACCTTTAAAGGGAAGAGTTAATCCCTTTGCTCCCCAACTGGGGGCGTGGTGCATATACACTCCATCACATAGCCTTAGACAAAATGGATCTGATCTTTCTAGGATAGTTTTGTGTCTAAAACACAGGATTTAGGGCTCTGGTTTCTATTCCTGGCTCATCCAACGTGGACCTGTGTAACTGTTGGTGTCTTGCTTAATCTCTCTGTGCGTCATTTTTCCCATCCAGAAAATGGAAGATGATGACTTTCCTCCCCTCATATGAGTGTTGCAAGGCTTAATTAATTAATGTTTATAAAAAGCGTGAGAGTCCCTCTAATGGGAGGTGCAACAGAATGACAGTGACTTGTTATTTAGTGTGACTATACTGATGGTGAAAGAAGACTTTAGTATGATATAAGAAGTAGGTCTAAATAATAATTCAGAGCTGTCTTGCTACCTGTAGGGACCACTCAGTTCCTCAGAACTACTCCAGATGGCAACCTTGCCTAAGTACTTGTTCAACCCATGTTGTTCTGCTAACAGAATCCAAGTGTGTCTGCTTTTATGCACCTCCCATTGGAAAGCCCCTCTCGCAGAGATTAAAGAAGTCATTGTCCTTTTTAGTTTCATGTCCCCATTGGAAAGTTGTCTCATCACTGGTTTTTAGGATGTTCTTTTGTTGTTGTTTTTTGTTTTTTGTTTTTTTTTACTGTATGCACAAAATAATCTAGTGCACGAGTAATAAGCAAATGATTCTTCCTTTCCTTTCTTTCCTTCTTTTAACCCAGGTACTGTGGACATGGGTGGCAAACAGTCAACAGTTGGCGACGTCTCCGTAGGTCACTATCCTGTGATAGGAAGCATTCAGGATGCTTACAAAAGTGGAGACACCAATAAGGCCCAAGAGCTGATTAAATTCTCGTGTGAGGAGAACATATTACAAGTGAAAAAGGTAGAGTATGTGTTATCTGTCATCAGGTCTCATTGGAAAAGAAACCTACCAACTCTGGGCTTGGATCTGCAGTTGTTTCTCATGCAAAAGGCCCATTCACTTTTATCTTGTAATATTACCCAGAAACCCGCAAAAGATTGGAGTCTTATTGCGCTGGGCACTGCACAAGCACAAAGTAAGAGGCAGATCTGCCTTCAACTTTCTAAATAGACAGGAGAGCCAATGGTTTGGAAAGAAAGCAGGCATAGGTAGGTGAAGTGGCCTATCCAGGCTCATATAACAGGTCAGTTGTAGAGCAGGTGAAATCCTCGTTCCAGTAAAGTCAGTGACAAAACTCCTGTTGACTTTATTGGGGTCAGGATTTCACCCCAAGTTTCCCAACTCCCAGTCCTCTGCCCTGGCTACTGGACCTTACTGCAGTTTTACCTGGGTGAGGACTGAGTAAGCACTGCAGGATTTAGCTCTTCACTTCTAGATGCTATTTCAAGATGATCTGCTTGGTTGCAGGGAAAGGAAAAATAATTCTTGCACCCTCGTTTCAGAAACTGTCAATTAACCATTCGTTCTTCACTAAGTGTTTAAAGTGAATAATTTTACTCAGAAAAATGACTCTGTAAAAATGGTTTGGGGAGGAAGGGGGCAGGGGTTCCATGTTGTGTCATGATTCCAGAAGAAGAGGCCACTCATGGCAAAATACATTATAGATTATGGGGTAAATGGTTTAGTAATCTGTATTAGCCCAAAAGAGGCTTGTACTTTGAGTTTTGTTTTTGTTCCATTTCTGTTTGGAAGTCATTGGAGATGATAAAGGGGCTGTTGCAGCCACTTGGACAAAGCTATTGGCTTCTTTCATGCCAAATGTAGTATGACTTTTACCTTGCCTACCCTACTTATGGCTCCTGGTTCTTTTAGCTTTTAGAGAGGCTCATGTGTTTAGATCCAGAGGTCCCAGCTTCAGTTCCCAGCAGTGACCTCTCCAGGGGCATTGCATAATGCCAGCAACAGAGCAGGCAGTAGTCATAGTGCAGTTTGGAACGGTTGTGCAAATCTGCTCGGGAGGAGCTAATCACTCTAGATGTTCTGGGAAGTGGGGTTCCTTCAGGTCAAGGTTGAGGTTTCATATGAGGTCATTCAAAGGAAATGTACAATGTGTCTGGCTGCCCTGAGCCTCTTCCAGAGTCTACATCACAGACCTTGATTATCTTTGGAAGATACTGAGTTGTTTTAATATAGAATGAAAACTTGCATTCTGTGGTTACACAAAAACATGTCAAATCTTATCTACTCACTGTAGTAGACTGTTCCAATACGGAAAACGGATGGAGTCAGTGAGGTAATTTAGAAAGGCATTTACAGAAAAGAGATTTTGTCAGCCGAGAGATTGGTTTGCCCAAAAGCCATAGCGTGTGTAATACAGTAATATCAAGTCCTGAGTATTACAATTGGTGATGAACGGCGGTCTGTCTTCAGCAACAAATTTGGGAGGTCTGTGTTCAGGCCCAGATTTTACTATATGCTTCCTCTGTGACCCAGGTCTCTTAATCTCTTTCTGTCTCAATTTCCCATCTGTAAAATGTGGATGGTAATTCCTAGGGGTGTTGTGATGATAAATTCATTAGTGTTTGTGAATAGAGTTCATATACAGTGATGGGGGACATTTAATTATGTAGCTGGAAGGTCCCCGTCATCACAGTCTATCTACTTCATAGTCCTCAGAAAAAGATGTGAGAGGGAGAGATTATGTTGCCTTATTATGCTGTGTTTCCTCCACTAGTCCCAACTTTTGAGTATTGCATCAGCATATGGAGATCTGCATGCAGTGAGGTATTTACTCAAGGAAGCGTTGGTGGGATTACCGACGGAACCCAATGATGATAATCCGGCTGTGGTGGCGGCATATTTTGGACATGAGGACATTGTGAAGGAATTATTGGATTCTTTGCTCGGTACGTTTTTTTTGTCTCACTGTCTGTTGGTGACCAGCTTGTTCTCCTCCTCCCCGCCCCCACTTTTACACCAGCCTCATGGAATTGCACAGTTGTGTTGTAGTTTCAAACCAGGACTCCTTTTTTCCTGTCTCCTCTGGGAAGGGAAAGTGGGTGGCAGGATCTGATGTCCCTTGTGCCTAGAGACAACTTCCCTTCTGGGAAAAAATATCCCATATTTGCTGACTGGAAATCAGACAAGAAGCCTTTTTTTTGGCAATTAATTCCCATCAACCATCACAGCTGGGTTATGTCCCAGCCCCTGCAGAGAACAGAGAGTATTTTTAGGAAGCACAATCCCACTTTAAAAAGTGTGCTGGCACGCTGCCGTGATACAGTTCAGATGGGTCGTGAGCCAGTGCCTGTTGAATGAGCATTGGTTCGAGCTCATAGATAGCAGCACATTTTCTTCTCTTTTGTTGTTGGCTTTTTCAGCTTTCCTTTTCGGGAGGGTTGTTTGTTATTATGAACATGTTATTTATTTTAATGATGTGAAGTTACTGGTGATGGAAAAGGCTAAAGCTCCAAACCCCATTGTAAGAGCAGATACAGTGTTCTGGTGCAGCCCTGCAAGGTTGCAACTGCAATACTCTAGGCATCAGGGCAGTCCATTTTAAACACCTGGTCCTTCATTCATGAGGGCTAATGGGTTTTTTTGCCATTGAAAGCAGGATGTTAAAAGACAGGTAGATGAGCTTTTAATTTTTAAAAATACATTTAGAAAGCGAAATAGCAATAGAAATTTTTCTATCTCTATTAAAAACAGTTTGGGGGTTGAGTTTAAACATCCACCTACCAGGTTTGCAATGCAGACATTGCATTATTGTGCTGGGTCACTGGAACAGAAAATCACACTGACCAGACCATTTTTATGACTCAAGCTGAGAAGAGGAAAGGGAAGGAAGCAAACCACATTAAACAGTGAAAATTAAATTAGATTTTAAAAAAATCTGTTCAGTCTCAGTCATCAACGATGGTTTTAGTCAGACAGGAAACTTAGATCAGTTTGAAGCTGACCAAGTCCCTGTATACTCTGAAGCTAACTAATAAGAACATTGCAATGATTTCTTTTACACTTCCTGTTTTTTTTTCTGAGTTACAAGCACCATAACCTTCAGTAGATTTTTCTGTAGGACTCCCCACTGATTACCATGAGAATATCATGTTTGGATCAGCACTAGGGCATGATGATAATAAATGACCTATATATCCTGTGCCAGAAGTCATGCTCTGGCAGATTTGCTGCAATGACTCTTGTTGGGAAGAGATGGCCCAGTTAAAGTGTTCAAGTCCGTAGCTTACTGTTGAACTGGTGCCTGGCTTTCGGGATATGAGATTCAGGGGTGTTATGGAGTTGCTAAGGGTGAAGAGGGTGAGGTAATTTCAGCTGAGAAATTGTGAAGAGGTTGCATGTAAATTCAAGGGTATAGATCTTGCAGAGTTCCAGCTCACTCCTGCTGTGAACGTTTTATGCAGGATGTTACTTGGTAACATAAATGGAAACTGACTGTTAGTTTGTGCATATTAAATGTAAATCTGGGAAGGTTTATGAGGAATGCCTGGGGTGTACACTGAGAGACCCACATCAGGAAGCCATTTAATCATGTAAGGCAAAAATCAGGCACATTCCTGCGCAAAGCCTAAGGAAATGGGCTATCCTGGGGGATGGAAGCCAACCCTCATCCACTGGCAGAGGGTGGGTCAGTTCTGCAGCCTCTGGACTCAGTCGTCCTGCTGGGATTTATGGACCCTCGATCCCCCTAATTGCAGCCTGCTAACCAGCCGCCAAACTCTCTTCCACACTGGCCTGTGAAGAGCTGGTACAGAGGTTAGCATTGCTAAGGATGTGAAGTCTCCCTGAATTGCCTGCTCTGCAGCCACATATCCCCATGGTGGGTCTGCTGCTATTCTGAGCTATTCTGGGCCCCCAGCACTGCTGGGTGAATGTCATGAGAATTGCCCCTCGGCGAAGAACAGAATGGATAGCACTTAGCATCCACCTCAGTTAAGAAAAGAGAGTGCATCTAGTCAGGTTAGGATTCCTATAAAGGATGCTGTAACAGCATAGTTAACTGCCTGGCCATTTGAGCCTCTTCCTGTATGTCCTGCCTTTTAAGTTGTTAATGATCAACTATCTCGCATCCAAAGCAGCAAATAAAACCACTGTCTTATCGTTCTGACAGGTCCCAGTAATTTCCAGCGACTCCTGAACTGGATGCTGGCCATCTCCTGCCAGCAGGGACACTTGACGATAGTTAAATTCTTAATCCTCACTTACAATGCTGACCCTGGAAGCTGCGCAGTAAGGAAGAATGAGTTTCCAATTCTTACGAGATTACCCCTGTATGCTGCTATAAAGGCAGGTACGTAATTGCACATTCTGCAGCTATGTCCCTTTTTCGATGATCATGTCTTCTAAAGAATGGGCCAAATTCTGCTCCCTCTCATGGTGGTGTCAATGTGGATTGACTTATCTGGAGTTATTATGGATTGACACCATTGTCAATTTGGCCCTGAGCCTTTTGTCAAATTTAAGGCGGAGCCCTGCAAAATGGAATAAACTCAAACCATGGGAGACTCAGAACTTCCTCCAGACAGTAATTCTTAAAATAAATTCTCTGTTTCCATTTTCTAGTTAGAATTTCTTTAAAAAAAAACAAAAAAACAAAGAACCTCATAAACAAACATATCAGTTAGATACATTCCTTGACATCTAGATCTGATTTGGAATGAATATCATGTATATTAAAACACTGCCGCACATACATCTTTACAAGATGCTAAAAATGAAGCAGCAGCCATACAAATACACTTAACTTTGTTCAGTGTTTTGAAAGTTTGACTGTAGCAAGAAACATTGGTAGAGGAAACAGACTTCTTTAGTTTAGTTCCTTTTTTACACACCCAAGCTGATTTTTTTTAAAAAAGGCTAAGTTCCATAGCATTTACAGTGTGGCTCCTTGTGGCTTTGTCTTTTGAAAACAAGAATACACATAGTCTGTCTTTTCTTTAAAGGGAATGAAGATATAGCTGTGTTTTTACTTCAGAACGGAGCTTGTTTTTGTTCTTACATCCTGATGGACAGTCCCGATTCAAGCAAGCACCTTCTGAGGAAATATTTCATAGAAACAACCTTATTACCTGGTAGCGCTCCAGCAAAAACAGTAAGTAGCCATTTATCTGTCTTCTGAGAAGGTGATATAAGAAAGCATCATACTAATAATTGATGCTTATCTTTGCATATTGTGCAATGAGTATTTTTTCATCACATCTAAGAGTTGGTTTGCTATCATATACAGAGCAACGTGAAATTATGTCTGCTACAAAGTGGCTTACAAGTCAGTGATGAAGTATAAGCCATAAATAATTGGGCCCATTAAATGATATTCTTTTGCAAGCCACAATATATATAGTAATTTCCACTTGGTCATTTTAATATTATGCATGAACTATGATGGTGTTTGGGAAAGGAAAGGTTGATTTTGTAGTACAGGCACTGGATTGGGACTCAAGAAACCTGTGTTCAATTCCTTGCTCTGTCACAGACTGCCTATGTGACCGTGAGCAAGTCACTTAATTTCTGCATGCCTCAGTGCCCCATCCATCAAATATGGCCAATAGAGCTTCTTTTCTCTCACCCTTTGTCTGTCTTGTCTATATAGATTGTAACAACATCAGGGCAGCCTCTTACTATGTCCAAGTACAGTGCCTAGCACAGTAGGGCCCAGGTGTCAGTCAAGGCTGCCAGGAGTCACTGCAGTAATAAAATGGTTCATTCTTTTCCACACTCAGGTCTTTTATGCAGTTTTTTTGGTAGGATGTATATGGGGTGCAGTCATTTTGTTCCTTTGAATAAGAAGCTAATAAATTTAGGTTGATGGAGGGGCCATTCATGACTTAGCCAGTGACTTATAGCATGACTTTGGGCAGATCACTTAACTGCCTCAGTTTCCCCATCTGTGATAATTATTTTGAGATCCTCAGATGAAAAATGCTGTTAATGCAAAGTATTATTATATTTCACTGTTCTATCATACTTGTTTAACTACGCTATCCTCTTCATTATTTCAACTTCAATTATCCACAGCTCCCTCTTATCCAAAATTGGGTTATGTCCTACAACACCTGTTTTTGGAGCTATATAGATAAGTATGTAGATAATCAATAGAACATTTTCTTAGTACTTCAGCACCTAAATTATCTCAAATTACTCCCCTTCTCCCTTGACATTTAGATAATTGAGGCTAATAATGAATATCTAACCCTGAGCCTTAAATAGTCACGTTCTTCATCAGGTCATAGAAAACTGGGTGAGCGAGATGGCATTGGCAAAAGGCTCTGCTTGTACAAATCCCATTGCAGGGTCAATGCTGATGTTTGCCCAGCACTTACGACAATGGCGCCTCAATTCTGGCTTTATGAATATGAAATACTAACAAATAAAGGGGCCCTAGTGTTATACACGTCTCCCTTCTCCATGTGATTGCCAGAGTTCCCTCTCGTTACTCAAGACAAAGCTGTGCAAGACAGGAACTTCAATCTACACATGTCAATTCTGTTTTACCCAGTTGCTCTTTGATTTACTGAATCTCTTAATTTAATCAGGAGCGCTAAATTATGCCTTACTCATGCCTTGTCTACATTTCAAAGTCATACCAGCATAGCTACATCAGTCAGCAAAATGAAAAACCAATATCCCCCTAGCTATGCCAGCAAACCCCCGAGTGTAGACGCAGCTTTGTTGACGGAAGAGGGGTTCTATCAGCATAGCTAACTGTCATCTGGGGACGTGGTGTTCCTACACTGACAGAAAAATTCCTTCTGTCTGTTTGGGCTGTGTCTACGCTACAGAGCTATGCTGATATAAGTATGCCAGCATAGGTTCCATAATGTAGACATTGTCTCGGGTTTATATGGCCTGGTGGGGAGACTGATTCTTGCAAGCTCAGGGCTTGTTTTTAGTTTGCTCAGTGAAAGGAACCACACTGTACATTCTTCTTCACATTTTCAAACCCACCTGTTAGAACTTAATATTAGGTATAAAGCACTGGGGCTGGGATATTCAAAGGAACTTAGGGACACAAATTGCAGACACTGACTCCCATAAGTTCCTTGGAAACTCCCAGCTATGATTTTTATTTATATTCATTATATGCTTGTGTAGCCAAATACCCAAGAGCTGTGAAATATGGAAAACCTACGTGGACCAAATTATCAGTGGAATGTTGGAGAGGACTCCATTTATGTGCATACAACCTTGCACAGACTGGTAAAGGACACCCATTTGTGTACACAAATAGAGTTTATTTTGCAAATTCTGCCAGCTGCATGCACAGGTGATAGTGAGCAAAAAAACCAACAACTCTTTGTGGAAGTGCGCATGCTTAAAAACTGCACGTACACACATATTATGCAAAATATTGTTCTATGCATACAAATATTGAACTGTAAGTGCATTATTGACAGTCCATTGGAAGTCTTGTATAGTCATGCAGCATTCATCCTTGGCTTTTTTTTAACCTCACTAGCCTGTACATTGGCCCAAATTATACTTATCTGCAATCAAATGGAATGACATAAAGTGAATAAAATCTCCAGTAAAGCTGTTTTTCTTAACAGATTACACCAAATCACTTGTCACCAAAGTGATGGTGATGGTTTCCCAGACTGCAGAATTTCACAGGATGCAGTTGACTGTGCAGCAATAAATTGTCCTGTGCAAAACACTCAAGTTTTGGCTCCCGGCCAAGCTGTCACTTTAACTCTGTGGTTATATGCTACTAGTTTCACAGGAGGCTGATGCTTGTAAATTTAGGGGTTGCATTATGTAATGTGAGAAAGAGGCTGGATGTCATATGCCACAAGAACACCAGGTGAGTTTCTGTAGAGTTAAGGGCATTTTACTACAGTCTGGAGCTAGCAAAATAGTTTTATATGAGACTCCCAAGGAAGTGTAGGTGGAAGAAAGTGGGGATGAATCTAAGGTTATTTCTTAGCTTTTGCTGGCAGATGAATAAAAGGAGATTAATTAAGCCCAGGAATGCCTGAATAGCAGCTGAGACAACTAAGTAATATACTTGTGCTTGTGCAGAAGGGAAGCTTTCCAGCCCAGTAGATATCCCACTTGAATACATCACAGAATCCAAGTCTGAAGTGTAGTACAGGGATTTGTTTTCCTAGTGAACATCCTGACATATTTAACATAGGCTGTATTATAAATGGCTTAATACTTTGCTGAAGAGTGAAGAAGAGAGGAGTTTTGAACGATGACTCGATTAGAAAAAACTTGGCCTTGTTTCTCACGGTTGCTGTTTATTTTTGTATGTTGAATATTTTAGGTTTTCTGTTTGAATTAGCTTTGATATACTGGGCAATCTAGTGTAAATCCCATGGGAGCAAAGGACTCCGGCCAGGCATGAAATTGGCCTGATGTCTTTGCGAAGTTCAGGTCTTTGAATAACTGGAATGACACAGTTCAAGAAAGTGCTTTCCTGACTAGAGATGGTTTGCTGAATCTTGGCTGGGACGAATATATCCCCAGTGCCCACCTTGAAGGAGGAGGAAAGTAAACATTCTCTTCTTCTTTCCTCTAATTAAAGCAAGAACTAGACAACAGCAACCACTAAGATAGGCCATGGATAATTTGGCCCCAGACTCCATAGCATTCCATGGGAACTAGAGGCATATACGAACTCTCTCCCTTTGGGTGAGACATACCGGATGGTAATATTTTTAGTCTCAGGCCGGGACAAAAAAAGAAAAAGAAAAGAGATTACTCCATCTTTGCTTTCAGTGAGTGGTCAAAAGGGGTGCCGGCCCTTTGCACCACCATGAATTTCACCTAGTATGCACAAAATATTTTATTATTAGGACAGCTGGTTTATATGTAGTGAACCTCTCAGACAGCCGCAATGCTGTACAGAGCACTACTTGCTTTCACTTCGTCACACTACAGAGGGAGAAAGATCAAGGGCTATTTCTCAGTTTTCTTAAGCCTGTTTCTCTTTTTTCCTAATATAAAGATCCACCCAACCACTGCCACAATAAAAAGAGGAAACGCTCCATTTGTATAGGAACAAGTTGCAATCACTAAAATATACACTGCGTTAAAGTGAGGTTTAGCAGGGCACAGATTCCAGGCATTCAGATGAATGTAGTCTGTGCACAGATATATATCTTTCCAGCTGCACATAGTGTCAAGAATATTTTTTCCATTACAAATAGGAAAAGAGCAAAAGAAACTGTTGCTGTTTTCATAATGAGCCCTTTTGATGTGTGTGTGAGAGAGAATCTTCTCTGACTTCATCATGCACAGGGCTGATTGCTGCTATCAGTTACTCCAGGGGTCGGCAAACTTTCAGAAGTGGTGTGCCGAATCTTCATTTATTCACTCTGACTTAAGGTTTTGCGTGCCAGTAATACATTTTAATGTTAGAAGGTCTCTTTCTATAAATCTATAATGTATAACTAAACTATTGTTGTACGCAAAGTAAATAAGGTTTTTAAAATGTTTAAGAAACTTCATTTAAAATTAAATTAAAATGCAGAGCCCCCCGGACCAGTGGCCAGGACCTGGGCAGTGTGAGTGCCACTGAAAATCAGCTTGCGTGCCGCCTTTGGCACGCGTGCCTTAGGTTGCCTACCCCTGAGTTACTCATTGTTGATACAGAAATCTTCACTGGCTATGCTCCAGAGTCGCTCTGGCATTGGGCCTACAATCCTTCCATTGTCTCTTCCATTGTCCTATTAGTCCAAGTGAAGCCAGTTAAAGAAAATGGATGATGCAACATCTTGGTTCATGTACAAGAGCTTATCAGACAGCCTAGGTTTCTGGTAAATAATATTTGCTTGTTAGTAATTAGTAAATCAGCATCACCACACCCAGCAGAAGAATTTTAGCTAGGAAAGAATTTTAGAAAGTAATTTAGCTAGAAAGGATTTTTATAATTCTGCAGAATCAAGTAGCCAGCTCCTTGCCAAGATTTAAAGGAAATTACAGAATAGGACAAACAGCAAAACTCCAGCCAATTATCCTACACCTCCCTTTGATTGTGGATGCATAATGTAACCAAAGTCTTCCATTTAGAAGCAGCAGGCTGCTTCTGACTAGTTCCAGTTAGTTTTCAAGACTGGGAAGGGGACAGATGCTTGAAAAATGCTTACCATGGTAGGGAAAAAGGAGTCTGTAGAAGCCTTCTTTGGTGGTATTGAAACTAGTAAGTCATTCACAGGCAGGCTGTGTATAGAGACTGTTCGTCTATTAGGACTAGAGAGCATGGGGCGCACTCTGTGGAGCCAATAACAGAATAGTTGTATGGCCCCAATGCAATGCCACTCTATGTTTGTTTATTCTAATCCCTGGGGTTCATGGAGATGGACTTGCCTGCAAAGCTAGGGGAGATCATTAAGTGCTAGCTAGGAAAGAAAGCTCCTTTCTTGATGGCATTGCAGCCAAGTTTTGTTAAAACTTATTATGAGATAACCACAAAATCCAAGGCCAAATTCATCCCTGCAGTAAAACCATTGACTTTAATGTGTTTACACCAAGGATACATTTGACTCACTATGCTTAAGCCAGACAGCAAGGTTTGACTCATGCCTCTGGCTTCCAAGGCTCATATATGAGAACGCTGTGAGACCAAGATCCACAATCAGAAGGACAAGTAAGTGCAAAAAGCTTAATACCAAGATTTTCAAGATGCATGGGGATTTGGATGCCCAATTCCCATTAATTTGAATGGGAATTTGGGTCTTAATCTCTAAAGTGGCTTTGGAAGTCAGCCTGAGTGCTACAGTGATAGATTTCTATAGCATTAAATAGCCTCAGGATCATGAGTCTGCATTTTGTTTGTAAATGATGCACAATAGTAAAAGGGTGAGATACAAATGAGAGGCAGTTGAGACACATGGTCTTACTTGCACCCACAGAAACATGGTCATTCTATCAATGATTATTTGTTATGCGTATGGCAGTGCCTAGCGTCCAACTGAGAATGGGTCCCATTGTGCTAGGCCCTTTACAAATGTAGGCACAGGCTGCCCCTAGTTCTTTACAATCTAAAGAGACAAGATAGATAAAGGGCACAGGAAGGGCACAGAATACAGAAGCAGCATGAGCAATGTAATGGCGGCAAAGGTCGTGTCAGTGCCATGATTTGTTGCTTTTGTTGCCTGAGTCTTCTCAGTGGCCTTGTGTTAGAAGGGGATTAGCACAATGGAGAGACAGAGAGAGGGAGGGGCTGGAGCAAACAGCCAATCAGCACAGCAGGGAGAATGTTCAGCGTGAGGTCTGCAGAAAAAAGCCTGACAACACCATCAGTGTCCACCAGCCCCTGTTTGAACAGCTTTCTGCAGTTGCTGTGCCCGTGTCAATCCCCGTGCGGTCTCTCTCTGCCCTTTCTTTCCAAAAAGCCATGTGACTTAGGAGAGGGGGCTAGCATATGGACCCTTGTGCCTCCAAAGGGTGGAAGGTTCTATTGTACAGTTCTGAGGCTGGAATGGCTCCAGCTGGGCCCCATTGGACTCCTTCCCCTCCCCTGCTTGAGCTGTCCTTATGTTTTTCTCCTCCCAACACCCCTGTGAAGTAGCAAAGTGCTGTTATCCCCATTTTGCAGATAGGGAAATGAGGCTACACAGTCAGTGGACAGCCTCTTGTTCCCTAGATGTGTAGATTTTAAGCCCAGGCAGGACCATTATGATTTATTCTCACCTCCTGCACAACAGGCCATAGAGTTTCACTCGGCTGTTTCTACACATAAGAGATTTTCTGGTTGTATCAGCAAACCCACCTAGTGTAGACATAGTTTATACCAGCAGAAAGATCATTTTGCTGGTATAGCCTGGACCAGTTCCCCAAACAAAACAGGCTGTACTGGCAAAAGGACTGTTTTTACCAGTATAACTGTGTCTATATTAGAGTGTTCCCTGGCACGACCATGTCAGTAAAAAAATCACCTCTCTAATTGACATAGCTGGCAAAACTTTTAAGGCTAGACCAGGCCCAGGTCGCTCTTGCATCAATCCCATAAATCCTGGCTGAACCAGAGCATGTCATTTAGAAAAAACATTCAGTCTTGATTTAAAGACTCCAAGTGATGTGGAAGCCCCAATGGCAGTTGTTTCGATTGTAAGTTCCCCTAACTGTAACAGACTTATTTCTACTCTGAATTTGTCTAGCTTCAGCTTTCAGCCATTGGATCTCGCTGTGCCTTTATCTACTAGACTAAAGAACCCTTTACTATTAGAAATCTTCTCCCCAGGGAGGTACTTACAGACTGTGATCTAGTCCCCTCTTAACATTATCTGAGGCCAGGTCTATACTAGAAACTTTTACCAGCATAGTAATGTCGGTTAGGCATGTGATTTTTGATTGATTGATTTGCGGATTTTCATGCTGGCAAATAGCCTTTGGATAGACGCAGTTATAGTGGTGTAACATCCAAATAAGCTATACTGGCCAAAGCACTTTTTGCTGGTATAAGCTGTGTCTACACTAGGAGGTTTTGCTGGTATAGTTCTGATGGTAAACCTTCTAGTGTAGACCTACCCTTACATACGCTTCTTGAATCCCATACGTTTGAATCTTTCTCCCACCTCTTCCTGATAAAGGGGCAATCTGACCTGAAAGAAATTCTGCTAGCTTCTCTGCCCATGTTTTCTCTCCTCATATGGAAGAGTTTTTCCCATGTTGGGGATGATTTAGCTGAAGTTTTATTAACTCCCACAACCCTGTTGCACCAGCACTAATTGGTAGCATCCTTCTGATTGTATTCTGGAAGGATGGCAATGGAGGAGAATGCCCAGACCTGTCTGTGTTTTATGCCTTCTTTATTCCACAACTCAAAAGTGGGCCCACTGATTTTTGTCTAATGCTGTAAATAAATTTGCTCTTGGGCTGGTACAAGCTTCAGCTGGGAGTAAATGTTTACAGCTGACCTATAAAATGTAACCACTGGAGTTTGTAATGAACAGACCTTTAAATAAATAGGCACAAGAGACTCTGTGAGAGAACTGCATCCACTTGGTGTTATTGTAAAAGCTCTAAAATGTACTTTGCACAAAGTGCTCTGTAATCACTATTGCATTGGATGCCCTGGGTAATTTGATTTCTCACTGCAGACTGGTGCAGCCTGTCTCAGATGCCATGGCCACACAGCAGTGTGATGTGTGTGGCCTTGGGCAAGTCCCTCGCCCTCTGTGCCTCATTTTCTCCATATGCATAGTGGGGATAATAATAATAATTGCCTTTTTACTTCGCAGGGAGGTTCTGAGGTTTCATTAGTGAATATCTGTTAAGTGTTTTTATGTCTAAAGGACTTTGTGTATTCTGTATATTGTTAGTGTTATTTGTTAGCCTGCACAATTATTTATAATAATTCCACTTTCCTCTGCATCTTCACCACTTGCTCTTCTTTATCTGGAATTCTGTATACCAAATAAGCATTTGGGATCAACCTGGAAACCACCTTTGTATTTCCTTTTAATTTAAAATAAAATGTAAAAATAAATCACCCTGCTATAAATTGAGAATTTAAAAGGAAGTGAAATCAGCTAATCAGTTGCTTGCTGCTTCCTGGTGGTACATTCATGAATCATTCCATTAAACCCAGTTTTTAAAGTTTAGCATTATATCATATAGCACAGGGTTGGGGAACCTTTTTTCTGTCACGGACCACCTACCCACATAAAAAATTAGTCGCAGATCATACACATGCCATGAGGGGCACGGAGGCTAGGGGCTTGCCCGTAATATATTTTCAATGCAGAGATGATCATTAGGTGGTCACATTTTCCCATTTCCAAAGTGTTCGTGTTAGTTCAGGCTTCCACTTTGTTTTAGCCTTTAACAACTTTCATAGTCTCTTTGAACAAAGGATACAATGTTATTTTTGTCCTGTTCTCACAGGCCTCTGTGGTGTCCGCAATGGAATTGCTGCCCAAATTGTGTCTCACAATAAATGGTGCTATTTTGCCAATTTGTTTCTAACTTCATGAGCAAATTTCCCCTGTTCACAAATTCTCTTTCCAATACTGCAGCTCTCGTTCTTCCCCTGGTCTGGACATGCCTTTGTAAAACACTCCTTGAAATGGCCCAGAGCTGGTGATGTTCCAAGGTTTGATAGGGAAGAATGATACATGTGAAAATATTATGTATTCTAGCAAATAGCCCACCAATGATAAGTGTTATTCTACTGCTGCTAATTTCCTATAGGAGCTCCCTCTTAGAGCCAGTCAAGACTGGGCAGTTTTGGACTGGTGTTGCTAGACCGATGTTGCTGCAGTGGTACAGACCTCTCATGTACATGTGACTAGCACTAGTGTAATTTTCCATAGTTTGACCACACTGGTTGAAGGCCTTTTTTTTTTACCCAAGTGCAGCATATCTACCCTATGGGCTTGCAGTGACTCGTTTCCACAAGCTCTTAGGCAGCACTCCTTGAGTATTTCACACTCTCTGCCCCACATATCAGATGTGGATGCCATCCTGCACCTGCTTCACACGCACAACTCTAAACTAGTCGTTGTAAGAGTGTCACTTGGAGGAAATCTAGCCTGCACATCCAGAGGTGCAAGGATCCCCTGGGCGAAGAACCCAGTATAGCTTCAAGACACAAAAGAGAAATTTAAGAAGGGATTTAAGAAGAACTTGCAGTATGTATTCATGCCTAGGTTCTCAGGCTGTGTCCATCACTGAGGCATCTGAGTGCCTCCTGGATGGCACAGAGTTCAGCTCCCTGCACAGTATAGGATGGGGCAGCTCCTTGCACAGTATAGGATGGGGCAGGGTTTGAGGATCTACCCTGCCTCCAACAGAGAAGAGTATGTAGGTTTCATGGAAGACCACTTCACCCTAAGTGGAGCAACCCTGTAGCTATTCCACTGCTTAGGCTGGGACCTATGTCGTTGGATGAAGCCCACGGAGCAGCTTCATGACCAGGGCATTATTGCATCAGTGCATTATTTCATAGCTGGGATATCTGAGTTCCTAGAAGCTAGTTGCATGAAAAATGAAGCACTTGATGATTTGTCAGTATCGTAACGGGCCCTGGCTTATTACCATAAAACAAGTGAGTCATATTAAAATTGCATTTTGTTCTTTCTTTGGCATACAGGCACTCTCTGTGAGTTGGTCAAATCTCAAGCTGCCTTGGGTAGATCTGGACTGGCTGATTGATATCTCATGTCAGATAACTGAGCTCGATCTATCTGCCAACTGCCTGGCCTCTCTCCCTTCCGTGATTCCATGGGGACTGATAAACCTCAGGAAGCTGAACCTATCTGACAACCAGCTGACCGAACTGCCCAGTGTCCAGTCATCCGATGAAATTATATGCACAAGGTGTGTGTGCTGTATTCTTAAATCAAAGGATAGCAAGTGCAAAGAGCTGCTTCAGATCAATCAGTTGTGTATGTGTGACAGACTGAAACCTGACAAGAACAAATGAACCTATGCCCCTTGAGTAGATGAATAGCTTCTTGGTTTTATCTTTTCAGTACAAAGACTCAGTTCTGCTCCATACTTTTTAATACAGTTATTTCCAAGTTAATTATTGGGATGGTCATGTTTTAAAGTGCAGCTTTTGTCATGGCTTGTGAGAACATGTCATACTTCTGCCCAAGGGGAGCTAAAAATATACTAAAATAGATGTGTTATACAACACTACTCAATGCTCATGCTTTTATTTATGCTTTGTTGGATTTTTCCCACACTTGCAGGTTACTTGAGGTGGATGTGTCCATCAACAGGCTCTGCATTCTCCCTTCTGGATTCCTACATCTCACAAAACTTCAGAAACTCATCGCCACCAAAAATTATCTGGAAAAGTTATTTGATGAGGAAAGTGGTATGTTAGCTGCAGTGTTCAGTGTTACCCTTACACTTTCCACTCCCAGGCCTGATCTTGCAAGAGGCACCCAAGCTTCCTTTGACCCCTAACCCACCAAAGCCAATGGTGGTTGTGAGGGTGCTTAGCACAGCTATGGGGTGTTCATCCAAAGCACATTGAAGTCAATAGTTTTTCTATTGATATCACTGGCCTTTGGCTCCCACCCATGAAGTACTGAGAACCATGCAAGCTTAGACCCTGAGTGACAGCGCTTCACTAAGTTTGTGGTGTTTTGTATTTTCTAGCAACTAATTGGATTGGATTAAGGAAACTGCAAGAACTTGATGTCTCTGACAACAGATTGGTGGAGCTCCCCACACTGTTCCTTTACTGCTTCAAATCCCTAACCATCTTCAATGTTTCCAGAAACAACCTGAAGGTGTTTCCAGACCCCTGGGCTTGCCCCTTGGTAGGTCAAACTGCTCTGCTGGGAGCAAAAGACTGAGGAAAGCTTTCCACTCACAGGACAGTGCAAAGAAATGAGATGTAATACATTGAGACTCTATCCAGCTTCTTAGGCTGAAAAGCTGGTCTCCCGGTGCAGTGGTGATACCAGAGTGATTTTATCTTTTGGATTTTCAGAGTGGGTTTTTGGAGATCCACTGCGGTTCACTCTGTTTATGTAGATACTCCCAGTAGGGCCAATGGTACCAATGGCAGGGTTAAAGCAAACAGCTTGGACCCTGCTTATATGAGCTGGGGGACATACTGGGTCATGTTACGAAACTCACAGCCTTCCTTAAGATTAACTTTAATCAAGCCAGTGGATAAATTATGAGATATCAATATCTGAATGTCATTCTGTATTTCAGGAGGACATAAATGTCAGTGTTTTATGGATAGTAGTAAAAAATGAGTGCAAGAATGTGTTTTGTTGCTTAAATGGATATTTATGGGGAAGAGTAAGTGACAGTCTTCAAAGTAACAATTAAAATGCATATACTTAAAAATGGATTTGCCTATTGATTAAGTGTATGCTTTTGGAGTTTATTGGGGGTTGCTTGGAATTAGACTTGCAAGAATGGGATCTTAGACCAACATGTGTGCAATTCCTTGTGGTGCAGTAGTTACACTTAAAAAAAAAAAAAACTCTAGGAAGGCTGCATGAATCAAATGTATTAATGTATAAAACGTGACAGTTGATCAGCATGTTTCTTTAAAGATGTATGTGTCTTAGAATTTGCTATTGTCTCAGTATTTTTTTTCATACTTCCAGAAATGTTGTAAAGCATCTAGAAATTCATTGGAGTCCCTCCCGGACACACTGACTGTTTTCTGGAAGAATCACCTCAGAGAAGTGGATTTTTCTGAGAACTCACTAAATGTAGTTCCACAAGGACTTTTCCAACTTGAAGTAAGTGTCAAAGCCTCCTGGAGCTTTTCCAGCAGAACCTATTCAGGACAGGAACACAAATTGCAGCGTGTATGTGATTATGAACAAGGGATTAGAGAGTCTTTGTGTGTTCAGTAGGATAATGTCCCTGTGCTCCCTGTGCAGAGCTGTTGTCCGTGGCTTATTATTGTCCAGGCAATATTAAAGAGCTGCCCCATTTCCCCCAGTGGTGCGCTTTAGTCATGTCCCAAATGATCCTTGTGTATTGTTTGTAACATGCTTTAGGTTTCTTTTGGGAGCTGTTTTGGTACCTGCAACTCTGTGTCTTTAGGATTGCATTTTTTTAAACCAACCTCCATTTGGTAGTTGCAAGTCAGAGTTAGACATCCAATGTACTTAATTGCACCCACAGATAATTATGAGTACAAGCAGGAAATATTATTGTTTATTGGGTCCACATTAGTGCTGTGTGAAATACTTGCTTTGAAACCTGGTAGCATATGAAACAGACCTGGGATAAGGTGAGTTACAAACTCGAAGGGCAGACCACATTCATTGAAAGGTTCATTGCGTTTGACAAACCTTTCATGCAAATGTAGGGCCTCTTTCCACTTATAGGACAGATTCATGGTTTTACTCCAAACATGTTCAGAATTTGTGGTTTCGACATGAAACAAGGCAGAACTCAGCGATTTCATCTGAGTTTCCATTTCAGATTGTGAAGCACAGGGGGCATAGTCTTGTGTGGGTTGAAATCAGGGAAAACACTTCTGAAAGTGCCAAGATTTTCACAGCTCTACCCAGCGTGGAAAATTGAGTGGTGACAGCATATGTCCATGTCTGTCTAAGCCAATGTACTTGGACACCAAGGGAGCAGTTGTAGTAGGAAAAGCATCTGATAGGAAGGTGTGAGATAAACCACATTCAACAGAAGTCATCCTGGTCAGCCCTGATTTCACTTGAAATCTCCATAAAGTGAGTGGGAGAACAATGTCGCTAAGAATAATTCTGCACCTCCCTCCCCAATCCCACTCAGCTAGCCTGTTCCCAATGGATGCCCACAGGGGAAAGGAGGAGCATGCTAGAGAGATGCTTCTGGCTTTCTCTCACTAATAGGAACAGAGAAGATCATTTTCTTCCTGAGTCTGCCTTTTCATAACATGTATTTTTAATGGTTTCTGCTCATCATTTCCTCTATCCTGGCACGTCTCCCGAAGGGTGAAATCTATGTGCTATTGGCTTTAACATCACTTTTACTTTACTTTACTTTACTTTAACATCTAAGATGACCAGACAGCAAATGTGAAAAATCAGGACAGGGGGTGGGGGGTAATAGAAGCCTATATAAGAAAAAGTCCCCAAGATTGGGACATCTGGTCACCCTAACATCACTTTTTTTTCTCTGAAGATAGTAAAAATACAAATGGGAGGGATTCAGTCGACATCGCAAATGCTGGACGCTAGATGGTGCTCCAGGGTCACATTTCATCCTACACTGTAGTTTTTGTGTATGGAAGGCTGGATTTGTACATGATGTGATAGTTCCCAGGGCAGAATGTCTAAGTGTAGGGTTACCAGATAGCAACTGTGAAAAAACGGGACAAGGGGTGGGGAAGGTAATAGGTGCCAATATAAGAAAAAGTCCCCAAAATGGGACTGTCCCTTTAAAAACAGGACAGATGATCACCCTATCTAAGTGGAGTTGGATAAATTCTCCAATGGGCTGTGTGATTTAGAAGCTGGCATACTTTGGCAGGCACTTGGGCATCCTAGGTAGCTCCAGCTCACATCTCTGTTTCTTTAGTCCTAATCAAATAACATTAAAAAGTGCCAACTCACCCAAGATACTCCGAGCTAAACTGTGATGTGATTACATGCCTGCATAATGGAATCGGAGGAAATAAGAACAGTAAACCTTCATCTTGGTTGTGGGTGCATTGGAGCAAATGGTACTACTCACCCACTTGTACCCTCTCTAGGTTTATGAAGGTGGTGAGGGGTGGAAAATGGGCAGAACTTTGGTGCCACCCCGCATGCAGGCACATGCTCACTGGCCAGCAGTAAATTACTATCCCAAGCCCCTGGAGCAAGGAAGAAGTGTGTCTCAGAGGAGCATCTCTGGCATATTGCGGATGCTGGAATGTAGTAGTTCACCATTTGCTCAGTGCTGGGCATAAAGTCAGGATCTAGTTCATGGTAAAGTATATGATTTAGATATGTCATTGTGTCATTGTTCAGATATGGCATGAGAAGAAGAAGCTAAACTGGCTCATGTTCTATGATTCCTTGTGCAGCACAGATGTTCCTACACAAGGTGACATCTAGAGTCCTTGTCAGCTTTGCTGTAGAGGCCATTACCCTTTTCCAAAGAAGCTGGTACTTTTCCAAGTCATGGCTCACTCTCTAGTCAATCACTCTTGGAGAAAGATCAGGAACTTTTCTCTGAGGGACATATGCAAAGCAGTCCTGTCATGTTTTCCAGATCCCTTACAAGTTGACCCATGCAGCCACTGTCATAATTAAGTGACAGTAGCTTTTTCCATTCTGTTTTAAACTATATGACAGTTTTTGTGTGTTGTGGCAGAAAAGAGAAGGCAGTTACCTACTATGGTCCATTTCTCACTCCTGACTGTGCTCCATCCCTCTGAAACTGTGCCATTGGACAGTCACGATTCTGGAAACCTGCAGTGATACGTGCAGGCAACTTGGCACAAAGTGTTGAGTGGAGACAGATTCTTCTTGTCAAACCAAGGTTGATTCCAGATGTGCAAAGATTTTGACAAAATGTGGGGGGAGGGGAAAAGCTATATGGTTGATTTGTTTATATTTCTCTGGAGGTCTCTGGTGTCGTTCAATTCCAGCATTTAAATTGACTCAGCATGTTCCTTCATCGGCTTCCTTCCAGTGACCTCCAATATTTCACAGTTATCCACATTTGTTACTTTTCTAGCATTATGTTAAAGCTTTGGCGTGTCCCTGTCCTGTCACTGTGCATGTTACATGTTAAATACCGACCTACTCACCTGATGATAGGCTGCTACGCTGGTCCCACTCAGATTTCTTATTCTTCTATTTGACCACATCACAGAGGGACAGTCTCACTTTATGAGACAGTGTTACTGTGGCTTGATTAAGTACTTGCCACACCATGCAGCACGACCTGTTAAGTGGTCTGCACCATTTACACTAAACCTTAATGGCATACAGAACATAAACGGTGTCTAAAATACCTAGGGCCAAATTCTCTGCTAGCATAACTCCATTGACCTTGGGTATATGACACTAACTTCGGTGGAGTTATGCTAGAAAGAATTTGGCATTTCTAAGTTAAAATTCTGCTTATCTCAGATCACATCAGGAGATGTATTGGCTAGGACTTGATTAAATTTTCAGTCAAAAACTGTTTTTCTATGGAAAATTGGGTCTTTGACAAAATGAATATTTTCATGGAAAACATTGACGTGCTGAAATCCAAAAACATTTCAGTTTCAGGCCAAAACATTTTTAATGAAAAGTTGAAATTTCTCATGGGGGAACCCCTCATCCCCAATTTTCCATCTAATGCTGACATATTTCAAGTACTATCATCTTGTCCAGCTTTTAACAGCACTTTATAGTGCCTTTGGGTGTTGTCCTGTTGCCTTACTATTTTGAGACCATCTCGTCAATGAAAATCTACTCTTGTTTTATTAAAGGGAATGGTTTTAGCTTCAAATTTATTTGTAAAGCAAGGCGGAAGAGTGGGGAGATTTACAAAATCTGGCATAAATCAATTTTTTGTAAATTTCAATTAAATTTGTAGGAGGGAGGTTGTATTTAAACTCTGTGGTATTTGGAATTTTACCATATCTCCGTGGTGCTACTTAATGCATGAGAACAAGCAAATGAAACTGATCTATCTAGCTTCAGTCTACAATCTGAGTACAAGTAAAGAGTAAACCAATAGTATAAATGGTGAAAAGAAATGTAAAACTGCTTTTAATAATCTAAACCACATGTAACAAAAATATATGCCGATTGTACTGTATAGGTAGCACACATTTTGCATTTTGGATTTATGCAAGAGAATATATAGTTTGAAATATGAATTAGTAGGAGAGGACCCACTCATATCTTAATCTACTCACATATGCCACACCTATGACAAACATATGGCATAGTGTCCATGTGAAACATATCTCTTATCTATATGGGATTGTTTCATTAACACCAAAGCTGACATTTGGAATTTATAGTTGAATCTTTCAGCAAATCGGTCAGTAATTGTGTAGGGCTAAAAGCTGCATTGCTTTGTACAAGGAGATGCAGTAAATGTGTGTATTGGTGTCATAAACAGATAGTTAAGGGTTAATGCCTCTTTTACCTGTAAAGGGTTAAGAAGCTCAGTAAACCTGGCTGACACCTGACCAGAGGACCAATAAGGGGACAAGATACTTTCAAATCTTGGTGGAGGGCAGTCTTTGTTTGTGCTCTTTGTTTTGGGTGTTGTTGCTCTTGGGACTAAGAGGGACCAGATGTCAATCTAGGCTCTCCAAATCTTTCTGAATCAGTCTCTCATGTTTCAAAATTGTAAGTAACAGCCAGGCAAGGCGGAGTAGTTTTATTTTTGTTTTCTCAACTTGTAAATGTCCTTTTTTTGCTGAGAGGAATTTACCTCTGCTTGCTGTAACTTTGAACCTAAAGCTAGAGGGGGTTCCTCTGGGCTATACAAATTTGATTATCCTGCAAAGTATTTTCTATCCTGATTTTACCGAGATGATTTTTACCTTTCTTCTTTAATTAAAAGCTTTCTTTTTAAGAACCTGATTGATTTTTCCTTGTTTTAAGATCCAAGGGGATTGGATCTGGACTCACCAGGGATTGGTAGGGGAAAGGAGAGGGGATGGTTAATTTCTCCTTGTTTTAAGATCCAAGGGGTTTGGATCTGTGTTCACCAGGGAATTGGTGAAGTCCCTCAAGGCTACCCAGGGAGGGGAGAGTTTTGGGGGGACAGGAAGTGCTCCAGACACTAATTTCTGGATGGTGGCAGAGTTACCAGATCTAAGCTAGTAATTAAGCTTAGAAGTGTCCATACAGGTCCCCACATTTGTACCGTAAAGTTCAGAGTGGGGAAGGAACCTTGACAATTGGGGAGAGTGAAGGAGGGGAGTGTTTATATGCTAGGAAGCTAGTATCTTTGTTAAATAAGAAATGCTTTCTTAGTTTCCTGTTATTTAAGCAGCTGTACCTACCAGACCTCTTTCTGCTTGTTTAATGGATTGCTTCTTGTAAGTGCTGCCTATTCCTCTTTCAGGCACTGGTGTCACTGAAGCTTTTGGGAAATCAGTTAGTTTCATTGCCTTCTCACGATAAGTGGAATTGCAAGCAACTTAAATCACTGGATCTTTCTAAGAACCAACTTGGGAAGTAAGTGTTCCTTTTAGTTTGTGTCAGAGCTAAAATTTAAACTAAAGATTAAAAATTAATAACAAAACCAATCCCTTACATGTGGTAGAAAGTGCTGATGCTTTTACAGACTCACTGGATTAATTCCTTCTATATCGCATATAGTTATCCATACAGCATGAACCACATCTTCTTTTACATCTCCAAAGCATCTTGTACACCTGTGGCATTGAAGAAATATTACTCATAGTTTCTTTGGATATAGCACATGACATTATTTCATGAGTGAATAAAACGTAGAACATACTTCACTCTGAGTGGTTTACCAATGCAAGTACTTATTTGTGAGGAGCATATCTTAACCATAGGCATTTTGTCTGGGCTTAAACTTTTGTATTTCTGTTGGGAGTATGTGATTTGAAAAATGTTAATAATTTGTCTTTGTTTGTTTTTTAAATTAAAATGTAACAGGCCATTAGCCCGTGGCCAGACTAATGATTTTGGCTATTTAGAAAAGAAAACAAAACTTAGGAGTGATATTTTTTTCATTTAGAAAACGTTATAAGGATGTTTGATATGCAGACTTGCAGGTCTGTTCCCTTCTCCAGCAGTGAATGTAAGCACATCAAGCTTCCATGTACGTCATTTGGGTGCATGCCCAGCAGATTTGCTAGATTCATTATGATTTGCCCTGCCAATAGTCTGCATGGTCAATATCAATAAACAAGGATGTATAAATGCTTTAGAAATGTCTCAATCCATCTCCACAATAGCATTCATGGGTCATCTTGTCAGAGGGGTGCTAGCTGTAATAGGAAAAGGCTATTCTACAGAGTCTCTTATGCAGCTTGTTCAATTTTCTATTTGACAATCTCCTAAACCTTGATACCAGTAAAGAGAAAACAAAGTCAAGTTTGCATTTCCCAAATGGAATCAATATAATGCCCCAGAGCTAGGCTAATATGTTGAATGACAGAGATGAGTCTGAACCAAAAACCTTGGGTCCAGGCAGTTCTGAGTTTTGGTGGCATTCAGAACTGCTGCTGAACTCTGTGGCTCAGACCCCTCTTCCACATGCATGGGAATGGGAACCAGCAAAGGCTGTGCTCTGACATTATGAAAGCCTTGCAGAGGCCAAATTCTACAAAGTGCTGAGCTCCCACAGGTTGGGCCCATACCGGTATGAGCTCATGTGAATGTCTCTCAGTGTGGCTTTGTCTTTCTCAAGCATCACTCTGTGCATTTTGTTTCATCTGCAGGAGTGAGGAGGGGTTTAAAACAAGGCGGATTTCCTTTTTTACCACAAGAAACAGAGTGCGTGCAGGCATGGAGGCAGGTATGGTATGTGGTGACCTCCTTTCCTGGGAAGGAGATGGTGAATTGCGCCAAGTGAATTCCAAGGGTACAGGGAGTCTGGCAGATGAGTGGTCAGTGTCAGCACAGCTGCAGCTTTTAGTGCAGTGACATGTAAATATGATGGGAAATACTTTTAATGTACAAATTACTGTAGAACTGGTCTATCCCCTCTGCCCAAATGGCTAATGGGTGAAACCTGCTTCTCTCACTGAACTGTCAGTCCCTCTCTTTGCCCAAATTACTGAAGTGCTTGAGAAGCTAGTCACTCTAGCTCGTGTGCCCTTCGGTTCACTGGGATGGGAAACGAACCAATAATCAGATGATCCCAAGGGCAATACAGCTATGTGGCTGAACTTGCAAAATAGGTTTTGCTTTGTGCTTCTTTGATGATTTCCAAACAGGGCCGGCTCCAGGCCCCAGTGCGCCAAGCGTGTGCTTGGGGCAGCGCGCTGCGGGGGGCGCTCTGCCCGTTGCCGGGAGGGCGGCAGGCTGCTCCGGTGGACCTCCTGCAGGCGTCCCTGCAGAGGGTCCGCTGGTTCCACCGCTCTGGTGGAGCATCCGCAGGCACACCTGCGGGAAGTCCACTGGAGCCGCGGGACCAGCGGACCCTCTGCAGGGATGCCTGCGGGAGATCCACCGGAGCCGCAGGACCGGCGAGCGGCAGAGCGCCCCCATGGTGTGCCGCCCTGCTTGGGGCGGCGAAATGGCTAGAGCCGGCCCTGTTGCCAAAGGTCTCGTGGGAGATTTTCTGGATTACCATCTGTGAAATCCCATGAAGATCAAAAGACCATTTGAAGATATCCACACTGATCCCTGATCTCTGTGGGATTAATTTGCTTTTCTTTTTGTTTGTTTGTTTTTATTTTAGGCCACTCAGATCTTTTATGTGCTACGTTCTCCCTTCGAAGTACCTTCCTGACAGTGCATTTTACAGTTTCCCTGGGGAATTGCATAGAATGGAATAAAATTTAGGTTTTGTGGTGACAGTTAACATTGCCCTAGACATCCTGATGAGAATAGTCCACTAGCCACATAGTCTCACCTCACTGCACTATGAATGAATCCCTCTATTTTTCCCCTTCCTTCATGGGTCATGGACAGAGCAGAAGCATTACCCTCAACACACCCATGACACTTGCAAATCTGCATTAAGACAAAGACTATACTAAAAATCTCACTCTTCAAGGCTTTAGCTGGTCGGCTACAGGGGTCAAGAAGGAATTTTTCCCCTGGGGCACCATCGGCCAGATATGTTCTGAGAGTAGTTTTGCCTTCCTCTGAAGCATCAGGGATTGGCCACAGCTGGAGACAGGACACGTGACAGATGGCTCTGAGGTCACAAAGAGAATCCTCTTCCTAGATGCCTGGCTGCTGCGTCTTGCTCACATGCTCAGGGTCAAACTGATCTCTAAATTTGGGGTCAGGAGGGAATTTCCCCCCAGGTCAGATTTTCAGGGATCTTGAGGGTTTTTTGCTTTCCTCTGAAGCATGGAGCGTGGATCACCTGCTGAGATCATCCAGGCACACCTCACCTAATCAATACCAAGCCATTGCAGTGGTCTCAGGCATTGGAAGACATAATCCCAGCTATACATATAAAATGATGGGGTCTAAATTAGCTGTTACCACTCAAGAAAGACATCTTGGAGTCATTGTGGATAGTTCTCTGAAAACATCCACTCAATGTGCAGCCGCAGTCAAAAAAGTGAACAGAATGTTGGGAATCATTAAGAAAGGGATAGATAACAGAAAATATCATATTGCCTCTCGTATAAATCCTGGTGAACCGCACATCTGAATACTGTGGTGCAGATGTGGTCACCTGTCAAAAAATTATATATGGAATTGTAAAGGGTTCCAGAAAAGGCAAACAAAATGATTAGGGGTATGGAATGGCTCCTGTATATAAAGTGATTAGTAAAGTGTGAGACTTTTACAGCTTGGGAAAGAGACTGAGGTCTATAAAATCATGACTGGTGTGACGAAAGTAAATAAGGAAGTGTTATTTACTCCTTCTCATAACACAAGTACTAGGGATCACCAAATGAAATGAATAGGCAGCAGGTTTAAAACAAACAAAAGGAGGTATTTCTTCACACAATGCACAGTCAACCTGTGGAATTCCTTGCCAGAGGATGTTGTGAAGGCCAAGACTATAACAAGGTTCTAAAAAGAACTGGATAAGTTAATGGAGAGTAGGTACATCAATAGCTATTAGCCAGGATGGGCAGGGACGGTGTTCCTAGCCTCTGTTTGCCAGAAGCTGGGAATGGGCCATAGAGGATGAATCACTTGATGATTACCTGTTCTGTTCATTCCTTCTGGGGCACCTGGCATTAGCCACTGTTGGAAGACAGTATACTGGGCTAGAGGGACCTTTGGTCTGACCCAGTATGGCCATTATTATGATATCCCTTGTTCTCTGCCTATGGCACACAAGAGTCACAAGGACTGAAATGCTTTGTTCTAACCCAAGTTATTGGGCTCAATATAGCTTAACTGGGTGAAATGTAATGGCTTGTGATACACAGGAGGTCAGACTGGAGGGTCTAATTGTTCTTTCTGGTCTTAAATTCTATGGAATCATGAAACTTGCAAAATTTCCTCTCTGTGGAGGTAGGAGCTGCTGTCCAGCAAGTAATGTGTGTTCATATGAAGAAAAGAAATCTCTGTTGTGCATAAGATTTTCTTTAACTAGTTACAAATGAAAAGAAAAATAGCAGGATTTACTTAGAAAGATAAATGCTGTGACATCAATCCCAAGTGTAGAACATGTGGGAATATGACCCTGAACCTTTGTTCTAAAGAATTTGTCAGCGTCAGGGACATCATATCCACTCTGTAAAGCTATTACAACAGCTGGAGGTCAGGGAGTGAACGGAGGACTAACCCAGGGATGCTCTGAGCCAAAGATCTGTCTTGGCCTTACTAACAACCCCAACCCCCACAAATCCTCCTGCTATTCAAGTTAATGCCCATCTTCTGCGTCTACTCTTGTGGAGTAATGCGAAAAGAAGAGGTGAGAAGGAGAGACAAAAGGAGAGGTGGAGGCACTTGTGTCAGGTCATGGAGCAAGGGGATAAGAGAAGTGCATTTTGTTAGTCTGGGCTAGGTGATGTGGATCCAGCAATCAGCTGCAGATGGGGAAGGGCCTCAGCAAAAAGGATTGGTGTGCTTTACTTTGAAATAAAAAATATGAATGTTATAGCAAGATGATGCCAGATTCAGAGGGCCAGATCTTCAGCCCTGCCATAGCTCTTATGTGCAGCTCTGGCTCTTCAAAGGCCTGTTTAACCAGCTCCCCGGGGATTCCTTGTGCAATGAGAATCCCCAAGCAATCCAAAGCCAGCAATGCAGAGAAAGCCCAATCTTCATAACAATCCCTTCCCCCAGGAAAGGGGGTGGGGCCTAGCGAAAGGAGGTATGACCTGAATGCCACTGCTCTCTGACAATCCCTAGCTAGAAAGTCCACTTTGATACATGGGTATCGGGGTGCGACTGAACTTTGGCCAGGGGCCAAACCAGCTCCCTGGCTGGCGCCAGGATTGGACAACCACAAAGATGTAGTAAAATCACCTTTGTCTCCCAGCTTCTCCTCCTGTCCCAAGTGCAGCTTGGTGAGACCAGAGGACGTGACCAGGAGTTTAAAGGACATTTAGTGAAGACAGGAGTCAGAACGCATCAGTTTCATACAAAAAGCTCCCTATATTTAATATAATTTTACCAAATAAACTGTTTACTTATGTCTAGGAAATTATTTACAGAGGATGATTTAGGAATACTCTGTACACTAGGTTGATAAAACTCAGAATAAACTTCTTGCATATGCATGTGGTTGCATTTATGTAGTTTACCCATCCAAAAATATTTTTAGGATGGGAATTATTTTAACAGAAAATCCAGACCCAACCCAGAAAAGTCATACATAATTCATGAATAAATAATTACAATTCATAAACACCTCGAGCCTGTTTCTAACATAGCACACTCTTTTCTATCTAGGGTTAGGAAATGAATTGGGAGCATTGCTGCTATTTTTGGTAGTTACTCGTGTATGTCCATGAGGGACTGAATCTGCCTGTCTATAGCTAGATTAGTTCCATTCATCCATACAGAAGAGGAGCAATAAATACTAAAAAGATTTCATTCATAATGAGTCAAAAAATGAGTGAACTGAACCCAGGAGTGTTTGAGGAATGTTCATCCTCAAATTTAAAGATGTTAATTTTTCTTGTGATTCACTTTACTGGTACTTTCCTCAAGTTCATTTTCACTATGGAAATGCACAGTTGATGATCACTACCTACAAATGCCCTTCTGTATATTTGGATGTCTTGGGGTGACGATCAGAACTTTATTCATGATTTTTGCCATCAGGTGAGAACCATGTTGTTTTATGGTGATGTATGATGGAGTATCCCTCTAACAAAAAGATGGGTCAGTTGACACAATTCAAGAAAGTAAAAGCAACAAAGAGTCCTGTGGCACCTTATAGACTAACAGACATATTGGAGCATGAACTTCGTGGGTGAATACCCACTTCACCCAGACTAACACGGCTACCCCTCTGATACTTGACACTTCGTCGTATTCACCCACGAAAGCTCGTGCTCCAATACATCTATTAGTCTATAAGGTGCCACAGGATTCTTTGCTGCTTTTACAGATCCAGTCTAACACGGCTACCCCTCTGATACTTGAATTCAAGAAAGTGTTCACTATTAAGTGAGCCGGTTTCACCTGTGCCCATTATATCTGTCATGTCATGATTGTCTCTCCCCTCTCAAACAGCATTTATATCACCCATAATGTTGTGTATTTGGTTGTCATGGTTTTTGTTCCTATGGCAACTGAGTTAGATTATTAGGGGATAGCCCAGCCAGCTTCGGCCGGTTAGGCGAGCTCTGCTTCTGTAAATAAATGGTAGTTTTGTTAGCTGTCTGCTGGCTGGCCTCAAGTGATTTCTTCCTAAACCGGCTGCCCCCAGGGATATAACAAGTGGCCACGATAGATGGGTTTCCGGTGCTGCTCCAGTAACAGAAGGAAGTAGAAGTCAAGGTAAAGAACAAACAAACAAAAAAACTGCTTGTTTGCACTGACTGTGAAAGTGAAACTAAAATCCTGGCTACTCTGACCGGTGCCACTGGAACCTTTTGATGAGAAATATAGTGCAAAGCATGTGTATACTGAGCATTTGAGCTTTTTGTTATTGCAATGCATTACAGAAAGAGAAAGAAGTGCCATTTCTTAAGTGTTGTGGGCTAACCCACTGCCTGTCGCAGCTTATACACCCTGTTAAGCCTGAAGACTAATCTTTACGTGGACATTGTGGAACTCCCTGGGATCCCATTTTTCCCAACCACTGGGTAATTGCTGAACAAGTTGTCTGTTCCACAAAAGGACCAAAAGAGTGAAACGTTGAGAATTTGTGCAATTTTAAAAGCTAGCAGACACTGCTATTAAGGGTATGTGATATGATGCCCTGCGTGAAGTTTGTGTGGCTGGTATGGCAGCTTGGAAGCCTATGACAGAGGCTCAGCTTACATTGAAGAATGGCTGTTGATGATTGCTGTCTCCTGGAACTGGCTACAGGGAAGGCCGCAGATAACATCGGTGATCCCTGAGGGGTGCAAAGTGTCACAGAACTCCCACAAACTGGTGGCAGAGTCAAGGAAGTTTACCGCTGTGTAAGCCGGGTCACAGGCCTCAGAATGCTGGTGTAAGGACTGGTGTGTCGACATGTTGGTCAATAAAGGGACATGATTGGTTGGCTGTAAACAAAGAAAAAGAGACCTGTGGTCTGGCCGACAAAAAAGAGGACCTGGCATGACCCTAGAGCAGACCAGGATGGATCAAGTGACACCTCAATCGCAAGAGGATGCCGACTGAGCATGTTTGTGTCTTTGGCGGTGGGCTGCGACTGAATACTGGGTACCCCAGTTGTTGGATGCAAAACTACTGCGAGAACTGGGACACCGTGAGCGTCTTGTTTGGTCTCCGAGATGTGTTAAGAAAAGCTAACGATCTTACCGCTTAAGGCACACAAACTGTTCTGTGCTAAGAGTATACGGGAGAAAAAAAGGTGTGCTCCATGCTTGGGCACTATTGATGTTAGGTGGACTTCAATGGCACGGGCTGCTATTGCCACTGTTTGTGGGCTAGAGGTACTGTACCACAGCCTGTGAATGGTACGTAGTCTCCCTGCTTGGGAAGATTCCAGCTGAACTGGCTTAGACAGATGAGACGGTTTATGACGAGAAGAAACCGAGTCTCACCCAAGCTAACTAAGGAACCCATGCTGCTGTTTTGGAGAGATTGGGAAGTATTGAAGGGAATCACTGGACATTGAACATTAAACCTGACGCCCAACAGAAATATCTGAAAGGCCCGAACTGTGGCCATAATGCCATCAGGCCAACAAGTTGAAAAGCAGACCTGGAAGCGCCCTGGTCACCAATGGAGTCTAATACCAGTTTACCCCATAGGCTCATAGAGCCACTCCTATCGTTCCATAGTGAAAGAAGATGGCTCTCTCCGATTGTGGTGACTTTTAACAGTCACTGTCAACCATCAAGTGTTGGTGCAAGAGAATACCCGCTTCCCCGCATCGATGACCTCTTCGCAGGCCCGGCTGGGGGACAAAAGTTCAGTAAGATTGATCTGAGTCAAGCATATTTACATGCCTGTCGATGAAAAGTCCCCAAGAGCTTGTGACTATTGGTGAACTCATAAGGGCTTAGATACTGTTGCTTACCTTCGGAATAACATCTGCTCCCGCCCTGTTCCAGAAGGGCTAGGACCAATCTTGTGTGGCTTTGTCAGGAGTTCATGCTATCTGGATGATATCCTGTCACTGGAAGGATGAAGAGGATCAACTTAAAGAATAGAGGCTACCCGCTTTCAAGAACTGGAAGAGTATGGCCTAATGAGTTTCAAAGACCAGGTGAATTCTTCAATTTTCCCTCTGTTGAATATTTGGACATATCATTGATTCTGCAGGTCTCATAAGGGCCCTGCAAAAAGTTAAAGCTATTGTGGAGGCTCCCCACCCGAAAGGTAAGCCAGCTGCGCTCGTTTCAGGACTACTGGAACTATTATGGAAGTTCTTCTCACAGTTAGCCCACTGCTAACCACTTATGAGCTCCTTGGGCAGAATCAAGGCCTGGAGTGGACTGAAGCCTGTGATGTTTGCATTTACAAAAAGTTAAGGATGCCATTGCAAATTCTGATTGGCATGCTGAATCTGAAGTTCTACACGCATTTGATCCGTTCTTACCTTTACAATTGGCCTGCAATGCCTCCCTTATGGAGTGGGAAGCAGTCGTGTCACACATTAATGCTTCGAGAGAAAAGAGCCTGTGCTTTTACATTGACTTTGCTGGCTCCTTGAAGGAAGTGTTCTGGTGGCAGTAGATCCCATTCTAAATGGCCAGAAGTCCTATAATTGCAGTCCACTACTGCAGAGAGTACTACCAAAAACTATGAGGACTCTTTCGTCATTTTCGGTTCTGCCAGAACAACTTGTGAAGTGACAACAGACCGAACAGTTTGTCCTCTCAGGGATTTCAAAATTTGAAGGCAAGTGGCAATACACCACATTCACGTCACACCAAAAAAATCCATCCAAATGGATTAGCTGAAAGATTTGTGCAGACAATGAACCACGCTTTGAAATCAGCAAGGGGACAACACTCCATTCAAAAGCGTCTGGATACCTTCTTACTTTCCTACAGAAACACACCTCATGCTACGACCCAGGCATCCCTGGCCTTTCTAATGATGGGATGACAGCTGCGCACTTGCCTTGATCTGCTGAAACCTTCTGAACCCCGACAAATTGTGCAACATCAGCAGCAATATCAAGTCATCAGACAGGCACCCAGAGCAAAAGATTGAACCTTTTGCCTGGGACAGCCAGTTTTGGCTCAGAATTATACTTCCGGAGCTAAATGGGTCCCTGCCACAATCATCACTCAAACAGGACCTATTTCCTACACAGTCTGGACTGCTGAGAATCTTACCTGGCGGTGATATGTAGATCAGCTGTTGCCAGGTCATGCCAGTCCTCAGGACATATCTGCAGTTGAGTGATCTGACTTCACCTCTTCCGGTGAGACATGGAATCACGAATCACCTGTTCCTGACTGTTCTCCTCCATTATTGCCGGCGGCTGAGATACCCCTTTGCCCAGCATGAGCTGATACCACCTCCTCACCTGTTCGTGTTGTGGACCCTGAGCCCATGGTACTTTCGGGTGCAACAACACCAGAAGTTCACTGTAATCCACCTAGAGACAGAAGGCCTCCTCATCCTCTGGATCTTTAGCTAGGGCGAACCCACAGTTATGGGGCAAAATAATCCCCAGGTTTTAGCCAGGAATGGAGGCAGTCTACCCTCCTTCTCTAGTCTAGTGTGTGTTTTATTTAGGGGAGGTGTTCTTATTGAGGGGGAGGAATATGTTGTGTATTTGGTTGTCATGGTTTTTGTTCCTATGGCAACTGAGTTAGATTATTAGAGGATAGCCCAGCCTGCTTCGGACAGTTAGGCAAGCTCTGTGTCTGTAAATAAATGGTAGTTTTGTTAGCTGTCTGCTGTCTGGCCTCAAGTGATTTCTTCCTAAACCGGCTGCCCCCAAGGATATAACACATAACAATGAAAATATCATCATGTGGGACTTGCTGATGAGGTTCTGCAGAATGTTATAAAAAGTATCCTTATTATCATTGTATTCTCCTGTTGGGGCGTAGCATTGAGTGATGATCATTTTCATACAGTGTGTCTGAAATCTTGCTCAGATCTTTCTCTCATTCACTGGTTGCTAGTCTGAAATGGCTCTTTGTGTAGCATCATTCCAGAACAATGCAGCTTCTTCTATGCCTCCATCTGGGGCCCTTGAGTAAATCTTACTTTTATTGCTGCCTGTGGTGAGGGCTCATCTGCCCGCTGTAGTCACTGGCAGATCCTGCTACTCGCTAGCTCCCCCCTCTGTGCAGGGTTAATTGCTAAATTGACCTGATTCTCTGCTCACCCTGAACTCTTGTTGAGTTATTCATGTGTAGTTATCAGACAGAATTGTGGCCAAATTTTGGCTGCTCTTGTGAGAGCACAGGGAACAAACTTCCCAGTGCTTGTGCTCCTTGTGTGCAAGCTATGGGGCTGGATTGGACATGGATGTCATTGCTCGGACCATGAAGCATCTCAGAGGAGACACTGTCCAACCACCAGGGAACACATGCTGCTCCACCAAAAAAGAAAAATTAAATGTTCTTCTAGACACATTCCCAGCGGTGGCTGTGGAGACATTCTGTCTGCCTAAGCGCTCCGCAGGTAGAACATCTCTGTTCACTGCTGGGAATTTCCACGCAAGGGCAAAATCCAGCAATGCTGTGATTGTAAAAGCCATAATCTGGGCCTGGATGCTTTATTAACATCGTTTCTGTTGGTGGTCACTTGCTTTGCCTGCGTTGCTTCATGGTAACTAATTCAATTACCTAATGACCTCTTTGAAATGTTAAGACCAAGGGTTATTGGTCTAGATCCTTGTGGCATATTATGTTTGCTTTCATCTCAGCATGTATTTTCTCTTGTGCTGTTTCAGGTCCCTTCTTGGAGTTTCCAGCATTCCTGAGTGACTCTCTGGAAGTCCTTTATCTAAATGACAATCAGCTAGACACTGTCCCGCAATCCATTTGCCTTCTGAAAGGTCTAACAGAGCTTTATTTAGGGAAGTAAGTACATGCGATGGAAAGCCACATTATTACTCTGCTGCTTTGATGATCAACCTTCTGTCTTAGGCTACATCTACACTACAAGCCGGGGATGTGATTCCCAGCTCCATTCATAGAATCTTAGATTATCAGGGTTGGAAGGGACCTCAGGAGGTCATCTAGTCCAACTCCCTGCTCAAAGCAGGACCAATCCCCAGACAGATTTTTGCCCCAGATCCCTATAATGGTCCCCTCAAAGATTGAATTCCTAGCCCTGGATTTAGCAGGCCAATGCTCAAACCACTGAGCTATCCCCCCTTTATATAGACTCATGCTAGCTCTCATTGAGCTAGCAGGCTACAAATACTAGTGTAGATGTGGTAATTCGGGCAGCAGCAAGGGTTAGCCACCCCCAAGTACACCACCACCCAGACCCAGACCCAGACCCTGCTCAAACCCAATCTCCAAATGTAGACGTAGCCTTAGAGTTGGGGGGATGAACATATGTAAAGTCAGAGGGAGTTGAAGGCACTTAGCACCTCATAGGATTGGGCCCATAGATTTGTATAATTAGGTTGGAGATTTTAACCTTTAAACTCTAGGAAGGACAGTGGTTCTAATGGGCTGAGCAGAGAAATGGATGCTGCTGGCCTGAATGCTAATCCTGACTCTCCACTGTCTCCTTCTGTAGGCTTGAGCCTTAACCGTTCTGCCCAAGCTTTCTCATCTATAAACTGGAGATGATAATACGTACCTGTCACACTGGGTTAATTACATTTTACAAGCACTTTGAAGATGGAAAGTGCTATGGAAGTGCTGAGTATTCTTATGAAAATGTTAATGGGAGAGAGGGGCAGATTTTGTGAAGACAGAATTGTGTAATATGGGAGCCCATAACAGTGGCTACGTACTTACAAAGCCCAGTTATTGGTAGATTTATTTATTTTCCAACAGTAATCCTGGTATACGAGAGCTCCCTCCAGAGCTTGGACAGCTGGCTAATCTTTGGCAGCTGGATATTGAGGAACTAAATATCAGCAACATTCCTGCAGAGATCATAAAAGAGGGTAAGTCTGTATTCTAGACATATTTTAATAAATTCATCTCTTTGAACGGATATCAGAATCACTTTTTTTAAGTCGTCTTCAGTAGGAAAGAACTGTATCTGCACAGGGAATGTTAAAAGGAATTGCATAGGGAACTTCCCACACAGTGCAAAGTCAACCCCAGGACACAACAAGGGAGGGGTCCAGGCCCTCCCTTGGCCATGGATGCTACCACAGAGTGTGTTCCAGTCTCTCCAGTGGAAGGGGAGGTGACATAGGGAGAGGTCTCAGGCTCTCTGAGGAGAGGGAAGGGGAGGCAGGAAGAAATCTGGGCTGGTTCCAATTCTTTCGGTGACAGGGGGAGAGACTGAGAGAACCCAGTTGATCTCCCTCACCCAGGGCTAGTCCTTGGAGATGGGGAAGAAGCAGCAATCGAATCTTTCAGCCACCAGCATGGCCTGAAATGGGGACTGCGTCTGTTCCTGGGGCTTTGGCTCCCAAGACACCCTTGATCTGGCTCCCCATTTACCAGAACCCTGTGAACCATCTCTTAATGCAGCCTCCTCCACCTATTCTGGTTCCAGGCCCCAATCTTGGGAAAATTCTGGTTGCACCACTGTTCAAACCTCAAAGCAAAATGCTGACCATTGGTTCCATTTACGAAATATTTTTATGTCAGAAGAATGAACTGTAAATACAACCTTTTGTTGGCAATATATTATGCCAGAGAACTTTTGTGGTAGATTTTATAGGATTGTAAATAGTTTATAATATTTTGACAGCTCTTCTCAAGTATTTTGCAGTAACGGCCTAAAACACTGCAGAGAAACATTAATGTGTAAGCTGTCATGTTTTGGACCAGTTATAACAGCATAGTCTTTTATTTAAAAAAAAATGATTTTTTCTTAAATAAAGTGCTGTGGTCTAAACCTAGTTTTAAGTAGAAACATGAAAGTGTAAGAACATACTGAGTATATGCCACTGCTGTATTAGTGTGTTATGTTTCCTCTGAGCTTTTGAAGAGTGAAAAAGAAAGTATTTTTTTTTCTCTTTACACTCACTGTAGCCTCTTGCTGTGTTGACCTTTTGGTGGGATCAGGTCTGTCCATTAGGAATTTCATTCCTTTTGTTTATTTTCTGAGCCCTTTCGATCAACAGAGAAACTGCAGTGAAAATACTTCTACTACTGGTATGCCTGCTGCACTAGATTTTAAATGGCCCTGCGGCACATTTTCAGATTGCTAAGCACAGGATCTGTCCACCCTTTTTTCCAATAGGCCCTAAAACAATATTAGCATACTTGCGGGCCCAGCTGCGCAAAGCAGAGAAATGCAAGCTGATGAAGATGATTATTGTTGGTCCACCGCGGCAGGGAAAGTCAACATTTATCGAGATCTTGCAGACAGGGAAAGTGCCACAGATGATGCACAGTGACGCCACCATACGGACAACAAAATGGGAGCTTCAGAAACCAGCTGGACTCAAAGCCAAGGTGAATAATGGTCAGAGATACTTTGCTAGTGTAGAATGGTTTGGAACAGGAAGGATTGCCAGTGAGTCATGTAGTCTGCCCCTTAAACCAGTGCTAGACTGACTTCTGGAAGGGGGAGGGATAGCTCAGTGGTTTGCACATTGGACTGCTAAACCCAGGGTTGTAAGTTCAATCCTTAAGGGGGGCCAGTTAGGACCCTGGGGAAAAAGGAAAAACACAACACCACAATTGTCAGGGACAGTAGTTGGTCCCCTAGTGAAGACAGGGGATTGGACTCAATGACCTTTCAATGTCCCTTCCAGCTCTATGAGATAGGAATATCTCCACATATTTCATTATCCCTAAATCAGACCTTGTAAATGGTGTTAATTTACTCTCATAACTCACCATTCCCTTTGGCAGCTTGTTTCATTGTGCAGTTGTCTACATTCCTACACTGTAGTTAAAATATTTTTCTTAGTACAGCCTAAAGCTCTTGCTTCTGGTTCACTCTTTACTTAGTGGTCTCTGCCCTCTTTAAAACATCCTTTATTCAGTGCTAATTTCTAATGAAAGACATGGCAGGGCACAAGCAGTTTTTTTACATTCATAACTGATGCAGCAAGCCCAGAGGTGCCAGGGCTATGAACAGGCAAGCCCTGGCACAAATTAAGCACTGCCTGTGTTTACCACTAGTCACTTCTCACATCTTGCCTTTCTACTGATCATACCTAGTTCTGACAACCCTTCATTATTTCTTCTGGGCACTAAGGCCCAGATCCACAAAGGTATGTGGGCTTCTAACTCCCCTTGAAATCAAGTGAATCTAAGGAGAGTCATCTAACTGCCTTTGATTTCAATGGGCATTGGGAACTTAACTCATGTAGGCATTTCTGAAAAGGCCATTAGGTGCCTGTCTGCGTCTTAGGGAGCTAGTTACCTTTGAAAATCTGATTCAAGGAACTGATTGAAATTAGTGGCCCTATTTGCCAGCTTCCAAGTGGAAAATAAGGATTTGGAAGAGAAATGAGTGGTCATAGACATAAGAATGTACACTCTTGAGCAGAGAGAGCAAGGTGAAACCAAATATCGGCTTATAACCAGTGGCTGTAGCACCACTTTCAGGACTGCAGCAGAACAACTGTTTTCAAATCTTCAGCTGGCCAAGAGCTTTATTCCCTAAACTATTTGTTTCAAGACACTGATCCCTCCCCATTTTTGGCAAACTTTATGCCATTTTTTAAATAGATGCTTACTGTATGAAAGATTAAATCAGGCTCTGTGAAGCAAGCTCCTATGGAGAAAAGAGGGGACAGTTTAAAAGAAAATTTCCAATGGAAAACAGATGCCGCAAAACATTTTTTAGATTGGTGGAAAAGGGAAAGACATTTATGCCAGTCCTTATCATAAAACCTTATAGAGTTTAAGTGGGATGAGACCAGTGGGATCCTATAGAAGCATAACAGAATTTACTGTACAATCCTATGGAATTTAATGGAGAATGATCTTTTATGGACTAATTGAACTAACTTATAGAATTGTAAAGCAGGGATGAATTCTATAAGGTTCAAATCAGCTACAGAAATGTAAACATTTTCTATTTGGTTCCATGGAACTTTTCTTTAAGGCTAGGGTGTTTCTTTTCCATTCTTTCTAAGTTGGGTGCAGTGAGACACAGCCCAATGAAAGAACATGGAAATGTTTGTATGTTGAACAAAGAGCCCTGGAGATACAAATTTTTCAGGGATTAGCATCCGTGGAGCACCATTCAATTAACTAAGCTATCTCCTGCATTTCTGCAGAGTGCAGCCTGCAGACAACACTTCACTGATCAAGAAAATCCAGTTTGAGGTCTTAGGCCTTTAAAGTGGAATTTAATATTCTGACAAAGTTACTGACTGATCTGCAAAGGACTAGAATCCTATAAACAGTGGCCGAACGGTCTGGTTCTTACCTCACTTACAATGGTGTAACTCTATTATTTTGAGTGGAATCATTCCTGATTTACACCAATATGAGGTCAGTATCCGGCCCTGTGTAGCCATAAGACTCTGCCCTTACTAACACTGAATTCCACCACAGGACAGTAGAAATGAGCCTTGTCCTTCAGATGCATCACAGGGTGGCAGGAACACAGGGCTGTTCTCGGGCTCTTGCACCCCAGGCAGGTGGAGGGGCCCACGCTCCCTGGCTCGGCTCTGGTTTCTGCCTTGGACAGGGCTTTGGGGGAAGAGGAGCAGCAGATGTGGGCCACAGAGCATGTTCGAATAAATACACAAAAGATACTGAGATACTACACTGGTGGGGGGTTATAAGCACCATAGATAGAACCCAGGCTGTAGGGGGCAGAGTCATATCCAGTACTTTAAAACTTCCTCTCAAATTCAAGGGAGTCTGGATTTGAGAGTCCTCTTTTGGACCATCTCCGGCATTACGCTGCACCTGGCATCAGGGTTTCTAGTGACATCCAGCATTGTTAATCAGTGGCATGAGAAGCTTTGAACACCAAAGTATCTAGACAGATCCTGCCCTTATGCAGCCTTGGTGGGAATCGAGACTAAGGGTACGTCTACATTTCGAGCTGGAGGTGTATTCACACCAGCTCAAGAAGACATACCTGTGCTAGCTCTGATCAAGCTAGTGGGCTAAAAATAGAAATGTAGCAACTGTGGTAGGAGGGGCATGTCACCCAAGTATGTGCCTAGCGTCTTGCACAGAATTGTACTCAAGACAGCTAGGCCCTGCTACTGCTTATTCTGCTGCAGCTGCTCTGTTGTTGGCTTAGTAGCTTGACCAAGGTTTACCTGTTCATGGCTCAGAATGAGTCTTTTGCTTGTGCTGGAGCATTAGCTGGAGATTTACCAGTATCATGGTGCCACTATAGTCTTAACAGCAAGTGATTAGTTCTGATTTCCTGCATGGAAATGGCAGCCACATTCAATAATTGCTTGTGGATTTTGATTTCCTTGAGGCACAATTGCAACATCGATACTGTTCTAATATCCTACATTATGCAGACACCAAGGCCTCGGTTTATACTTCAGCTATTATCGCCCCATGACTTACTCTAGCTGTTTTATTTGACCACTTCTCTTTGTCTAAGTAGATTGATTCGGTGGAATTCAATGTCTGGGATATCGGGGGCCCAGCAAGCATGTCTACCGTCAATCAGTGTTTCTTCACGGACAAAGCATTGTATGTAGTTGTGTGGAACTTGGCACTAGGGGAAGAGGCTGTTGCAAACCTTCAGTTCTGGTTGCTGAACATTGAGGTAAGAAGTCACTTTGGGTTGTGGGATTTTTTTAGTAGTATTTCTGTCCATCAGTGGGGATGTTTTACATTCATTTAGAACCTCTCTTATAAGCTCAGCTATCTGTGAATTTTATGTTGTTCTTGGGATATAAATTGCCGTTGTACCATAGATAGGTCACTACATTTAATGATTTTAATTCATCATCTATGCACATCAGAGAGTGAAACAAAAGCTGATATTTAAATTCAGACTAAGACAAAGCTGCAAATACTCATTAGTGCCTAGTCAGTGTGGGTTGAGGGGATTTCTAAGCAGTTTCTATCTTGTGCTGGTTAGTTGCACTTATTCTAGTCTTCTGGCCCAGAGACATTCTGTTTTAACATTTTTTAGTTCAGATATTTAGGTCTCCAGTGCTCTCTATGGCTGAATTCCATTTCAATGCATAAAGATAGGTCTAAGCTACAGGGCTGACATTCAGCATTCAATGGTGTTTGGATCTGGAGATTGAGTTAATACCATAACAGAGAGTATGGTTACACTGGAACCGTGGGGTGTGACTGTAGCTTGTGTAGACATTTCGAAGTTAGCTTTAATCGAGCTAGTTCAGGTACCAGAGCAGTGAAACTGTTGCAGCACGCACATAATTACCCAGAATTCCAGGGAGCTTGTAAAGCCTGTGCTGAAGAATGTACTGTTGCAGCTTCACTGGTCTAATACCTGAGCTAGCTAGAGTAAAGGCAGCTCTGGTATTTCTGTTTGACACCAGATACCCATAAGTGTAGTGTGGACGTACCCTGAGAAAGGGGCTAACAACACAGTTTGGTTCTGATCACTTGTCAGTTCCGTACATTACATAGTCTGGGTGCAAATCAGGGTCCATGTTTTTCCTTTCAGGCCAAAGCTCCGAATTCTGTCGTGTTAGTGGTAGGAACACACCTTGACCTTATCGAAACTAAATTTCGCATTGAAAGGATAGCAACTCTTAGAGCATATGTCCTGGCTCTTTGTCGCTCTCCTTCTGGATCAAGAGCTACTGGCTTTCCAGATATCACATACAAGCATTTACAGTAAGTACAATATCCCTTATATCGCTGTGTCTCAACCAATGGGTTATACTTTATGGCCCCTAAATGTAAGTAGCTTTTGTAAATTTTTTGTTTCCTTGCTAACAATAGATCTAAAAACTCATTAGCTTTGTAGTTCATCTGTATTTTGGATTTTTTCTGGTATAATTAGAGAGAGAAGTATGGCATGCTGTAGTGGGCTCAACATGGGTCTAAGAGGCAGGAACTCCTGAGTTCTAATCACAGCTGTGACGTTGGGCAAATCACTTACACTGCCTTCATTGTACCTCATTTTCTCTCTAAGTAAAATAAGTGTAACCCTTCTGCCCCTCTGAGTTGGCAGCAACAAGGGCCGGGTTCAGTATCCAGGGGTTCCGTTTCAATAACACAATGCATAACCGGCTCAAGTCCCCACCCAGTGACCTGGGACACTTACATACCACCCCCCGTGCGCCTCTAGGAGACAGTACTTCCCCACTCGCAAGCATGGAGTCTGAGTGTAGCAAAATCCTTTTAATAAAGGAGGGAGACAATGCGGCATCACATTGGAGAAACACCACAAACAGGATTATAACACAAACCATAAGCAAAAACCCACCTCCAAGTACGTTTGGCAATGTCCTTTCCCCCTTAAAGTCTTAAGTCCAATCACCCCAAAGTCCAACAACCCAAAAATCTCTGGTCAGTCCCACCCCAGAGTTCAAAAGTTTATCTGCAGAGTTTTACCCCCCTTCAGCCTGGCTGGAAATGGGGGGGGCCCACACAGAGCGGTAAGGGGCACCTTACGTGGGCCAAGGCCAACTGCTCCGTCTCTCCGGGGAGTTCTGCTGCAGCCTTCACCACAACCAGCTCCACCTCACCAGCTGTGCCATTCCTCCAACCGACCCGTGAGCCACTCTGCTCACTGTTCCATGGGCTGCTCCAACATGCTGCAAACTGCTCTGCTCTGCCAGCTGCTTAGTGATAGGTCTTCAGGCTCCCCCACTAGTTAGCACAGCACTTAGTGTTGTCAGCTAGAAATTCCAGCTCTTTAGTGATTTCAGCTCTTAGTGATTTCAGCTCATAGTAGGGGAGCCCTGGTGCTGGTGCACCGTTGGTCCAACATGAATTCAGCTCAGCAGTCTTTAGATGGACTCCTAATGGAATCAAAATTAGCTCTACTCTTTAACAGTGGAGAGAGGAGGATGTGCAATCAGTGTTCCAAGCCCTCAAAAGGGGCCCATACCATTGGGTACATACACCAGTCCCCAACCTCTCTTCCTTCACTGGGTTTTGGAACCCATGTCCCTGATTTAGCAAGTGTCACTTAATTTATATTGAGACATCTCTGTCATAAAGCAGTCTCATCGAGCGGCAACACTTTATTTATCCCGCCCCAATAACAAAGAAATTGGGGATCCCAGAGCTGTTAAAATAACCATCCCAGGCTGCCTTGGGCTATGCTGGGCGTGCCCATGCAAATACCAGAGATTCCACACTTTCTGAAATTCTTTCCACGCTTCCCATAATTCACCACCAGATGTCAGGGTAGAGCTCATCCTGACTCTGCTTACATCAGGATAAAGTTTATTAACTAATTCACAAGGGAGTTGTATCCATTGAGTGATTAAGCTGTAAACACTTTAAAGATAAAGATGGCAACTGTTCTATAAGATCTAAGCATTATTACTGCCGGTTAGCAATAGATTGATGGGTTTTGTAATATTTGCAAGATAAATGCCTTTGTAACTTTACAACACTATCATTACATATTAGTTGCATTCTCATAGCAACTAGGATTCCTGACCCTGGACTAGGACTCCATTGTGCTAGGTGCTGTACAAACCCAGAACAAAAAGCTGGTCCCTGCCACAAAGGGCTTACAGTCTACATCATTTTTTATTTTAGAAAGGCCAAAGAGTCGTCAACTGCTCATTATATAATCAGGTCATGCAGTTCAACCTAGCTCTCTCACGTCTGCCTGGTGTGAGAGTGCACTTGGGGAACACAGAATCTGCGGGCTGGGAAATTGAATAGATGACTTACATTTCCCAGCATCCATATCGTGTGCGATTGCTGAGCACTGTGCTGAGACAGCAGCAACTTGTCACTGACTCCTAACAGCTGGAAATTCCTGATATCTCTGGTGGGAACAGTTGACTAGGCCCAGTAGCTGATGTTAAATTCCCATAGCTGGGAAAAGTGGTATGCTGCTGCACCAGCCGCTCACACTATCAACGTGAAGAGCTCTGCTATGACATTCTGCATCTGGCAAACAGACATGGCATTGAGCTTCTCAGCCTCCTGTATCCGCCCTAACAGCAGGAAAACCACCTGTTGCTTCGTGTATGGCCTAGCTCCCACCCAGGCAGAGTATTCACACTCACACTCAGAGCGGCTCTTTGATCAGCGTGCAACAGGCATTGTATTTTCTACCTGCACTAAAACTAGGTCCAGGACACACACTTGTGAGTCCAGCTTTTACCTGGGCCTACCCTGCATGCAGTGCTGGCTGCACTAGCAGCATATCACTGAATGTAATGATGTGCACTTTACTATGGTACCATCATTTCTTACTCACTCTCATTACAGCCACCCTCTTGCCACCGTAAAGCAGCCCACCCGGACCTCTCTCTCTAAGGGAAACTCCCTTCACCCTGACCCTGAACTCTAATTAATATTCTTGCTCAAACTCTCTCCATCACAGTCTGCTCTCAGCTCCTGTCAGCCTCCAGACTCCTGTTCAACTCTTCTCATTCATTTCCTCTCAGCTGGAGACACTATGACCACTTCCTTCCCCTACCCCCACCCCAACCCCAAACAATTTCATTCATTCACCATCATTCACCTGGAGCTGGCAGGAACACAGCTCCCCCAAGCACTGCTCAGGGACAGCCAGAGTAGTTGCAAAATGCCTTTATGCGAGGGAGACAAAAGCACTCTCATCCACCATTCATTCAGCTTCCGGCTGTGTAAGCGCATACTTCCCCCCTCCCCCCCCATCTTCCTGCCCCGCACCACTCAATGGCCAGGGTTTAAAATACAGGATACTTCTTTAAAACAAATTTCTTCACCTTCCCTCCCTCTCCACCATGTGTGGAATCGGTAATGAAGAGTCTTTATGGGGAGAAGCAGAAGAGGAGTGTTCCTGTGTAGCAAACAAGGAGGCCAGGAATAGCATGATATGGAGACAGGCATTTCCTAGCTGTGAGAGAAGGGAGAAGGCCAGCTTGTAGGGACTCAGCATAAAGAAGGTCCAGCCAGCTGCATTTTGTGCAGGACCTAGTGTGGGGGAAAGGCAGCTGTAAGCCACCATTCTACTTCCCTGAACCTGAGGCTGCCCAAACCAGTTGGACAAGAATGGTCGCCTATGGACTGCTGACATCTCATGCTCCCGGCTCATCCCAGAGCATTGCCTATGCAGGGGGTGGATGGTGACGAGCTAGATACATTGGCTTTGTGCCACCGTGGCATTTCCCCGAGGTAGGGAGCTCTGTGTGTCCTTGAAGAATGCACAGCACATGGCACTGGGAGGCCCAGTATCTGGACCAATGTGTGTTTTTCTCACATTTCTTGGTATTTTTTCCCAAAGCCAAGGACCCTCATTGAGATCACCCTGCCCCCATCCCACCCCATATATTCCGGCACCAGAAATTAGAAGTTCCAAATAACTGCTAAAGAAATAGTGACATTAAGTGTCTGTCTAGACTGCAATTAAACACCTGCAGCTGACCCGTGTCAGCTGACTTGCACTTGGGCTGTGGGGCTGTAAAATTGCTGTGTAGAATTTCAGGTTTGGGCTGAAGCCCTGGCTCTGGGACCCCTGTCTCTCAGGGTCCCAGAGCTCGGACTCCAGCCTGAGCTCAAACATCTAGATATCAATTTTACAATTCCATCACCTGAGCCCGAGTCAGCTGACATGAGCCAGTTGCAGGTGTTTAATTACAGTGTAGACAGACCCTAAAGGAAGAATCATAACCTTTATTAACGGCTCACAGTCCTTCCCCCTGGTTTTCGTTTGCAGTGAGCTATCATGTAAGACCCTAGAGGGCCTTGATGGGCTCCGCCAGCTGATATTTCAAGTCACTTGCAACATGAAGGACGTCGGCAGCTCTATTTGCTCGCAGATGCTTGCAGCGAGATTGGTGAGTGGTTTGTTTTTTTTTCTAATGAGAATCGTAGCGAACCTGGGTTATTTTTTGTTTTGTTTTATGTTTTTATGTTTGGGTTTTGGTTATAGCTATAGGAAATATATACAGCGTATCAGCAGCCATAGACCAACAACAAAACAAACAAACACAAATATTGCAAGTTATTTGATTTTGGAAAACAACCAAATTCATAAGCTTGCTTCTCAAACTTGTCTTTGAACCCAACTGCTGGGTAGCGTGATTGTTGTTTGGAATTTGTTGTGCTATTTTTCTGATGTGATTTACAGATACCAAGAAGTTATCTTAGTCTCCAAGAAGCCATCCTAGCAGAACAACAAAAAAGGAGTCAAAATGATGATGTGCAGTATCTAACAGACAAACAAATAGAGCAAATTGTAGAGCAAACCCCTGGAAATGATATCAAAGACTATGAGGACTTACAAGCCGGTATGTCTCGGGAGCCCAATCATTGCTTTGGAGTTAACATTCATTGGAATTTACAAATATTATGACACTGAAAGTAGCTGCTGTTCAGATTGTTACTGTAAAAGATTCTGAGTCTGTGCAGATTTCTATTCAGGTGATTGGTAACAATCATGGGTAGTGGAATCGGTCTCCAGGAGGTCTCCAGGGCCCTAAAATCTAGTCACATTCCGTTTACTTTCATTACTCTCCAAGTGACAATCATTCTGCTGCCAGTCCAGAATAGTATTGTGTGTGCTGCTGGTTTAAAGTACCATCCCTTTGTCTGCCCACCTGCTCTGACATGGCCTCAACCTGTCCTGCAGAAATGAATATTGACATATTTTATTAAAACTGTCTGGAGTTTCAAGTATGAGGGACTAGTCTGCAATCCTCACCCAAGCAGTACTCCCACCAGTGGGAACTCTGCATCCGTGCGAAAGGCAGGATCAGGGTCTGAGATGGGGTGGGGCAGAAACCTGAAGAAGCGTTTGGTGTAGCCTGAAAGCTTGTACCTTGCCGACAGTAAAGATGTATTTGCAGCTGTGTTGTAAAAAATGAGATCTAGTTAGCTGTAGCCTCTGCATGTAAATGCTATATGCTGGTTGTTGACTACACCCTGGGATGTTTCTGGTCTATTCGTTGGCTGGATGAAGTGATCAAGGCATTCTTCTAATCTGCTGTCTGTAGTACGGTTTCATAACACTGGTATCTTGCTCTTCTGGGGTTTTTTTGTTTTTTTTTTTACAGCCATCAGTTTCCTTATAGAAACAGGAACATTGCTGCATTTCCCAGACACCAGCCATGGACTGAGAAACCTGTATTTCCTTGATCCAGTCTGGTTATCCGAATGTCTTCAGAGAATATTTAATATTAAAAGCTCAAAGTCTGTTGCTAAGAACGGATTAATCAAAGCAGAGGATTTCCGGATGTTGTTAGTTGGGACAGGGTTTACTGAACAAACAGAAGAACAGTATTTCCAGTTCCTGGCCAAGTTTGAAATTGCACTACCAGTAGCCAATAACAGGTATGTTGGTAATAACGAAGGCTAAGATTTTGTCATGGTTATTTTTTGTAAAAGTCACACACAGGTCATGGGCAATTAACAGAAATTCACGGAAGCTGTGACCTGTCTGTGCCTTTTGTTGCTGCAGCCCCATGGTTTCCCCCCACTACCATGGTGGCTGGGAGCTGTGGGGTTTCCCCACACACCCGTCACTGGAAGCCTGAGGAGGCCCCCATGAGGCTGTCGTCTGTTGCTGGAACCCTGCAGGGGGACCCTGAGAAGGCTGTCGCCTGTCGCTGGAATGCTGCCAGGGCCTCGCTGTCTGCCAGCTTCAGTCCCCTGGCCCCAGAGGCTGAAGCAGAAAATGTCATAGAGGTCTCTGGAAGTCATGGATTCTGTGACATAAATGTAGCCTTAGTAATGATCACTGGTGATGGCTAAGCCAGAGGGAGAGCAAATGGTTATTTAGGTAGAGTATTAGCCAGCCATGTCACTGGTAGAAGCTTTCATAGTTGTTTGCAGAATTGTTGTAGCTTCATGCATCCCAGGATGTGAGAGAGACAAGGCAGGTGACATAATATCTTTCTATTGAACCAACTTCCGTTTATGGAAGGAACAAGCTTTAGAGCTACACAGACCTGAAGAAAAGTTCTGTGTGGACCTGAAAGTTTGCACCATCCACCAGCAGAAGCTGGTCCAAAAAGAGATACTGCTTCACCCAACTCGTCTCTCTATAATTAGTTCCCTTCTCCTCCCCACTATTTTCCTTTCTGTTTGTTGATTGTCTGTTGAATAATAGTTAAGTCATAACCCTGTTGCCTTTCCAGTATAACATTTGCATGTAATTTCCTAGCTCTGCCGCTATAGCACTGCTTCATCATTCTAAATCCCTCAGGAATTCTTAATGCTGCCACAAATGCTGTGTTCTCAGCACTGTCATTATGACTGTCAGTTACCCAGTCCCGGTTGCCAGCACATTTTCTCCAGCTTAACACAGATAAAGCAGTAATGTTTCTGCTTAATCCTAAATGCCTTCCTGACTCCTAGTCCCTATCTGCCATTTTTCTCAAAGGCAATTACGTTGTCCCTGGCTCAATAGTAAGGAAAGGGTTTGTTATTTTATACTTTAACTGATCTATTTGAAGCCATCTAAGCTTGGTTACAGTATGCCTTCCCACCGTTGACGGAACGTTGCTATAGCAGGTTGCATTAATTTTTGTGCCTAGCCAACCGGAGCAATTATTTGTGATTAGGCTCTTGCAGTTATTGTCTAGATTGCCTGATAGGGCTTTCCACACCCTGCAACTGGCAGAGAAAGCAGCTGCCAGTTTACATGCTGAGAAGGGTGGACGGGGATATGTTTCACATATTTTCGAAATTTACATTGGCTGCGGCTCAAACGCTGTGTTGAATCTCCATCTGTATTATAAACCATTCTGTGGTTTTGGTCCAGCAGACATCACTGGCCTTCATATTTCTTACATTCCTAGACACGTTTTTAGATATGCTAAGGCAAATTTATTGGCTGTCACAAGGTGTGTCCACTAGTTTTATGGAGCAAGACCTTTTAGTTTGATATGCTCTGCATCTCTGGAATTCAATCTGCCTAAGATGTATGTAGCTCAGCCTTGTCTTGGTTTTTAAATTAAGGCTGAAAGCCTTACCTTTCTCTTTTCAGTTTACAAATTGAAGAAATGGAGGTTACTGTTTTAAATGCCAAGGGTGTTTTGTAGGATGATTAATTTTGTCATATAAAATGTTATCATATATTATATGTACAATATACAAAAATATGTCCTTAAAATAATCTGTTTTCTGGTGATGCATGGCTTTTGGAATTGATTATTCTAATACAGACCTTCACAGGACGCTATAGGTTTAACTATGTAAGAGGGATAGTGATCTAATGGCTAGAGCGTGGGACTTTGACCCAAGATTACCTTGTTGTTTTCCCATCTCTGCCACTGACACCTTGCTACCTTGGTTAATCTTAGTCTTTTGCCTCAATTTACCTTTCCAGGGTATAATAGTGTAGAATTTAAAATTCTGCAAAGGGGTTCTTTCTAAGAGCTATTAGTTTATTTAGCCCCCTGAAGTTATATTTTTAGAAAAAATCTTCTCTCTATGAAGCCATAATTTTGCTTCCACATTCAAAGAATGAAAAGAACTTGCACAATGCACAAATGATAGAATTTAGCAAGCTGCTTAGCTACTTGATTGTGACTACAAATCAGATATTTTGGTGTCTAAATCTTGTCATTCATGTGCACAGTTTTACACGTACAGTTGACTGTGAATACAAAAGTCCAGGCTGGGCTGAGATCCCTTTAAATTTAATGTGTGGCTGTTAATGTCTTTGTTGTAATCGTAAGTATCTAGTATGAAAAGCAGTGTTATTACTAGGTATCAAAAGCCCATTTTCAAGGAGTGTTACACACAATTTGCTTCTTTGAGGACTGTTGCTAGACCAGTCATTGAAAACTGTAATTTACCTAAATAATAATTTGTGCATGAATTTCTCTTCCAGATCAACAGCCTCTCATTTTGCTTTTCAAAATAGGAGTGTTCTCCTACCACATCTTAGCTTCTCAAATACCGTGCAATAGGACATATCTATATTCTTTGCTTAACAATACATTTACAGTAGCTTTATGGAAACTAAAAGCTTTCTGTTCTACTGTGACTCTAATATGAGTCTGACTCTCAGAAACAAACCAGCCGTTTTCTGTGGCTCTCATGGCATGGAATGGGTGGATTTCTGTCATAACTGGCCAACTGAGAATTTCCCCAAAGAAAGGTCCTCCCAAATAGCGAGCTGGCTGCTGTACCAGCTGCTTGCCTCCCCTACCTCAGAGAGGAAAGGAGTTTGTCCAGGCATGTAGGGGATAGGACAGAACTGTACTCAGCCAATTCTCAGCTGCATTATAATCCTTTAAGGGCCATGTAGTAGAGGGATAAACTATATTAACCCGTAGGCTGCACTAGTGCATGGGGTGGGGAGGGGCAACACCGCCTGGCCCTCGCAATTAGGGAATTGTAACTGTGGACTCTCTGATACCTCTCCTCTGTGCTGAGTGAAGCTCAGCTGTAGTAAACAACTGCCCCTAGGTTTTTATATTCAAAGATTCCTACAGGATTGGAGCTGTAATTCTCTGCCATCAGGACAGCATCTTCACATGTGTCAGCCTGAATGAGTCCAAAAGTCACTTCAGAACTTAATGGAAACCAAATACCATTCCAGTGACTATACCATATTGATATGCAGTTAATTTTTGTTTATGCAAATGTTCTCCCCTTCATATTGATTTTATCCTCTCCACTAGATCTTACTGTGTTGTGCACAATGCGTGTTCTTCACTTGCTGATTTCCATACCATACACTAAGCATAGTCCTCAAAGCAGTAGGTCTCTGCCCCTCCTTCATATGTTGCTGTGATATCAGAAAGTTTTTTATATGCAGTAGGCTGTGCTATTAAAATGCTCTGTGGAGACTGAAACTGAGTTATTACACAGTACAAGGTATCTGCTGTTGTAAAGCTGTCATTGAAGATTTGAACTGTCACATTTGATTTGTTTCAGCTACCTCCTACCTCATCTCCTCCCAGCCAAACCAGCATTAGATATCCATGGCTTATGCCACCATTCCACAAACACAGTCCAAAGAGTGTTCAAGATGAGTTTTGTCCCAGTTGGCTTTTGGCAAAGGTTCATAGCTCGGATGTTAATTAGTCTTACAGAGATGGATCTCCAGGTAGGTTACTATATTCACAAAATAGAAAGTGAAAACAATAAAAGATGCCATTTAATAAAAACATAAATACCACTTGGAGTTCATTCACAAATACTCTCTGACCACATTCTGCTTGCTTTACTCATGTGAGAAATCTCATTGACTTCAACAATACTGTTCATGTGAGTAAGGTGAACAGGAAATGTCCTACTGAAATTTGATTCCATTTTTATACAATTAAGCATTGTTTAGAGTCAATATAGCCCAAAGTTCATTCCTTTCTCCCCCATACGAGGTGGCTTATTTTGCAATTTCATTGCCTCCAAAATCTTCTGATTGCTTGTAATCATTTAGGGTCTGTCTGTATTGCAGTTGCTGGGTGCTAGCTTTAATCTGGCTAACTCAGGTCCCACAAGAGCAGTGAAGGTATGGCAGAATGCACTTCAGCACAGAATCCTGGGTAATTACTCGCAAGTGTACCTGCACTGATGTTTGCACTGTGCAGCTTCACTGCTTTGGGACCTGAGCTAGCTAGATTATGGCTAGTCTCTGGGATGTGTGCGTGAGCTGCAGTCACACCCTGTGATTGCAGTGTAGACATAACCTTATAGTCCTGTCCAGGAAAAGAGAAAAAGTGATGAGCCTGGTTATAAAAATAGTGTTTGCATGGTTGGTTAAAGCTATTAATGTTGTTCCTGGTGGTGGCACAAGTTAATGTGGCAGCATCTCTCCAGTGATAACCTGGAAGCTCCACTGGAAACCATTATAATTACCCATTAACTCTACCCTGCCACTTCTTAAAACTGCTCACTTAACTTGTATCAGCTTGTCAATACTATAGGACACCTAAAGAAAAAGTATTAGTCATATTTGGAGATGCTCCAATTCCAAGGCTTCTCAAAATGTTAGGAATGTCCATTTTTTTACAGGTTATATTTTTTTTAATAGTGTAAAAATCTCTCATGGCAGCATTTCTGATTATATCCCATTGGGCAAGAAGTAAATCTTAAGCATCTCACTAGTGCCCTTATCCAGTATCCACTGATGTCAATAAGAAGGATCCCATTGACTTAGCTGAGCATTGGTTCAAGCAGCAGATGGGTAGGCCTATGAGTGATAATCATGTTGCATTCTCAACATACTATTTTTAAACAGCATAGAGAAAAGTCATTTTCGACCTATTGAAAGAGCTTCCCAAATATTGACACAGGTGATTTACTAGCTCAGTGCACTGAAGGCAGATAATTGTTTGCTCACCCAGTAAATGGGTGTTTTCTTATTTGTATTTGCAAATACAAAATCCATTTTAATTATTGCACAGAAGGGCAGTAGAATGAACCATGTTCACTGGCATGAGGGCATTCTGCTATACGTGATCTGGAATTCTTGTTCAGCTGCTGACATAGTCATGACTGTATTTATTTTAATCTCCTCACCAGCTGTTTTACAAGTCATGGGCACTTTAATTACAAAAATAATGGAAAATATCCAAGATGGCCAGAGAAAGAAGGGTCAGCCCTGTTTCCTTGATTAAGGGGAATCCCCATGTGAGACATCTCGGTATTGAATTCTTGTGTCACGCTGCTCATTTCAGCTCTTTGAGAACAAGAAGAACACCAAGAGCAGGAACAAAAATGTGACCATCTACAGCTTTACAGGCACTCAAAGAAACCGCTGCAGCACATTCCGAGTCAAGAGAACTCATACAGTCTACTGGCAGGAAGGTCTGTTTGTCACCTTTGATGGAGGCTACCTCAGGTAATCTGTGCTCGCCTGTAGCCTACTTCATAAAACTGCATGCTAAATGGACACTAACAGACCTGACCCAAATATTACACATTCACTAATTTCAACTGAAGAGGAGGCTTTTTTATATATAAGCAAAGCTCAACAGTGATGGGTCAGTCTTTGCCAGTTATGAATGTATCACTTATTATTTCTTACAGATATTGTTGCAGCTACAAATATAAAGACCTCCAAAAAATGTAAAGTAATATTTGGAGCAGAACTGTTTGCCTGTGGAAAATCTTGCATTTTCACATGCAAACAAGTGTTTGGATGAACAGATCTCTGCACAGTGCTCTTAAAAGTCTCTGCCATATGGCTGCAATTCACACCCGCACAGGGGACTTTTCTTTTCTGTGCTGCTTAAATCCCAGGGCTTTGCTTGCAGATGGGGACATGTGAGATGTGGTGGGGCTGGACCAGTGCAAAGCCTTCCACTGGGTGAAGCAAAACAGCTGCATTTATTCTTACAAAGATGCAGTGGCCAGGAGTCTGGGTATTGGGCATGTGGACACTGTTCCACCCACTAGGATAGATTAGCAGCCATGGAGTTTTGACCTATAGTCTCTTCCTCCTTACCTTAGGTGCCCTCATTACTGTAGTATCTGAGCACCTCACGATCTTAGTGTATTTCTCCTCACAGCAGCCCTTGCAAATAGGGAAGTGCTGTTCCCATTTTACAGATGAGGAACTGAGACACAGAAAGGCTAACGCCCAGATCCTCAAAAGGACTTAGGTGCCTAATTCCTGGGCTGAGTGACTCTCTTCCCAGGAGGTCTGTGGCAGAAAAGAGACTTAAACCCAGGTCTCCCAAGTTCTCAGCTGGTACCAAACCACTGGACTATCCTTCCTCTCTCTTGGGTTTGGCAGATGTGTACCATCTACTTATCCATATTCTATTCTCACACAAAGCCCATTTACCCAGGCTTTGTTGGGGCAGAAGGATGTTCAGCTCTTCGCATAAAATTACCCAGTTTGAACAAGATCCCGTCTCTGTACACAAATATCCAGGGCTGTACACAAAAGGATATATCCACATATTTTGCAAGCATGTTTTTGAAGCTTCTTTGAAAATATGGTCCTTAGAGTTTTAGTGTTGGGTTTTAAGACTCTTAACCCTTCAGCACTTTATTTATTGCTTCCAGTATAATCTCTACCATCCTCTCTTTACTCAGACTAAGTCCTTCTTTACCATGTGCACTTTGTAAGCATCCAACCTTTGCTTATTTCTGTGCAAGAATGCTCTGTCCAAAGACATTTGCATGATAGATTCAGTTTGGGGATCAAATGTATATATAATTGAAGACACTCCTTTTAAGTACTTGTTAATTACTTATGGTTTTGTGGCTCTGCTTATCAATGAATGATTTTGCTAAAGAAAAACTGTTCACATTCGTGCTTTACAAATGCCTTATTTGGGTGTTTCATGCTCTCCATTACTTAGTGTTGAATCTTCTGATGTGAACTGGAAAAAGAAAAAAAGTGGTGGAATTAAAATCATTTGCCAATCAGAAGCGAGAGATTTTTCAGCAATGGCTTTCATCACAGATCATGTCAACTCCTTGATAGATCAATGGTTTCCAGGTAAAAAGAACTGTAGCATTCTGTACATTGTTATATCTCAACCCACTCTTTTTTGGAAATTATTCCTTGATAGTGCTGTCAATGTACACAATGTTATGCAATAGATGAAGAGTGCTAAAAACCCCTCAGAATAGATCCCTGCTCCAAGGATTTTACAACAGCAGATTCAATGCAATATAATACAAATCTTTACTGACACCACGTGGTGTGAGCATTGTATCCGGAGCACTCAACCCCTCAAAATCCTAAAAGCAAACACAAATTAGATATTATGGTGCAAACAGGGTCCAAAACTGCTCCTGCAGAAGTCAGTGACCAGATCCTCCATTGAATTTAGTGGAAGCAGTGTCAGGTCCATACTGCTTAGGTAAGTTAAATCAGTGTGTCTGAGCCCCTTATGCTAGTTTTATAGTAGTGTAACTCTGTTGACTTTAATGGAGTTACTCGTGATTTACACCGTAAAGGAAATCAGAATCAGGCCCACTGTCTCCCCAAGTGATGTTTGTAACCCACAAATCGATTTTGATTAAAAAATGATGTGCAGTATTCCAGGTCACCGCATGCTGCTTTAGGTGTTGGCATGTATTGATCTGAGATCTTCATCAGAAAATAGTGCTGCAAGCTGTCGTAGATCAGCTCTGCTTTTCTGTTTTATCTGAGATCACTCTGAAAAAGAAAAAAATATGACTTTCATTTGAGTTTGGATTGGTATTTTTTTAATCACTGAAGACTGAGCAGAGCAATAATCCCAAAGAAGCATATTTGGACATGGAGTGATGATTAGCAATATAGATACAAGTGAAGGATGCCAGCCAATGGGTCATTTGTGTAAAAAGACAAACCAATAGTCCATCCAGCAAGAATTGTTGACCTGTTTCTAAAACTTACAATACACGTCTGGTGTCCCTGTCCTGTGCCTCTAGTTGTCTAAGGAGGAATTCTTATATTTCCTTTTCACACGTAGCCACAGAACTATATATACTAAAAATTTCCCCTGTCCTACTGTTTAAATAGGAATATATAATAATATAGCAAATGAAACAATGACTTCACACTCTTGTGGCTCTTTTGGATAATGTTGATTGCTAATTTGGTTCCTGAACCACTGAGGTTTGAGTATCACTGCCTCAGTTTGTGACTGGTCACAACCCTTTAACTCACAGGTTCAGAATTCCTGCTCTAAAGTAACATTTACGACAGATTCTGTCAAACGAAAGACCACTTTGGGCCATGACCCCTCGGTGCTGTGTCTCTGATTCCTTATCTGCTTGATTCTGGCTAAAGCAGTGTCAGAAAGAGGAAGGAGCTCTGCCAGTTTTCTCTCCCTCTCTGTTTTAAAGGGACAGACATACTTGTGCCTTTCTATTCATTGCAGTGGACTCCATCTTTCTGAAATGTAGCTAACCAAAGCCATGGAGAATTGCTTCATAAGAAGGCTTTTCCTATCCATGAACTTTTAAATTTCTATTGTGCTGAAAAATTATTACTTGCACACCCTGCATGTTACTTATTCCTGATACCTAAATGAAAAACTGCGAGGGCCCTTGAGTTATCTCAACAATTCTGAGTATGTGTCTATCCAACCCTGTCCTTGCTGCCTTTGTATATTTGGCAAGTAGTTACCTTTTATCACAGTTGATAAACTAGAGGAGCCATTATCACCAGTTTTGAAAGCATGGGAGTCAAGTGAGGGATTACATGAGACTTACATGGGAATTCTCAAGCATTGATTTCATGCAGAAGAGGTAAACATTTGAATGTATTGGACTTTGCTGTTCAATATCACTTTTTTAAACATTATTTTTAGCACTGACGGCCACAGAGAGTGATGGGACTTTGCTAATGGAACAGTATGTCCCATGCCACATCTGTGCAACTTCTAGGACACAGGAGAATGAGCTGCCTGATAAACCGGAAGATGAGCAATACTTTAACATGGAGGATTGTGTTCTGACTGCGATAGAACTGGATTGTATCTCATGTCCTAGTCATCCTAACATCCCAGTTCCTCTACAAGAGCTGGTCCCAGAGCTCTTCATGACAGATTTTCCTGCCAGGTAATGTTACTTGATAGTCATTGATTGGATTTCAAAATTTCTATGAATAATTCAGTTTCCATTTCTTCTAGTTCACTACCACTGGAGGTCCATATTGACCCCTGATGTGAAGACAAATTCATCTACCCATGACCCCAGCCATGTCATTGTATCCTAACCTATATCCACCTACATAGTCATTACATTTGCTTACACAGTCACAGTGCACTGTCAGTATCTGACTTATTTCCTTGTAAAGTCTCCTGAGATTCCTGTGGTACGATGTGGAAGTCACTTTTTAAAAAGTGACCCTGTTCTCTACTGTCCCTGATAACATATTCTGGACAGGGGTTGGTGCAGTATGTCTCTTTCAGGAGATTTTTAATAAGGCACTAACAATGCAGAGTGCTGCAAAGTACCCATCCAGATCTGCATTTGAATGTCCATATGATTTGGGGATGTTTTGATTTGGGGATCAGCCACAGTGTTCAGACATGGATTCAAATTTGGATTTGTTCAGAGCTGGGCTTTTTAATTTGGAAGCGGGTTACTGCAATGGGTTAACTTCAACCTCTAGCCCTTACATAGCCTATCTACGATGAATTTTTTCAGACCCTTCCCGGTGAACGATTACAAACATCCCTTCATGATGACACTTGCTCAGTTTACAGTTTCTGCGCTTGTGAGATGATATAGGACATGCAGCGTCAGCAGCAGATTCAGGGGCTTTGGCTGCAAATCAGAGAGACTTTTCCTCCTCTGCAGGAAGCCTTGTACTCTATAGAAGGCTGTGCTGCCACAAACAGAAACTTTAAACTATTTAACTACTTTTCTAGGAGGATTGAATCCTGTATCCTGTAATTGGTTTGGATAGCACAGTTTCCTTCCTTGAGAAAATTAAAGCACTTTTGCTGTTGAAAGCATATTTGACCCAGCAGAAAGTGGGCATCAATTCAGATCTGCTCTAGGAAGTGATGATATTTCCTGAAGTTTACACAGAGACCAAAATCCTAGACCTTGGTCTCCTAAAAGCTATTTTAGGTTACTTTTCCCATTTCTTCAGGAAAACTTTAATCCTCTGAGTAATGGAGCCTATTCCACAGTGACTAATGCATTTTACAAACCTACTAATGAATGAGGCTGGGAGAACTGATGCTTTAAGAAAAGAACACTGGCACATTTTTTTCCCTTATGCCCTTAAGTGAATCTGAACGATTTGGTAAAGGCCTTTATCTCCTTCATATATGTCCTGTGGTTTCTGATTTATTGCTTCTTCCCAATTCCTCTCCTGTTTCTACCCAACCACAAATCTAAATCTTTAGCCTTTTCCTCATGCTCTTCACATCCTCTGAACCAAACCCTAACCCATTCCTACTCACTCCCTGTGTTGGGGCATTGAAGGCAGGAAAGAAAATCTCCCAAAGGATTAGAGGGTAGGCAAGTTTCTCTCCCAGGCTTGTCAGGGAGGTCACCAGGAAAGTGTGGGGTTGGATCAAAAGGTTTTGCAGGTCCAAGTTAGGGACTAGATAAGCATTCCATATGGAGGATGATTTTCTGTAAATGCATGTCTGTCTGCCTGTCTGGCAGATCTTTTTTTGGACTCAAAGGCCATTCCAAGTTGTACACTAATTTTTAACCAATGTTTGATGCATTGTGTACCAAAGCACATACAAGAAAAGGAGGGCTTGCCCTAACCTACTACACAGTCAGTGGGCAGGCTGAAGGAACCCATTTCATTTTGATTTTGATTTTTGAGGCCCTCTCAATAATGAAAGAATTTAGGTTTCCATATGCTGTGAGATGAATTGTTTATTTTTCTTGATGTCTCCAGTAAAGGAGCTGGGCGCCTGACTCACTCACAAGAAACCATTTCATTGACAATACTGTGGTTGAGACGCTCTGGCCTATGAGGCACAAGGTTGTTGGCCTATGAGGCACAAGGAAAGATTGTTGAGGACAGTCAACCTATGAAGAAAGTCAGGAGGCCATTTTGTGTCCAGTCTGGCATACATGACCTTGGATGTCTTCATCAAGGCTATTATATGCTTTATAAGGAGTGCGGGGGGAGGAGCCACAATCTGGGAACAGATTTAAGGGAAAAGTAGACATTTTTATTCCCATGCTTAGATTGAATCGATAAGAGTTCCATGTAACTAATATTCTATCTTTTGCATTGCACTTGTTGTGTAACATTTGCTTTTGGTTCATGCAGCTCAGTTCTGGGTATAAGTGAACACACCTATTGAAAGCAAATTGAGCCAGAGCCATGAAGTTTCACCTGGATTTGATGTGAAACCTCTAACCAGCGCTTGAAATGTTTGCACTGACCTTTTTGATGAAACTGGGCTGAATTTTGCCTTTTCATCAAGCCTGTAAGCAGCCGTCAGTCACCTGGTCCCAGTGCAAACACTTTGCATGGCTCTGATGATAAATGACCCCATATGTGTGATATGTATAAGATGGGCAGACAGTGGGCTCCAGAGGGTAAAGAATCCACTCTTAGTAATTAGAGTATAAAATGTCTGGAGGTCCTTCATAAGGACATCTGGGCACTTAGACAGCAGTCCTGTGTCCTTTACAGCTCATGCTGTCTGTATGACTCAGTTCTTTCTATTCGTCACATATGTGCTAAGTTTTCCCGGCGCCCATGGGTGCTTGTGCCCCCCCTGGCCCCGCCCCAACTCCATCCATGCCCCGCCCCTGCCTACCCCAACTCTGCCCCCTCCCTGCCCCATTGGACTTCTTTCCCAAATCCCCGCCCTGGCCCCGCCTCTTCCCCAAGCACATCGCCTTCCCCTTCCTCCTCCCTCCCTCCCAGCACTTGCTGCTGCGAAACAGCTGTTTTGCAACAGGAAGCACTCGGAGCTAGGGGGAGAAGTGACACACTCTGGAGAGGAGGCGGAGGCAAAACAGAGGCGGAGGTGAGCTGGGGTGGGGAGCTGCCAGTGGGTGCAGAGCACCCACCAATTTTTCCCCGTGGGTGCTCCAGGCATGGTATAGAGCTCTGAGGGCTCTAACCAGCTGCTCCCTGAGCTCCCAACATTTGCGCTGAGTCGTGTATGCCCATCAAATAAATCATTTTAACAGCAGGGGTTCCTTTCTCCAGGTAGTTTTAATGGGTCATTATGGATAAACTCACCAACACTGGGGCACGTGGGCCATCATCAGGGGTGTCTTTTGTTAGAGTTTTATTTGACTAATACAACAAGGAAAGTGGAAATGTTTGATGTCAGAGTGGCTGTAAAAGCTGTCTCAGGAAGGGTGGGAAAATGATGAATTGCAGCCTGGTAACAGCAGGCTGGTTAGAATAATCAGATTTCAGAGCACAGCCCAGTCCTGCTGGAAGGCAAAGGAAGTAAAAACCTATTAAACTGGCCACACATTGTCTATATCAGCTGGATTTACATCATCAGCCTAGAAACGGAGCTTGGCATCTTGATGCCTTTCAGGATCTTGTTGGTTTCCGATGAGATATGTTCGACTCAGTGGACAGCCCATTTTGCAGGTTTGCCCACATCGCTCTTCCTGTGAGGAAAATGTGCAATGTGTACTGGCATGCAAAATATCTAAGGACAATGAAGTCACTTTTACAGTCTCGTCCTCTTAGTGGAAATCTTTTATTGAGATGAAAATCTTTTTTAAAGTGTGAAAAAAATCAAATTAAATGTACAAATGACAGTTCCTTTAAACATTTTTTTTTAACATTTTTGGCAGACTATTTCTGGAAAATAGTAAACTAGAATACAGTGAAAATGAAAACAATGTTCTTGGCCAGGGAGGAAGTGGAACCATTATATATCAGGCAAAATACCAAGGAAAACTGGTGGCAGTGAAGAGATATCAGATTAAGAAATGCAAGAGTTCTCCTAATTCAGCTACAGGTACAGTGCACAGAATGCATTGGGGGGGATGTATGTTTTTTAATCTACTCTGTCTGCAGTGAGTTTACAAGTTATGATTGAATCATCTTCAGTCTGCTAAGGGCTGGCAGCACCTATTTAAATACAGCTTCCCAATATACAGCCAAACTTGTAAGGGTACATCTCTGCAGCAAAAAACAACAGCAAGCCGATAGCAACAAATCTCGGAGTTCGGGTCAGTTGACTTGGAGTCAGGGGGCTTTCGTTAGGAGGCCAATAATAGCAGTGTAGATGTTCCTGCTTGGGCCAGAGCCTGGTCTCTGAAACCTGGGGAGAGGGGAGGGCCTGGGAGCCTAGGCTCCAGCCTGAGTCTGAATGCCTACACTGTGATTTCTAGCCCAAAGCGCAAGCCCGAGTCAGTTGACATGGGCTCTGAGACATGCTGCTGCAGGGGTTTTGTGCAGTGAGGCCTAGCCTATGAAAACACGCATAAGAAATGGAGAACTGAGGCCAGCTGGTGGTCATTAGCACACAATGCACTTCCGTACTGGGGATTTGAGATGGATTCTCCGATTTGATGTGAAACCTCATGTGCTGGTCAGTAGGGGGCTGGGAGTTCTGACAAGGCAGAGCCTCAGTTTGGGGGAGAAGACAAAATCTCCCTGCTTCCATCCTCCTCATGACTCTCACAACCTGAGTCATCTGGCTGTAGAGAGGTGGTTGCATGGACAAGGCACTTGACTGGGATTCCGGAGATCTGGGTTCAGTTTCCAGCTGTAACCTTGGCCAAGTCACTTAATCAAGCTGTACCTCAGTTCTCCACCTGTAAAATGGCAATGATGATACTTCCTGTGTCTTTTCTACTTAGACTGTCAGCTTTTTGGGGCAGGGACTGTCTCTCGTGTCTATACAGCACCTAGCACTCAGCTTAATTGGGACCTCCAACATAATACAAATATTACTACTACGACTGACTCAGTCATCATACCTTCTAAAAGCCGGGTCTTCTCTGAGGTGCTCCCTTCACTGGGACTGATAGTGAGTCCTAGAAGTTACACTCAGGAAAAGTCAGTTAGATCATTCGGTCAATCCCATGGGGGCTAGTATGGTGAATCTACCAGTATTTTGGCCAGTTTAGTTTTAGATCACAAGTCATGGGGCTTTCCTCATTGCCCTGGGGATGCTATTCCACAGCCTCGGAGACTGGAAGAGAGCACCTCACTGTGCTCACTTCTGGTTCTAAGGGGGACGCATACAGTCCCTCCATGAGCTGTGGAGGAGCACAGCTACTGCACCAATGGCATGCGCCCTTTGGAAGGGCAAGCACTAGCAGCAAGGCTAGCCATGAATGGCCTCCTCTTTCCCTTAGCACGAGGACTGTCTTGTGCATGACTCCTGTGCGGGAGTTGCAGTCAGAGGGGGCCTTGCCCTCGAAGTTTTATATCATAGTAACATGCTGCTTATGTATTTCTGACTCCCTGCTCTAAAGAGTATAGGGAAGGGTTTTCAAAAGAACTTACGCTGTGGAAGAACACAAGTGCCACCGACTTTCAGTGGGTCTTACATTCCTAAGTCAAAAAATCCCACCCCCAGTTGCTTTCTAATGCTCTCATGTAACTCCCACTGACAGTAGCAATAATGCCTATTAGCAGCTTATGCTAAGGAGGGGATGGCTCAAAGCACCAGAATCAGAATAAGCAAGGAGATTGTTTCCTACAATAGTTTTCGCAGCTCTTAGAATCCTATAAACAATTTTAGCTTTCAAGGAAAACTGCTAATGCCACATTGCTTGGTTCACCTATTGCAATGCCATGTGCAATGCCATGTGCTGAAGTGAAAAGAGGCCTGTGTGTTTTGCTAGATACCATGCTGAAGCATTTGCGAGCTATGGATGCCATGAAGAACTTCTCAGAGTTCCGTCAGGAAGCCAGTATGCTCCACTCCTTGCAACACCCCTGCATCGTTTCCTTGATTGGGATTAGCATCCATCCTCTCTGCTTTGCCTTAGAGTTGGCCCCCTTGGGCAGCCTCACGACTGTGTTATCTGGAAAGTCCAAAGGTAACGCCCCAAACCTGCTCCCTGAAAATAATGAAATCCCCATATGAGCAAATGGCCTGGAACACTGCAGCTATTTTTTGAGCGGTAGAAGGAAATAATGTTTTTTCCGAGTTCGGTGGGCAGTGATGGAATTTCTCTCAAGTTGGGACTTTGGTGGTGTCTCATGAAAACTGCCAATAAGGCTGAGCTTTTTCAAAACTATGTAAGAAATTTGTATGCCCAGTTCCCCTTAAAATTAATGGGAATTGGGTATACAAATCTCATTTTAATTCTGCATGTGCAATTTCCCCCCTGCAAATCAGATATTTAGAGATCTAAATGCTATCCTATGTACTTGTAATTTTGCCGCTGTTAAATTAATAGTGTAAAATCCAGAACTGGGATGGGGCCCCTTTAATAACTTAGCCCTGTCTGCATATCAGCAATTTGTCTAGTTTCAGCCCAACATTAATTTTTATGGGAGCATTATGAACCGCTGAAATTAAGGGGTTAAAAAAACCTGACAAAGTTCTGTCTAAAGTAATGTGAATGTTGTCCCTTCAGATCATCCCATTCAGAGTGACATTTTAACAGGTAGATTGTTTACACTAGGTCAGATTAAAATGACAAGAACTGTCATCCTTATGAAAGTTTGCTCTACTGAACACTGCGTTTTTCCTTTATAACAGGGGCTTCCTTTGTGCCACTGGGGCATATGCTGACCCAGAAAATAGCATATCAGATTGCAATGGGCCTTGCCTACCTGCATAAGAAGAACATCATATTCTGTGACCTAAAGTCAGATAATATTTTAGTGTGGTCCCTGGATATTAAAGAGCATGTCAACATCAAACTGTCGGACTATGGAATTTCTCGGCAGTCATTCCATGAAGGAGCTCTTGGAGTGGAAGGCACTCCTGGATACCAAGCCCCAGAGATTAGGCCTCGAATAGTTTATGATGAAAAGGTAACTACGAAATTTCCATTGAAGTGGCGCAATTCTCATCTATAATCCAATGAAAAAGATGCTCATCAAGGCCCTTCATGGAGTTTTATCATGTGCTGACTAAAGCCAAAGTTTTCAAAAGTGGGTGGCTAAAGCTGTGCTACTGAATACATATTTAGGCACCCAGGTAAAAAGCTTGATTTTCAGAGGTGCCCAACAACAAATTCTCTTTAGAGGGAGCTGCAGGTACTCAGTACCTCTGAAAAATCAGGCCATTGTTTAGGTGCCTAACTAGGGTTTAGGAATCTTAACTTGAGGCACCCACTTTTGCAAAGAGGCCCTATTAAATGGAATCACTGATGAAGAAACGGAGTGTGTCATTGTGTTAACTGTCCTCAAGATATGAGCATGGCACATGCAAACTGGACTCCTTATTCATAATACTGATTGCAGCTAGATTGGAAATGTCTGTATGTGCCATGGAAGATTCCTTGCTGGGAAAAAAGTGATTTGGATTGTTCGTTTAGGTCCATTCATTCTTTCTAGAAGAAATTAACCCCATGCATAGGAGCCAGCCTAAGGGCTAGACGAAACACTTAAGAGATGCATAAGCCTGGCCCACTGCACAGGAGTGCATTTCACCTTCCATGCATATGCTGAATGTGCTGCCGATCTTATTTTATTACCTCTTAATACTTATTTATGTATTGTTTGGTTTCCATCACTGCTGTCAATGTTATCCCAAATTCTAGCAATACGATAAAACTCCCTTCCAAAGAAATAGCCATACCCCATCTATGGAGGCAGCTAATTGCTTAACTGTGTGATATTTGCCTTAGGTGGACATGTTCTCCTATGGAATGGTCCTATATGAACTATTGTCTGGACAGCGGCCTGTGCTCGGACAACATCAGCTTCAGATTGCGAAGAAGCTGTCTAAAGGGATCCGGCCCATTCTGGGGCAGCCGGGCGAAGTGCAGTTCCACAGAATGCAGACGCTCATGATGGAATGTTGGGACACTAAGCCAGAAAAGGTACACGTGTGGGGGGAGACAATTGATGCTTTTTGACCATTTATCTACTGCTTGTTACTGGGGCAGCCCCCCTCTACATGCTAAGGGCTAGATCTTCAGCTGGTATCAATGGGCACTGCTCCACTGACACCTGCTAGTGATTGGATCCTAGACTTGCATTGACTTCAGTTTGGGTTCCATGAATGGAGCAACTGTATGCTTACCCTGAAGGTAAAATCATGGCCCCTTGAAGTCAATGGCAAAACTCTCATTGACTTCAGTGGGGCAAGAGTCCACCCTTAGTTACTAAAAACCACTGACGTGTCATGCTGTGAATACATCTATAAGGAATTCAGGAGCTTTGAAAAAAAAGGCACAGTGGGGACAGGAAAGGGTTTCAAATACAAAAGGAGATTACACTGTACTACATCTTTCTTTAATCATTTTTGGAGCCACAGTTCTTCACGTAAGGGCCAGGCAGAGCTTTGATTTACAAACACTTATACTCTCTGATGAGTATGGCTCTCTTCCCTAAATTTTCAAAGTGCTAGAGGTTCATAGATAAAATCCTAATGAGAGAGGGGTGGAAAGAGAGAGATTGGCCTTGATTCTTGTAATTTATGCTGGATTTACACTGAAATTCAAAATCCTGTCCCACAGGTGCTCCCTGAGTTTTGCAAGAAGTTTAAGGGATTGGAGTGCAGATTTGGGCACCTAACTACCTTAGGTTCTTTTGAGCTCCCCAGCCTATGGAACTATAGATGTAATAAATAGTAATTATTATGAATGTATTGTTTATTCTTGACCTGCAAAAGAATCAGTGTGTATAATTTTTTTTTCTCAGCGTCCATTGGCCATTTCTGTTGTAGGACAGATGAAAGATCCTACGTTTTCTACTTTCATGTACCTGCTCTGTTGTGGGAAGCAGTCTTCCTTCTTTTCTTCCCAAGGCCAAGAATACACTGTGGTATTCTGGGATGGGAAGGAAGACACCAGGTAGAGGGTTTGTTTTTATCCTTTTTGATTCTTCCTTGCTTTCACTATTTGTCATTCATTGCATTTGGTTGATTACTTAAGCCATACATTATTATTTCTGCTCCCTGATTGGATAACTAAATCATTTTAGACAAGAGAGTAACAAGTTATGCACATCTCGTACACATTTCAGAACTTATAACTACTTATGCTAAAATAGTTGCAACTTCTGGGATTCATATACCCATTTTTGAATACCCAGGGTTTGTTCAAATACCCATATAAAATCAGAGTGAATCATAGTGAAACAAACAGTGCTTTTATTCACAAAAATATTCATTAATCAATTTTTTTAAAATTATGTTACCATCTCAAGGGCCTTCATCCTTTCTTGATGTGTCACATCTTTCATTTGGCCAGTAAAATAATCAGAGTAACAAGACAAAGTTGGAGTACACTTAGCAAACAGTTAATAGCAGAAAAAGTTTTTAAGTGTCTGAATTTTTCCCTCTTTATGATATACTTTCCTCTCCCCCAAAAAAGATTAAGAGTATTTTATACATCTGCAGGATGATGGGTAGCTAAGGAACTGACGGTATGCATGACCTGGCCAAAAACACTAGGTGATCTCCAGATTGTACAGTGTAAACACATTAATAGCAAATACTTGCTAATGCTGGTTTACTGTTGGCACTGTTGCTATAACAAATTACATTTGCTCCTTTCAGAAACTACACGGTGGTAAATACAGAGAAAGGACTCATAGAAGTGGAGAGAATGAGCTGCCCAGGAATGAAGTTATGCTGCCAGTTAAAAGTTCAGAATGCACTATGGACTGCCACAGAGGTAAACGTTATCCGAAATGTGAGCTCTCTTCTTGTCGGTTGCGTGCGCTTCATTGCCTTACTGGAGAAATCTTTATTCATGTGTGTTATAAAGAAACATGCTATTAGCTTAATAAATTAGTAGTGTAAAGCTCAGAGAATCAACATGACAATGGATGTCTCAAATGGGCAGTCAAACTTTACATCTGCTTTCTCACTGGTATATTGTTTCCACTTGTTATTTAGCTAGTGTCTAGAGCCTGCTGGTCCCAAGACCATGGTTCTGCTGTTCTGAATGAACATTGAAACGAAAGCTGTCCAACATAAAACTGTCCCAGGTTATAGCACATCAGCACTGAGAGATTCTATCTGATAAAGAACCCTATCTGTAAGTCAGTGTTTCCCAAACTTGGGACGTCGCTTATGTAGGGAAAGCCTCTGGCAGGCCAGGCCAGTTTGTTTAACCTCCCGTGTCCGCAGGTCTGGCCGATCGCAGCTCCCACTGGCCGCAAGTCGCTGCTCCACCCCAATGGGGGCTGCTGGAAGCTGCGGCCAGTACGTCCCTTAGCCTGCAGTGTCTCAAGTTTGGGAAACACTGCTGTAAGTGATAAAGGGAAGGGGCGGATGAAAACACATTGAGACTGGGGATTTAAAAAGAGGCTGAAGGGAGTTGCAAGTCAGTGAGAAATGGGGGCCTAACTCTCCTATGCCCTTTAAAATCGCTGCCTAAGAAGATAAGACCAAGATAGCGCAGTGGATTTCTCTCTCTAGGTCCCTATCTACTCCTCAGACAGAACTATGTTGAATGTAACCAGGCACTGACACAAAACAAGAATATTCTTGCAAAAGCCGTTGAGCCATTACAAACGAATTCCTAAAAGTCAGAGCTTCACAAATGGAAAAAGGGCTAAATGAATTGGATGAATTATTTGTAATAGGTCATTCAATCAGCTCTAATTGCATGTGCATGGACACTGGAGCTGAGTGAAAATTGGAATTTACATCCCTGCAAGTAATTCTGACATTTTGACATTTTATTTGCCCTGAATCAGGTCAAAAAAAGTTAAAATATAGGTATTTTTCACAGAAAGAAAAGATCAGAAAAATTTAAATTTAGAAAGGTTGAAACATTTCATTTTGACATTTTTGATTAAAAATTAAATATTTTGACATTTTGACAAATGAGATATTTTGTTTCAACTTGAACTGAAATTAAATGTTTAGTTTTAAGTCACTTCAACATTAAACTGCATCTCCTTACAATGCCACATCCCTTCTTCAGAGCTGTAGTTCTGTTTTTTCATGCCCTCATTCTTTTGTATGGGCTGGGCTCCAGGGCTGGACTACATCTCCCACAATAAACCCTTCAACTTGATCAGAGGGGAAACTGCAGTGCATCATGGGAGCTGTAGTACAACCAAGAGGCCCAGTCGATATAGTAGGGAGGGCATGAAGCATCTGGGATGCTAAGGCAATGGGAGATGCAGTTTGATGTTGAACTGACTCCAAATGAAATATTTTGGTTCGGTTAAGCAAACTAACTAGAACAACATATGTAATTTTGATTTTCCTGGCAGAAAATTCCCTAACAACGCTAGTAGATGTGAACTATGTGTGGAGTCAATCATATTTTCACCTGATTGCAGATTTGATAAAAAAAAAAAATCTGATCTTTGTACTACCAGACAGTGTTTGGTATCATATACTGCATTAAGGGGAATCCAAGCCCCTCCAACCAGTATGGATCACGGAAACCAAAACAATCATCAGGGAGAGGACTTTTAACATAAAAGTTGGCTAAAAAAGAACTAAATTAAATCCAAAGTGGAGATTTTTGACCTCCAGAAATACAAATTGGATCATTTTATAGGGAACAAATTTGAGACAGTGTATGTGTTAATATGAAAAGCAGCTAAAGTAAATTATTACTGAATTCAACATAATTTCATCTGCTCTTGTTCATTTGCAGGACCAGAAGATTTATGTATATGGCTTACAAGGCATGTGTCCTTTAAATACTCCACAAAAGGGATTAGACACTCCGGCTACCGTGAGCTGCTTCTTAGCGGTTCCTGTTATAAAAAAGGTAAAGAGGAATGTTTCTCACAATTGGAAAAGGGTATCCATTGAACTAGAGTCTCTGCTTATGGAACCAGGAGCCCAAGATAATGTTGTTTTTCACTATCCTTTGCATAACTAAAGGACATTGCTGTGAACTCCTCTAAACTAGAACTTGCTGGCAAAGCAAAAAGAGCAGTTTGCAGGTCGCTGTGTCCAAGCCAAGGAGAGCAGAGGCCTGAAAGTGTCATGGAGAGAACATGAGGCAGGAGGGTCTAGAAATGGCACTTCAGAACCTGCTGGGGAAATAGTCAAAATACACCTGCTTTCTTTACATTGAAGCTTTCCAGCTGCATTGCCACCTCATCATTAGAAAAATTTAGTGTAAGTGAATGAGAGAGATGGGTAGAGGGGAAGTAACTGAGTGATTAAGATAGATATTGGTTAATTCCTAATGTAGGACTTGAGTATTTCTTTTAAGGGCATATTTATTGGACAGGCTACATGCATGCAGTGTGTACGTGCATAAGTGTCACCTATGCCTTAACAACAGCCCTTTTTCTCTTGGGTTAGGAATTTGCATACCACAAAAAGGCAGGCTAGGGATATTATCTCCCCCTGGTATTAACAAAGGGAGGCATTACCTGGTGTATAGCTAGTAGTCTTATTTTTGGAGACATTTAAAGTCCTATCATAAGCAGGCTCTTAAGATAAATGTGGCAATGTGGCATTACTGGCTATTGCAGTCAAGTTTTAGGATAAATATAAAAATATTTTCTGATTGGTTAGATTATTCTCGGTTTTACCTGTAACAATTTAGAGTGAAAAAGTCACATTATTATCCATTTATTTTCAATATCTCTAATTATCTGAAAGCTTATTTACATGCCAACATGCTGCGTCTAGTAACTGCACAGAACAGTTTTCACAGTGCTAATGAGGTTGTGGGGAGTTATTTTATACCATGTGCCCATTCTGTGTTACTGTGCGTTTCTGATTCAGTGACTCAGACTGCTGTATAGTTAGAGAGATGTGTCCCTGAGCAGAGGGTGAGCACAGGGTTAGTGTGCACTGCTTACATCCCTTCGGGTAAGTGGAATTTACAGGGTGCACAGACCTGGTGCTGACACAGGAATGAATTTCACCTCCTGGGAGGCTGCTCCTGTTGACTTTTTCTGGCTTCCAAAGCTACAGAACTTTTCCTCCCCGACGTTTGCTGCCTGACACCTGCCTTATCTCTCTTCTGCTACCTTGTATTTTGTCCAGAGAAGTAGAATGTGCCTTTCATTTTGAGACTTTCTGCTGTCACACTGATTACAACCCTATGGAATTTCTAGTGGGTCCTAGGTCTCCTGGATTATCTTCCAGATTGTGATATGTCTAATGAATGTAATAAATAATTCCAGACCCTACAATAATATTGAATCTAAACAATTCTCCCTCCCCACTCCTTCCCTCTCCCCTCCAATCAATGTCCTGTCAGCAGAATTCCTTACAGGACATTTTTTCCTCCTTTCCGTGTATGGCCTTATCTATGTATGGCAGGCCAGTCACCAGGAGGAAGTGCACGCAAGGTCTGCAAGAAGCTAAACTTGTTTACAAGAGTTAACAGTTTTGCTGAACGAGTCACTTAAGGCCTGTCGTATTAAGCTGTCAAGCTTGCTGTATGGAATAAGCCTCTAAAGAGGAAAGAATCTTGCACTAAGGCAGATGGGAACGTTGGCCTTTTCCAAGCACAAGAGCCAGCTAGCTGATGAAACCTGAAGTAACACACAGTCAGATCACTGCCATGGGATTTTGCTCATAAGGGAAATACTTTTGACTGGCTACATTTGGGAAGACAGATCCAAAAGAATAGTTTCCCATGCTTCTTTTCTCGTCCAAAGGAAACACCAGAGACATTTGAAAGACGCAGAGTGAAGCCCTGAAAATAAACCCTCCACCTCCAAAAAAAAAAAGAAAAAACCCAACAAAAAAAAACAACAGAGGAATTGAGGAATTGAAAATGTAATTTTGATGGTTAATTTTTATGATGAATTCTAATGACCAGATAACAATAAAATCCTCCAGACCTCCAGAAAGCAACTTCTTTTTCAATCTGTTTCCAATATTTTCATAAAGAAAAGCAAGAGAGAGGTTGGAACGTGTGTCGGGACCTGGCCTTCATAAGGAGCCTAGGACACATAAAAACAAAAGCTGCATTTAAAGGCTGTAGCCTGCCAAAGTCTTCTGTGCCAGAAGGATCAGCCAGGGAAATGGGATGGGGGAGTGACAAAGTCTGTGTTGTTTGAGGACTTCGTTTACCTGATATCTGATGATTTCCAGTAGGCTTAAGCCTTACGCTGTACTGTAGTTATGAGGACAGAATGTCTTGGCGCAGGCTTATCCTCTGTGCTGTACAGTATGGCACACGCCCCCATTTCGAGGCAATTCTCACTGGCACAGCTGGACTTTTGGCAGGCCAGAGGCTTCCAATGCAGTTTTGTTTCTGTGTTTTTGTTGGCTCTTCTCGCCACTAAAATGTCGAAAGTGAATTCCAAGAAAGTTACTTAATGTTAATGGAGGCTGCTGTGCTGCTTGGATTTGGTCACTTTTTTAATATCTTGGTTTGGAGACATCTACTTTACGTCCGCCACATCCCAACACACTGGTGCCTTGATAGCATCAGGGAAGTGTATAGCCCTTGTGAGCATGTGGCTTTCATAGCACTTGCATGTTAAGTCGCTAGCACTCTTACCTCGGGACATGCAGTGACAAATGTGGGTTCAAGCCCCTTCTTGGGACAGGAATTCTCATGCCTTACTTGCCAAAGTGTTGGGGGCAACCTCGGTGCCTGAATAAAACAGGTCCTAATGTCCAAAACTTGAGTCATGCTGTGGCTGAGCATAAAATGGCTGCTGAATTTGCCTCCACAGTGATTGTTAACATATTGGGCCTGATCCCCCAGCTAGTATAATTGACGCAGTTGTGTTGCTTCAGTGAAGCTACAAGTCTGAAAGCTACCTTGTTCTGTTCTGTTGTAGCTGACACTAACCAAGGAGATCAGATAGACTTTTATGATGCTGAGCCAAAAGAAACACATCACTTGCTAGCCAGACTATCTTCTCCCAAGGCACTTAGTTGTGGAGGAGTTTAAAAAATCTAACAGTGACTCAGAGCTGGGGATGGGGGCGGAAGGAGTGAAAAGTCAGAGAATAAAGCCTGCTAAAATGTGACTAGTAGAACTGACTGACAATTCCCCATCAAAACTCTTTAATGTAAAATGACCTTCTGTGACATAATGTTTAGGACACCCAGGTCTGCGAGCTACTCTGTTATCCCTCTGTCTTAGCAAGAGTGAGAGCTGTGCTACTGCTGCAGTGTGTCAGGTCCCCGATGCACCAGCCTTGCAGCATGCTCTTCAAGACTCTGCCAGTCTAAACTAGGCCTTGCAGATAACAATCAGTGAACTTCAGTTCCCCACTGCAGTGTCCCATCACTCTCACTGGACACTCTTAGAAATTTCTATGTCCGCTGCCTCCAAAAGGACAGAGCACACATCAGTCTATCAGATTAGCTGAATTCACTTTAATACACAGCATTGAGATGGTTTTGTAACAAAAGAAGAATAGGTTTGTTAAGAAAGAACAGAGATCTAAGTGACACTAAACAAGGGGAAAAGAGACAGATCTGGTTACAAACAAAACAAAACACGCTTTCTAGTGCCTAAAATTTAATCTTAGCAACTTACAATCTTTGCCTGAGCAGTTTTCTTACTCACATAAATACCCACATAAAGTTACCAGCATCTCCAGCCTTCCAGACCAGGGGATCCAACTTTCAAAGGCTCACAGGTTGCTGTTCCCAGTGTCCCCTAAGTGATGGGTTACTCAATGTCTTTTTGCTCCCCTTTGTGTTACGGATATGGATGTTGAGTTTTTACCTCTTACGACCTAAATGACCTGTTACTCACCTCCTTGTGGGACTGCCCTTCTCCCTGTGTGATGAGCTAAGATCTGTGGAGGTGCTTGGGCTAGAATTTCTTAGGCCTGGTCTACACTGGGGGTGGGTATCGATCTAAGATACACAACTTTAGCTACAAGAATTGTGTAGCTGAAGCCGACGTATCTTAGTTCGACTTACCTCGTGTCCTCACAGCGCGGGGTCGTTTGCCGTGGATCCCCCGTCGACTTTGCTTCAGCCTCTCGCCAAGCTGGAGTACAGCAGTCAATGGGAGAGCGATCGGGGGTTGATTTATCACGTCGACACTACACGCGATAAATCGATCCCCGATAGATCGATCGCTACCCGCCGATCCGGCTGGTAGTGTAGACATAGCCTTAGTTATACTCACAGAGGGGCCTCTGGGAGGGCCCTTGGCCTTGGAACTCATTCCCCCTGCCTCGGTCTGAAATAGCCTGAATTTGCTGAGCTTTTGGGCATGCTGCAAAATACATGTTTGTACCAGGAGTGGGTCCTGGTTTGAGGATTGGTACCTAGGCAGGGTAAGGTACTTGTCAGGGTCTGGCTGCTGGGTTTGGTTTTCACAGTAGAATAAAGTGTTAAGAGGCACCAAGCACCTGGGCTAGACACATTCTTACAGTCTGATAAATTGGAAAAACCCAACTCCTCTTCTCCTGTGAGGTGAGCGTTATTCTATCTGTTTCACAGCTGGGGGAGCCAAGACATAGGGAGGGTTCTGGCATGTGCCCATGGTCACACAGTGAGTCAGATTCCCAAGATACCCATTTCCCTGTCCTTTAACTGCTGTCTCTCAGGTTTTCACTGTATTGGGTTAACCGGGCCAGGCAGAACTTCTGACAGGCTTTAACATTCTCTCTTGCTGGCTGTTTTGTTATGCTTTGAGCATTCTGCTGCGGCGGGGGAGCAATGTCGCGGAATAACAATCTGTGCTGTGTGTAATTTAACGCCTGACTTTGGCTGCCACACAAAGGAGACCCTCTAGCTGTGTGTTGAGAATGACTGTGGTGCAGAATATTAGGGGTTGGCTATGATGAAATTCGTGCAGTGTCCGACTTGCTCACTGTGCTGTAAGTTGCCACAGCCAGTGTGTGTTCATTAATCATAAGCACCTCCAAATTCTTCATCGTGCTTGTCAGCCTGTCAGCATGTTCTCCGAAGTGCTGCTGACATCTCCATGTGTCTACAGCATGATCTGGGGCCCCAGACCTGCAGCCTTCATATGGATTCTTCATCTGGATGAGTCATACTGGGTTAGCCACTGCCAGTGGTGCAGTTTGCATGGCATTAGGTTGAGGATCAATAATTTCATTTTCTCATTTGTCAGAGTGGCTCCCCTGGCAGAAGCACCACTCTGCTTTATTCCTAGTTTGAACTAATCTGCACTTGAAACAGTTGGGTTTCCAGGCATGCAATGGCTGTCTCAGAGTATATCACAGCCTGAGTTTGCGCCTTCGGGGTGGGCTGCATGGCCCGTCTTTTCCCCCATACCTGTAAGATGATGGGGGATGGGTAGGGCTGGGGAGAGGGAGTGGGGGGATTGTGTGTATAGGTTCATTAGAGTTTTTTAGGTTTCGTTGCAGGGTAATTTAATTTGCTTTTGGGGTAATTGATCGGTCTATTCTGATATTGTTGGGGCACCCAGAATATTGGATGGGGAGCTCTCTTGTTGCAAAACAGTACACATCTACATGGAGAAACAAATCTTTCTCTCTCCCACAGAACTCCTACCTGGTGCTGGCAGGACTGTCAGATGGACTTGTGGCAGTTTTTTCAGTGGCACGTGGCATCCCAGAGGACAGCTGCTCTTACTTGTGCTCACACACTGCAAATAGGTCCAAGTTCAACATCCTGGACAATGACCCCCGGCAGAACCCCTACCCTGTGAAAGCCATGGAAATAACAAACAGCGGCGCCGAGGTCTGGTACAGCAATGGCCCTGGCATTCTCATCATAGACTGTGTGACCTTAGATATAAACAGGAGGCTGGAGCCCTACAACCCTCCATCTGTGATCACATCTATGGCATGTAACTCGGAGTACCATGGGGAGGAAGTGATTTGGTGCCTGGATGATAAAACGAACTACCTGGTGATGTACCATACTGCAACCTATCAGCTCTGCGCGCGGTACTTCTGTGGTGACTGCAGCCCTTTAAGAGACATGTTTACAATCCAGCAGCCTTCTGCAGGGATCCCTGCTACAACAGCTGTACACCGGACAGTGCTTGAGAGTAACTCTCTGGCTGATATGAGCATTATCTACAGTCCGGAGCTGGGCACACAAATATTAAACCATCAGGACTCCCTCACAGACTATTGCTCAGTGTCTTCTTACTCATCCTCCCCTACTAACAGAGTAACTAGGTCCTTCTCCAGTCTGCCAAGCTCTCCTGCAAGCTCATCCAGCGTGCTTTTCTCCATGGATTGCGAGGAGTCTGACAAATTTCATGAACTGATCCCTTCCCCAGACAGATCTGAAAATGATGCTACACCAACAGACGAGAACACATCTCATCTCCAAGCTGTAAAGATTCTTCCAGTAAAAGACCTCATCTGGATCCCTAGGTAAACACAAACTCAGCAAACAAGATCCGAGTCACAAGTGGAGCATGAGTTTGCCTTTAGGGAAGCTTTCAAGGACTTGGGTTTTGTTTCTAATTGTAATTTCACATCAAACTTGCCCAGGCTGGTGTCTAGCAATAAGATACAGCAAAAAAAACTACATAACTGTCCCAGAATTTCAAGTTAGAAACCAATGTTTCTACAACATTTGGATGGTATCTAGTGTTGCCCATTTGGCAAATTTGAGGTCTTGCAGGATTGTTTCCATTAGGACAAGAAATCCTGATACAAATCAGGTGTATTCTTGCTGCCATCTTGTTTGTTTAAAAAAAAAATGTACTCAAACTGTTGTTCCATGGACAGAGTAGAAACAGCAATCCCCAAGCCTGCCGAAGAAGCTGTCCCTCTGTCTCCTCTCAGGGTCATGTTCACCACTGCTTTTGCTGGCTTTCTGCCTCTAATGCAGAGGTGAAAGTAGGCCGATACTGGCCAGTATGGTGTACTGGTAAGAAGTGGCCACCAGTAACCAGTCTGTACACAGCCCATGGTAAAGCGCTGCCGTGGCAGTGCTTTAAGGACCCTCCTTAAATCACTGCCATGGCAGAACTTTAACATCACTGCCCCTTTTGCCCCCCCCCCGCCCCCAGGGCCACCGACAGGAGCAGCAAAAGGGGCACTTGATCTGGGGAATGGCAATTTTAAAAGGGCCCAGGGCTACCACAGCAGTGGCCAGAGCCCCGGGCCCTTTAAATCACCACCAGCCCTGCCCCCCCCTGCCCCTTCTGCCTGAGGCCCCACCCCTTAAAGTAATTTACCTTACTTTCACCCCTGCTCTAAGGGTATGTCTATGCTGCAATAAAAGCCTGGGATAAGTGGAACTGGAGTCAGCGGACCTAGCCATTGGAGTTTGAGTCCGACTAGCTGGTTTGTTTACCTGCTGCATCTGCAGGTCTGGCCAATCGTAGCTCCCACTGGCTGTGGTTTGCTGCTCCAGACCATTGGGAGCTGCTGGAAGCAGCGCAGGCCAAGGGACGTACTGGCTGCCGCTTCCAGCAGCTCCCATTGGCCTGCAGCAGCAAACTGCGGCCAGTGGGAGCCACGATCAGCCAGACCAGCAGATGGGACAGGTAAACAAACTGGCCCAGCCCGCCAGGCAGGGCCAGTGCAACCATTGAGGTGACTTAGGCGGTTGCCTAGGGCGCTGGGATTTGGAGGGCGCCATTTTCTTCGGCAGCGACTGTGGCGGCCAGATCTTCGGCCGCCCTGGTTGCCGCAGGCATTTAGGTGGAGGGAGCTGGGGCAGGGGAGCATGGGGAGGGCCGCCTGCAGCAAGTAAGGGTGGGGGGAGTGGCATGCAGGGGAACTCCCTGCCCCAGCTCACCTCTGCCCCTCCTCCTCCCCGAGCACGCCATGGCTGCTTCACTTCTCCCGCCTCCCAGGCTTGTGGCACCTAAGCTGATTGATGCTGCAAGCCTGGGAGGCGGGAGAAGTGAAGCAGCAATGGCCTGCTCGGGGTGCTCGTGCTTGGGGTGCTTGTGCGCGGAGCAGGGGTGAGCTGGGGCGGGGAGGGGCTCAGGGCGGAGGGTGAGGGCTGGAGAGCTGCCGCAAGCGGTCACCTCAGGGCGAGGGGGGGAGCTACTGCAGGGGCGGAGTGCGGGGGGAGGGTGCAAGGTGGAAGTTTTGCCTAGGACGTGAAATGTCCTTGCACCGGCCCTGCTGCCAGGGGCTTTCCCTAAACAAGCGGCAGTCCCAGTTTGAGAACCTCTGTCCTAGTTCCCTTCCAGCATGTGGCTGCTCTAGCCCTTTGTTCCTGGTGCAGTGTGGGAAAACTTGACTGTGCACCAAACTTGACTGTCCAGAGGACAAAGAAAGTTAGCCAATAGGATTGTGGGATACTTAGCGGATTCCCAGAGCATGAGTCCAGTGGGGCTGTGTCCATACTGGAAAGCAATAGGGCTTGAATCCTGGGTCCCGGTTTGACTCAGGATTGGACCCTCCACCCCATGGGGTCCTTCAACCCTGGGTCTGAGCCCTGGCTTAGCATGATATCTGTGTAAAGAGAAGGGGGTTAGGCTTGAGCCAGAGTTCAAACCCCCTGGGCTACATTGCAGTGTAGATGTATCCTAACCTGCGCACACCCTGCTACCAATATCCCTGCATTTGCAACCAAATAAACCCCTCAGCCCACGTGGCTTAGTGCTGACCTATTAGGGCCTTAACTGGCCTGTTGCTTTGAGTGGGCAATTGTCTGCAGTTGTTTTTACAACATAAGGAACTTGATTGCTCCTCCTTTTGAGACTGAAAGAGAGTGTTTGGTACACCCATTGTCTTTAACAAGGTCTGTGATCCTCTCTGGATTTCAGCCTTACCCCCTGCTGGCAGCCATCAGCATATGTAATCGGAAAAGCTACCGTACATGTGCTTTCCCTGACTGTCCATGCCAATGTTGTTGAGCATGATTGTCTCCCTTTTGTCTGTAGGCGCGGTGGCGACATCATAGTTATCGGGCTGGAGAAAGAAAGTGGCACGCAGCGCGGCAGAGTCATAGCAGTATTGAAGGCTGGAGAACTGGCTCCCTATGGGTGAGATTGAATTAGCGCCTGTACTGCATGTTCATAAAGGGTTCCATCAGGGGACATGCACCATCAGTGTCAGAGTGCAAGGCCTGCAATCCTCCAATTGACCTCTCTCCCTTCAGGGCATTCTAGTGTGGATTCCATGCCACAGAATGGCATAGGGATCGGCAACCTTTGGCACACGGCCTGCTAGCGTAAGCTCCCTGGTGGGCCGGTTTGTTTACCTGCCGTGTTCGCAGGTCCGGCCGATCATGGCTCCCACTGGCCACGGTTCGCTGCTCCAGGCCAATGGGGTCTGCGGGAAGCAGTGTGGGCCGAACCTGCGGATGCGGCAGGTAAACAAACTAGCCCGGCCCACCAGGGGGCTTACCCTGGTGGGCCGCGGGCCAAAGGTTGCCGATCCCTGCCATAGAGCAAGCTCCCAGCTGGAGGAGTCACTGTAATTAGGTTCCAGTTTTACAGACAGGCCCTCAGTGCAAGTTGGAGCAGCCCCGTGGCTGGGGTGGCCCTGGATTGGTAGAGCAGAGCATGCTGTGACTGGCCCCTCCTGCTCCTTAAACTGGCACAAGCAGGAGAAGTTGGGGTAGATCTTCTCCCGCGTGCCAGATCAATCCAAACTTGCGTCTTCAGGCAATGGTCATGATCTGCCCCAGAAACATCACAGCAAGTTGCACCTCCAGAGCTCTACCTAGCTGCCTTGTTTCCCAGGCTAAGTCAGTGTGACAATAGCACCTCTCATTTTGCAAATGGCCCAATCCTGCCAGGTGCTGACTTCCCTGGGCTTTGCATAGACCCGGCACCTGGCAGGAGGTCTTCAGTGCTCGGCAGACTCAGTCCCTGCATGAAGAACAAGAAGAGTATTTACTACAGAGCGCAGTGCTTGTCTGTGGCTTCATTCACTCAGTGCAGGTTGAAGTTCTGGCTCTAAATAAGCACCTTTGTACCAGCTGTAGCTCCTGGCACTCTGTGGAAAACAGTTATGGACATTAATTTAAAATGCTTCATGTAGCAACTGAGCTTCCAAGTAAATAAATAACCATGGTATAGTGTTGGGTTGGTTTTTGCTGACCATTTAAACACCAATATGTGATTGTGCTATTTATGGCAAGACAGAACAAATAGAAGTTAAGCTGTGCTGTGTGTAATGAATGGCCGTTTATTAATAAACAGCACAGATAACATGAAATCAAAACCTTCCTTTCATTCTCTTCCATTGTTAGTTTGTGTCTTGTCATGTCAGGTATAGTGCTTTGTCGCTTTTATTACCTGCATAGGTCTATTTACCTAGGTGGACTCCTTTCAGAGATTCATCTTATTTAAAAAAAACAGGAAGGAAAAGGATGGGGAGTCGAAGATTAGATGAAATGGCCATTGCTAGAAGTGTCCCATTTTACAATATTGCAGCCTTGGTGATTCAGGCACAAAATCCATCAACTCATCCTCTACCAGCAGGACGAAAATGATGAAAAAGCCAACAATATTGCATTCCCAGTGGCAACAACTTACTTCCCCTGCGTGTGGAGGTGTCTGCAAGGCTGCAATATCACTAAGATGGAGCCAGATACTGTACTGTGCCTCTGAGGAGTGTGGGGGAGGGGGAGAGATAAAGGTGACTTCCTTGGGGGCTGCTGTGACTTAGGACAGCTTCCCCACAGCTGTGAAATACCAAACTCTCTAGCTGCTTCTACCATTCCTGTTTCCTCTGCCCATGTACTGGGGCAGTTCGCCAAGGGGCTGGCCCCTTTGTGTACCCCAGCACTCCTTTATAGACCAGCATGGATCCATTATTTGGATCTTACTACATGAATGATGGGGCAAATTCTGCCACCTTTCCTGACATTGAATAGTCCCACACTTTGTGAGCTGCCCCATTGAAATCAACGGGATGAAGGTCTGTCAAATCTGGCCTTATATTAATGCACGGTACTGTTGTAATCAAAAGAGCCTTGTAGAACTATGTCACCGTGTTGGGGTTTTGGGGGGGATTTGGGGTTTTGGGGAGGAAGTGGGGGTTGCTATAATGTAACTAGTAGTTACATTGCTTTATGTTGTCCTGTGGTAAATATCTCCAGCTCTCTTAGAAAAGCAGATTCATTGACTGTAAGACAAAGCCTAAGCAGCCAGCGCATGTCACTTCTGTGGGGCTGTCTGTTTTCTGGGAGAGCTGCACTCCAGTTCACACTTCATTCTCCAACCCTGCTCTTGCTTTCCCAGGGTGCTGGTCGAAGCTGCTATCGTAGCAAGGGACACTGTTGTGTGCTGCTTTGAGAACAAAAACAAGGAATGGTGCCTTGCTGTCTGGAGGAGCTGGGGTGCCCGAGAGTTTGACATTTTCTACCAGTCTTATGAAGAGCTGGGAAGGCTTGAAACCTGCATGCGAAAAAGAAGGTAGTGCTTGTCGAATTTAAAATCCAGCATCCAGGAAGGACGGACTACAGGGAACAGAAACTGACGCCCGTCAGCATTCCAGCTTGGACACTTTTGTATCCTTAGAGAAGGGTTTGGGTTCTGGGTTTTTTTTCACATTTGCTGCTAAGGTACTCTGCAGGGCTCTTGCAGTAGCTATCTCCCCTGCAGTGCATCTGCCAGAGACACAGAAGACTGAACTAGATACCTTTCTGTTTGTTTCCTCCTTTCTTTTCAGCAGGGGATAGAGATGTATTAAGTCCAGAAAGCGGGTGATCTTTCAACAATACTGCTCTAATGTGTATCATCCTCCCTAACCCTCTACCCATTTCCATTCACTTCTCTGTTTTCAGCCTCCTTTCTTTCCCTGTAAATTCCCCCACAACCCCCGCACATCTGGGCAACTGCTGCTTAGGTCCTCATCCAAAAGAGCTTTATTAACTACATAGATTCGCATCTCTCTCCCTCAGAGACTGAGCTTTTACACAATAGTCCTATCACCTGCTGCCCCAATTGGCAATAATCCATCAGTGGCCAATGTATTTCCGATCTGTAAAGGATAGTTACTGTGAAAGACCCAAAGATGATGATCTGCACAATCTCAGTACATTAATGAGCTATTCAATTGCACTGTTGCAAAGTAAATTGTACATAGAGTCCAATGCAAAGCAAAACATGTCAGCATTTCAGATGCTTTACAAGTTGAAGAGAGTAATTTAATCAGCAGAACTTGGAAATGGTCCTTGTCCCTCTGTTACTTTTCTCTGTAAATATATTTGGAAGTAAGCTCAGTTTACTGGTATATACAAGTGTCTGTTATTTTTTAGAGTTGCTTATATAGTTTATTTTTCACACCACTATGGTCACACTGGACCCCAGAAAGCATTGTACCCAGTGTACACACAATCACATTATCATAGCATGTATAGAAGAGTGTAAAAAGTGAATCAACTCCTGATGCATGAATGTGTACTGTGTATTGAACTGTTTTTGTACTGAGAAACTTATACTAAGTTTGAACATATATGTAAGTCTGCTTGATGTAGAATTAGCAGGTTAAATGTCAGATTTACGCCTTTACTGCAGGCTGTTAAAATAACCATCAGAAGCAGAGTGTATCTCAAAATAAGCAGACTCCTCCAAGAATTACATTGCGTCAGTGTCACCATTTATTGGCAGCTGGTGACTGCATCAGCCACTGGGTGGTTGTACAGCTCCATGACCAGTTCAAGAGTTGTTGCATCTGATTAAAATACAGGCTTTCTCTCTCCCCCACTAGATATCTGAATGGCGGGGAGAGGACAGGGGTCCCGCCCGCTTGGCCTCTCCAGCATTGCTAACAAGAGTATCACATAACTGAGATATTTTAGATCACACCAGGGTTACAGATACAATCTGCCTGGCTACCAGTTAGGAATGGTGCAAAGGACTCTGGGTTTTAAAAAAAACTACATTTGGGAAGGCCCAAAAGCAGCCCCATCAGTGTGAAAGACATGATCACATCTGCTGTGCTACTGTATGGCACAAGCACTTTGAGGAGAAGCTGGACTCCAGCTTAAAGCTGTTCCAACTGCAGAGTGAGACTTGGCTCCATTGAGTTGTGCAGCTTGGATGGTCCTTCCTGGAGCCCCCTCCGTCTGTCTCACGGTGATGAGCAGGGGTTACTTGATACAACTGGAGTAAAGGAGAGCACGGCAAACAGAGAGTGAAAAGCTAAGGTGGCAACTCCCCAGCTGGTGTAAAGCAGAGTAACTCCACTGCAGTCAATGGCGCGACCTCAGCTGAGGCGTAGCCCCTGAAATAGCTACATTTGTAGCAAGCGATCTCATCAGGCTGGAAATGTGTCTGCGCCATCCAATCCCAGTCCAAACAGTAGCACCAGAGTGTGCTCAGCTAGACAGGCTGCGTAGACCCAGAAATCATCTGGGGAGGCCCCATATTTATCATAGCAGAGATGACTCAGCCCCTGCATGGAGGCTGTGTTCAGGATGCCCTGCCAGCCTCCACCATGGCAGTGCCTCCCGGGGGTGGGGTCTGAGAAACACAGCCAGGGCTTCCACAGTGAGCTGTACACTAACATTAAGCCCATTTGTACCATGCCCCGGGCCTCTTCCATTAGATGGCAATAATAACAGCTAGTTGTTATGTAGCCCTTCCCATCTGTACACTTACAAAGGAGGGCAGTAGCATTATCCCCATTTTACAGATGAGGCACATGAGACCCAGACGGGCTAAGTGACTTGCCAGAGGTCACCCAGCAGGTCAGCAGCAGAGCCAGGACTAGAACCCAGGTCTCCTGAGTCCCAGGCTGGTATTCAAGGGAGACGCATTCAGTAGGTAAGAGCCTGAATAGTTGTAAAGAGCTCTGTAAGTGCTTATTTATTATTATTTTATTAGCAGTTCTTAAACCATACAGAGGCCAAAAATGAGCTCAAACTTGCCAAAAGCTGGTGTGTACCAAAGCAGCATTGCCTTGTACATTTCTGTGAGAGAAAATAATAACTCAGATGATCAAAGCAAGCAGGAAACACCAGCAATCTGGACACATATTGGAGGATAGGAGAGAGCCGCGATGGCTGGAACGTAAGCATCTGTCCGTGCACGCCTCCCATTCCTTCAGCAGTGGGAATGTCACACCGTGGTGGCTTCTTTCTCAGGCAGTAACTCTTGGGCATGTATTCAGGCTGCACATACTACTGTTTCCCCTGGCCTGTGTTTGGCTTGATCCAACACCCATCTGAAATCAATTGGCATTTTTCCATTGACTTCAGCGGGCACTGGATCAGGCCCCGGTAGAATGAAAGAGCCTATGCTTTTAGCAGTGCGGCATAGTATAATTAGTAGTTATTACGTACCACCTGTGTGCACTGTCCTGCCTCCTCCTCTCCCAAAAACTCTTACCATCTCCAAAAGTCAGACAACAATAGAGCAAGGGCCACCCCGGGAATGACTAAGGGAGGGGGTTATACTGGCTACTGTTCTAGTGTTACTGTTATTGACTCATTTCTTGTGGCCAGCTCAGAGCATGTGGCACTTAGCAGGGACGTGAAAGAAGTGAAGAGGTCGCCACCCAGCCAAGACCACTCTGGGCACTGGGGGAAGGTTCTGAAGCCAGCAGGTATAGACTGGAGCCCTTGACCTATTTCCATACTGTTGACCCTCCACGGTCTGGGTAAAGCAGCCTGTCATTTGGGGCAGGGAGAACATCTCCTACCAATTGTAGAACCTGCTTGGTTTAGAACACAGCACTTTGCGGGTCTGGGCCGATTAGCAGAGGGGGTGGGTGAGGTTCTGTGGCCTGCAATGTGCAGGAGGTTGATTAGATGATCACAATGGTCCCTTCTGGCCTTACCGGCTATGAGACTTGCATTCCATTGGCTCAGACATGAAAACCAGTTCTGGGGGCTGTGTAGCTGGGGATGCTTACATTTTCTTCTCTGGTTTTCCTTGGAGCAGGACAAGCCCTGACTGGTTATTAGCACAGGCCTCTCTTCAGTTAGCAAGCTACAGGCTGATGTAGTAACATTCCAAAGGAAAAAACATGAGCTAGAGGATTAAAAAACAATTTTCTTAAGACTCCCCCAAACTCTCCAACTCCCATCCCTCCCCCCAATACAACCCAGCCACAATCAGAACAGAATTAATAATCCGCACCGTGAAGCCTCTTTCTCCACTGGGCTTGATGAAGGGCACAGAGGTGATCATGTCATGCACCCACTCAAAGTATGTTGAAAAGCATAATGTGTTTAAGACAAAAGGATATTGTGGAGCAGGAGTGCAGGGGAAACAACAGGGCCAAGGTCTGGTTAATAGTGTCATGGACGCAGGTGTCATTCAAGATGACTGTCAGCATCAGGATCTGGCCCAAAGATTGCACTGTCAAAATCAGTCACTGGTCAAACAGCAGCTAGAGGGTTAGAGCCTTTGGGGTGGGCATCTCCCCGGTTAAGCATTCCAGTCTCAGGGAAAGGGAATTCAGAAAATTTGTAAGTACTGCCCCAGAGGAAAGGCACTTGGACAGTGTAGTTTGATATCTGTTACAACATATTTTTTTTAAACAGAAAGTGAATTACTTCCTCTGTTGACCAACAGGAGGAAGCCCACAGCTCAGCCTTGTTTTGTAGGTTGTACGAAGTTGAGGCCAGTAGGTGCACATTTTCTCAAGCCCCGCCCCTGTGGCAGGAATGTATAGAAGGGTTGCAGATGCCTCAAGCCAAAAAGCTGCACTCAAATTAGATTAATCCATCACAGACTCTAAAACCCAGAGTATTTTTAATTCTGTCAATTACCAAGAAAGCCTAAATAAGGAAATACACAGGAAACATTTTCCAGATGAATGAATGTCCTGTCAGACCACTCAGCACAAGAATAGGCTACAGCAATGTTGCTGTTTTAAAAGGCCAGTCAGTCACTACAAGAAAAAATGTGAATCAAGGAAAAGTTAAGAGACACATCTGTAGGGCTCGAGACCTAACTATCCTTCAGATATGACCGCGTCTTCAAGGAATACAGGGTCATGATGGCAGCGTTGATGCTACTAAAAAATGTGTGGGGATGTCTGTGTTTGCATACACTGCCATGGAAAATCCTGCCTGTTTCACCTCTCCCCAAGTTTATTGACACTATTGCCTATTCATGGAAGAATTATATCCCTGCATAGTCCTGAATACACCACATTCAAGTTTAATCAAATCAAAATAGACACAGGCTACCATTTGAACACAGCTGTTTGATAAGTGTCTTAACCTCTCCTCAACTTACCTGATGGACACATTACTAGCCTGGCTTGTATCAATAGCTATTTCAGTGGTAAAGAAAAGTGTAACAGCTCCCCTGTTTCAGCCTTGCAAAGGCCTTAGCAAATTGACCGCTTAGTTCCATGTCCAGTGCGGCTCACAGAAAGACTGAGCACTTAGCTAGATGCAGCCAAGGGGACACAACTTGTTCCTGTAGCTGAAATCTGTTCCCTAGTATGTAGTTTGACATGCACAAAGCGGAGCTGGATTTTTAAGTGCTTAACATTTAATCAGATGTCTTTTATCTAACATTAAAAAAAAAAACCATCTGCTTCTAGACGTATTCCTCTGTTTAAAGCAGGGATCGGCAACCTTAGGCATGCAGCCCTTCAGGGAAAGCCCCTGGCGGGCCGGGCCAGTTTGTTTACCTGCCTTGTCTGCAGATTCCGCAGATCACAGCTCCTGTTGGCTGCAGTTCACTGTCCCAGGCCTCTGGGGGCTGTGGGAAGGGTGGCCACCACATCCCTCAGCCTGCGCTGCTTCCCGCAGCCCCCATTGGCCTGGGACGGTGAACTGCGGCCAGGGGGAGCCCCAATCGGCCGAACCTACAGAAGCGTCAGGTAAACAAACTGGCCCAGCCTGCCAGGGGCTTTCCCTGACAGGCTGCATGCCAAAGGTTGTCGATCCCTGCTTTAAAGCATAAGACTGGACCATCTTTTAAGGAGTGTAGCAAGGACATTATTTTGCTAGGCAATGGCTGCACTGAATCCCATCACGGCCCAAGCAGAAGTTTTTTATTAGCTCGTCAGGGCCCTGATCCTTAGAGTCTTGACTAAGGAAGGCCTGCATGGTTATTAGCTACTAGGCTTGGGGCTCCCATGAGGAGAAAAATGGGTCGGAAATCCTCTGTTCTTTAATCCACAATTTTAGTTACCTTTCATGTGACCACTTTGTGGCGCTCATTAATAAAGAAAGAGCAAAGCTCTAGGACAGAGGTTCTCAACCTGTGGTCTGTGGGCCACCAGTGGGCCGCAAGCGCCATTCAGATGGTCTCTGGACAGTTCTTGCTAAAGAACATGCCTTGGCGGCCGCACACAAGCAAATGAAGGGCCATCCCCCTAATTAGTGGAGCGATGCAGGTGTGGGGGTGCCTGGAGAAGATGCACATGTAAGGTGAGGTGATGGCCTGGGGTGGGGAGGGATAGGTGGGAGGGGACAGTGGGGTGAGAAGGGGGGTGGTGGAAGAAATTTGGGATGCACAGGGCTACAGCAGCCAGAGAAAGAGGTGCCTTTCCTCAGCTCCAGAGTTATGGCTGCTGGGGAGAGACCCCCCCACTTCCTCCTCCTTTCCAGCTCCAGCTCGGGGGCTGCTGCAGTGGGGGGGGGGGGAAGAGAGAGAGAGAGACACAACCCGCTCCCCCTCTTCGCAGCCCCAGCTTGGGGGCTGCCATAGCAGGGGGAAGCGGGCACATGCATCACACTAGAAATGTAAGACTGTTGCTATTAAACTATGACTTGGGTACTTTTATTTGTAGAACAAAAAAGGTTAATTATTATTCATTTCTTTATACATAGCGCTTTTATCCAAAGTGTTTTACAACAGTTAGCTAACAGTACAGACAACATTTGGAAAGATCATTAAGTGGTTTGCCAAGACCCTCAGCAATTTTCAAGTGGTCCGTGGGGTGGGGGGAGGGAGTTTGAGACCCAGTGCTCTAGAATAGCCAAAGGTGGTTAAGAAAATATTGCAGAAAGACAAGGTAGGTGGAAATGCAAGCGAACGGAACAGGGGAGGCAGCTCAAAGCCCCAGTTCTTTGCCATTCATGGCCAACAGGCACAGACGTTAAAGAACGAGACGCTAATGAAGGGCAAGTGCAATTATAACTTAATGACAGGGTCAGCTCCAGGGTTTTTGCCAGCCCAAAAAAAAAAAAAAAAAAAAAAAGCAGCCGCGATCGCGATCTGCAGCTCTACTGCCGCCGCTTCAGTCTTTGGCAGCTGGTCCTTTGCTCCGAAAGAGCGTGAGGGCCCCGCCACCAAATTGCTGCTGAAGACCCGGACTTGCTGCCCCTCACCATTGGCCGCCCCAAGCAGCTGCTTGCTGGGCTGGTGCCTGGAGCCGGCCCTGCTTAATGAACCCACCACAACTAGCGAGAGAGCATCTCTTCAATAATGGAGCCGTGGATCTGCCCTCACCCTGTGCTGGCTGCATGTAGGGTTGATATCGCTCCGTGGCTTTTCTCATTAGCTCCCAGGGAGCTGGTCTGATTTACTTGTCTAACAAATTCTAGGCCCGGGTTCTCCCCCGACTCAGGTTGCTTTGCTCTGTGCTCGCTGCACATGTGCCCTTACAACTGGTAACCAACAGCTCTTCATCACACAGAGCCATAAGAACAGTTTGTACCCGGCCCCCCGACACAGGGAGCATGACCAAGGAACGGCCACAGTTTCCCTGCACCCCATTAATCTCCAGTCCTTGGCAAGCCCCCCCCGTACACTGGCACTGTCCTCAGGCTACTGTTGTGTCAGGGGATCGGCCTGGTGGCCAGCTGGCTGAGGATGAGGGGAACAGAGCGGTGACACCAGCAGCGTGACACTAATTTACAGCAGCTGAGGATCTGGTCAAACTGTCTATACTGATTCTCTTCCTGCAGTAAGAGCTGGGGCCTGCATTTCTACTGGGAGTGAAGCAGCTGCTTTGATTGTTAACTAAGGGCTTGTCGTCACTTGAAAGTCAATTTAGCTGAAGATAGGGGGTGAGTTTCAAGGGCAAGAGTTGTGCCTGAATCACTCCGACTATAGGCAAGCCCTCCGTCTGTTTCTGGCTGCCGGCATTGGGGGTCGCTGACCGGCAAAGGTGGTGGGTTTTGTTAATCATGAATGAGTTTACATCTCTTGCTATTTCAGCTTTGGCCCTGTTACCAGCAAGAGAGAGAGACAATGTCTGCTAACTCGGGGTATGGCTACAGTATGCAGACTCTCCCGGTATAGTTACGCTACCGTAGCTATGCTGCCATTACCCAGTACTTTAGATGCGGCCTATGCTGATACACGGGGTTTCGTCATCAGTGTGTGGCAACACCAGGTGGAAGCATTCGTCCATTGCTATAGCTGTGTCTACACACTTACATGGCCAGAGCTATCACGCTCAGAGGTGTGTGTTTCACACCCCTGCTGACATAGCTACATTTTGACCTAACTTTTAAGTGTAGACCAGGCCTTGGTTTTGAATGAGGTTTGGGTGTTTTCCCCCATCTGGGCACGAGAGGGCGCTCGAGCTTCGAGGAGACAGAGACAATAGGGGGTTCGATTTTGTTCCAGACTAAATACAAAGGAAACCCCATTCAGACCTGTGCTGTAGCTCCCTGCCCCTGCAGTGTGTTGAGGAAGGTACTGAGCCATGCACAAGGAGAGAGCTGCTTCCCTGTTGCTCGTTCCTCAGTGTCTGGACAGCACATTGATTTGTGCAAGTCAATTTTTCCCTAATGCTCCCGCAGCTCCTGCACAGCCCTGCCTGCCTCTTCTTAAGGCGCTCATTGTTTTTTACCATACCTAGCTAATCCTTGGCCCCACCACTTTCAGCTTGGCAGCTGGTTTCTTGCAGGCTGGTTACAGTCTGAAGTCTAACAAGGCTGAACGGGGTTAGGCGTCTGGCCCTCTTTGCACAGGCCTGAGCCGATTCTATCCACACGCCCCCTATTCGCCACCTCATCAGCTGAACCACAGAACACTGGAGGAGCATTTCCTCCCCAAAGAGAAACGGGGGTGAAATTCACCCCTCCACAGAGGAGTTGCCCAATGCTTATGCCCCATGTACGCTCTTGTTCGAGGACTTAGAGCAGTGCAGGGTGAGATCTTCGCACAGGGGTGAATGTCACTGTAAAAGAAGAGTGTGCAAATGAGCTAGTAAGAGCTTTCAGAGCAGCTGCAGAGCGTGTTCAGGGACTCCTGTCAGCTAAGGATCTTTGTGCTTAGTGAGGGTTTTTTTGTTAATTTTTTTTTAAGGGCACAAACTTGCCCGGACACTCTGCGCTCAGTAATCTGATCTGTACAGTCTTAGCAATTAAGCCGCAGTTGGTGAGAGCTGCAGAAGTCATCATTTATCGATCACTGGCAACTGCCAGGAAGCCCTGGGTATGGCCAGCACCTGAGTGAAAAATAAAAGCACAATTGCCGTTCACCACCAAGCGCCTACCCTGGCATACGGCACTGCCTCAGTTCTGTGGCCATATTAATACAAACGCTCTCTGCCCAGCACACATCAAAGACGTGACACACCAGCCACAAAGCCAAGAAAATCCACAGCTCCAGTTACTTCAGTGGCCTAGTGCCAGCTGAGACGTGGCAGGCGCCCTTTTAATAATTCGTCTCAGCTCGACTCCTCGCTCTGTGGTTTAAGCCCCTTCCTTGCAGGGCCGATGACCTCAGCTCCTGCCCCCTGACCTGTGCTTCTTCAAATGACCAGCATTGCAAAGGCAGTAACTAAAAACTGCATACACAAAACCAATTAAACAATACAATTGTCACAATGTGGCAGCAGCTAAAGCAAGACCCCTTGGGTGAATGGGACCAGGATTTCATGCCTGGTCCGCAGGAGTATGTCCTCTTCATGCCCCAGCTGCTGGCGCTTTCTGGCTACCTATGTGCCCCTCTTCCCCCCATGGCTCCTCTTGCTTGTGCTCAGCTGTTTTGACCCTGAGCGACTGTTCTGGCCCCAGGAGTAGGGTGATCAGATGTCCCAATTTTATAGGGACAGTCTCGATTTTTGGATCTTTTTCTTATATAGTTTTCTATTACCCCCGCCCACCACCATTCCACTTTTTCACACTTGCTGGCTGGTCACCCTAATCAGGAGATGGCTGGAGAGCAGCATCATTCTGGCAGTGCCCATGCCCCTGACAAGCGTCTCAAGAAAGGCGGTTTGGCACAGAGCTGGCTACGTGGGCCCTTCGCCACACAGGAGTGCTGACTAGGAGATCTGTGTGGGTGCATGGAGCTGGTACCGGTTGGGATCTGTGGTGGCAGTTGGTGCTCTGGAGGCAGTGGGGCACCACGGGGGGGCCCTGGCAGGCAGAATACCCAGATAAGTGCCCCTTCATTTGCTGGTACACCCCCTCAGCACGACAGCCTCCCTTTGCAGCCTGCTCGACGGGCTGGTGTGACGCGGGGTGGCAGGCCCAATGGCAGGGCTGCAGCTGTTACGGAGCTTGGGGGTAAGCGGCAGCTCCTGCCTAAGGCCAAGCCAGTCGCAGGCTGGCAGTTTCGCTGGTTCCCCTTACTCTGCCGCATTGCAAGCTACAGCAAGCTGTGGTCACCCACGTTAGCAAACACACATTAAACTCGCCACACACTCCAGCCAACGCGGCTTTAACCTGTGCTCAGATTCAGCTCCAGAAGCCCAGCTTGGCCTTGATGCAAGCTGTTGGCTTTTCACTCAAGGTAACAAATCCTAGAAGGGCGCCTGGGATTTCAGCCTGGGCTAAGTCATGTTCAAAGCCTTTTTGCTGCGGCATCACGGTGAGCTGAACCTAGTTAGGAACACCCCCGTTCTGCAGTGTAGACGCAACTTCACTCAGTGGGCCTAGCTGTGTAGGTGCTATGCAGTGACCATGCTGCAGGAACAGGCTGAGCCAGCCAGCGCGGCTGTTGGGCTGTAAAGCATCGTCCCCACTTAGAGAACTAATAAATTGGCCATGGGATCAGCTAGCCTTTCACAGAGCCAATCATTTCAGCCTAATCAGTTTGCAACTGTCCCTCCAGGAGGGTTTGCTTAGTGCAGAGGGCCCCAAACTGGAGGATGTGCTCCCAGGGGTGGGGAGAGGGGGAGGGTTGCAGTGGGGCATGGGCCAGCCCCAATGTGAACCTGGCTGCTGGGACCAGGGGTGCTGGGCATGGGTGGCAGGTATAGCAGGCTGAGCCTCCCCTGACCCGGGTTGTGGCCCCGCCCCTGTTTCACCATGAGGCCCCGCCTTCCCTGCCCCTGTACCTGAAGTGGAGTTGGGGGGACTCAGCTCCAGCCAGCGGCTCTGAGCACCCTGAGCGGGGAGGGGCTTCAGGCAGAAGTGGGGAGTTCACCCACCAGCCATGCTATGGTGCTGCAGCACCCCCTGGCTTGATGTGGTTTCCATTATGTACAGGGTTTCTAGTGTGGTTCAATGGCTCTCAGCAGCCCCATTATAAACATTGTTCCAGCCCTCCTGCATCGGGCAGGGGACACCCAGCCTGGCTCCACTTTCAGCTCTGCATCACCCTGCCCCAGTCTCGCCCTCTGACCGCAGCCCAGCCCCAGCGCCACACCTGCCCTGCGTCCTGGCCCTGCCCCTGGCCGCGGCTCCAGCTCCCAGCCCCACCTCCAGCTGTGGCCCCAGCCTCTGCCCCCCTCCCCCATGGATCTGCGGCCCCACTCCCGGCCCCGGCTCTTGGGGGGGCAGGGCAAGGACAGAGTAAGTGGGGGGGGGCACGACCCTGAAAAGTTTGGGGACCACTGGCTGAGTGTCTTTTCTTTTTAAACACAAGCATACGTTGTGCAGGATGGGACAGATGGCTGTCCCTGGATTACGAATCAGAGAGGCTACCTCTGTCCTTCAAAAAGAGACTCGCCGACACCTACAAATTGAAGGCCTTGTGTGCCTGGCCTGGCCTGCCTGCTGGGAGCAGCCCAATTTCATGACATAATCTGAGGGCCCAAGGCTGCAAGGCCCAACTCCTGCGAGCAGCTCTTACGCCCATGCGTGGTCCCAGAGAATGAGGGGGGCAGGAACCACCCAGCACCTGGGAGCAAGAGGCTGTTAGCCGTAGTCCAAGCTGTCGCGGCCCAGGCCTGCCAAGCACACACATTCACTTCGCTCAGTGCCACTGACAGCGACCCCTATTTTAAAGGGGAGAGGTCGAGTTTCCATGCAAGGCCCCAAGCGCTAATAACCCTTTTCAGACACTGCCCGCCCATGCTGGGGCCAGCCTGCTGACAAATTGGGACTGCTAATAGAGAGAGGTGCCTAAATTAGAGGGGATCAGTGCTAGAAATGAACAGATGGGGCCTTAAACACGGTGTTAGCAGCAGGGAAGCAGAAGCACAGAAGGGGGAGGGGGAAGAAGAAGCTTCCGGAAAGACGGCACTGAGACTGTTGAGCTGACACTGGCACTCCCAACACCTCATTTATTTACTCTCTGATGCAAAGAGCATGCCAGGCTTCCAGTCAGGCCAAGAAGAAAAGCCGTCCCCCCAGTGAAAGCTGTTGGATCTGCCAATGCAAACCCCCATTGGTCTGTATCCCAAAGCATCAGCTTGCAAAAGGGTTAAGCAAGAGGTTTATTTAATTAATGTATATTTATTCACTGACTTACTCAGCCCCCAGAGCATTTCTTTGGCAGCTGTTTAGCTCGAAGAGGCCTGTTTCTGAGCTGGCTTGCACAGTTTTGTGCTGGGATTAACTTCGTTGGCTTGAGTGGAGTTTCTCTGGATTTACCCCGGGTAACCAAATTCAGAATCTGGCTTTAAATTGTCAAATGTGCCTTTAGCTTCTACTACATCAGCTGCTTCCTTGACTATGGGATGAACAAGTTACAGTGCTTGGTTGAACTAAAGGGCTTAAATGCAGCATATACTTGCAGAATTATTTGCAGATGACAAGGAATAGCAGAAGTATTTAGGTTTCCCCAGTCTGCTGCACCAACTGCATTTCATTCATATTTCTGCATTCTGATTGTTAAAGTCTGTGCTGCCTTTTCCTTTGTCCAGTAATCCAACAATTTAGCGTCATTACTTTGGCTTTCATGCTGATATGCAGGAATACTGCTCCCAGGATTATGCTATGAGAGTCTTATCAGTTGTATCGTAATCCAAACTTTGTCTATTAAGAAAGGAAGAGAAAGAGTAATTTAACTGTATTAAGGGTTTCTCCAATCTGAGCCAGGCAAATTTATCTTCACAGAACATTGTCCCTTATCACCAGTAAAAAGGCCTGCTGTGCACTTAATATTTAGATCGACCTAGCTACGTTGCTCCGGGTGTGAAAAAGTCACACACTGAAGCACCGTAGTTGAACTGACCTAACATGCAATGTAGATGTGGCTAGGTCAGTGGAGGAATTCTGCTGTGGCACAAGTTCCTGCCACTTGGAGAGGTGGATCCACTACAGTGATGGGAAACCTGAGGTGTCTAGACTACGGCGCTACAGCTCCAGTACTGGAGTTGTGCCGTTACAGTGTCAGTAGTATAGACATGCCCTAATATATCCACCGAACGAATCCGCCAAGCAGAGTCTAGCTACACCTCTACCTCGATGTAATACAACCTGATATAACATGAATTTGGATATAACGCAGTAAAGCAGTGCTCTGGGGGGGCGGGGCTGTGCACTCTGGCGAATCAAAGCAAGTTTGATATAATGCGGTTTCACCTATAACACGGTAAGATTTTTTGGCTCCCGAGGACAGCGTTATATCGAGGTAGAGGTGCGCCTGTTTACATCGTCCTTCTCTTCCTACCATGTGAGAGTCTCATACTCATTAATGGAGTTTATCCAAACACCCTGCAGACAGGAAAATATCTTAATTTCACAACTGAGCCCTGGGATAGATGAAGGGACTGGCCTGAAGTCACGCAGCTCTGGTCATGCTGGGATTGGCTCCAGATCTCCTGAGCCCCAGTTCAGTGGCCCATCTCGTCTCTGTTACCGATGTAGGCACTCACTCTGGTTACAACACAGAGCGATACACAGGGCCTTGCCCTCAAAATTCAAACAAGGCCGTTCAGCAGGTTTGGGTTTATCTTCCCGTCTTGGGGAGATTCCCCCCAGCTTGTCTCCCACTCATGCCAATGCCTCGTTCCGTGACGATTCTTTCTCTGTGGCTCTCCTTTGAAGCCACAGGTTTTCCTGCAGCTGCAACTTGGCACTGTCTGCTTCTCACCAGCAATGAAATGTGCAGTTTGGCAGCTGAGCACTTGAATCAGCTCATTAGTTCACTCCCAGGAGTCGCCCACCCCTGATCCTTGCTGTGTCTCTTTCTCTGCGATTCTATCAGTTACAGATGTTTCGACAAGAGCTTTTGGTTACAGAGTTAATAGGCTTGCGCTAGCATCAAGGGGACATAACGAGAACCAAAACGGTTCTGTGAATTTTTTTGGTGACAGCAAGAGGCTTCTTTTGTGCTCCATTCTGGAGGCTGAATACTAACACTGGAATTTGCATGGGAAAGTCATAGCTGGAACAGAATTATGCATGCATATAGGATGTCATTGGGGAACACTGTTGGCTCTGTGCTAGAGGGTAACAAATGGAAGACCCAGACTTGCACTGTGCTGGGTGAAAGGGCTGCTGCCTTGTCAGAGGTACATTGCATGAGGGGAGATGGGAAATCAAGGTCTCTTCCCTGCTAACAGTGCAGCTCAAAGTGAAAAACCCCTCTGTGTAGTCAGGAAAGTAAGGATTACCCTGGGAACATGGTCAGCACCCTCTTCTCTCAACAGAGGTTCTGACCAGCCAGGCCAAGTCCCCAGCTGGTGCCAATGGATATAGCTACATGGCCAGAAATGGAGCAGTGCCAGGTTACACTAGCAGAGGATCCGACTGGGGCACATGTACAGGGCTTTTCAGCAATCAGGCCCTTGCTGAGGCTGGGTCTATTTGGAAGCTATTCCTACACACCTGAATCATTCGTTCATTATGTGCTATTATTTTCTTTGCAAGAGATTGATTGTACTCGAAAGCCCATTGTTATTTCTCAAAGGCCAACCAGGGTTGGAACTAAAAAATCTTTTCTAGGAAGTCTCCCGCCACATCCCGCATTCATTAAGATAACTGATTTCGCACTAATGCCTGAAACAATGGGATTTCGTTCTAAAGCATGACGCCCTAATGGAAATAAGAACTGCATTCAGGCCAAACATTTGCAGCCTTTACAATTCATCACACAGTAATGACTCCTGCTCCCTGCCTGTCGTCAACTCTGTCTTTAGACACTGCCATTATCCGTTTGTGTTATGGGGATACCAGGCAGAGCCAACTCAGCTCAGAGCCCCGTTGCATGGGGTGATGTCCATAATAAGCAACAGGTTCTGTGCTCAAAGAGCTTATAATCTAAATAGGGGTGGGAGAGGAGACAGAGGGGAAGGGACTTGACCAAGGTCACGCAGCAGGGCAGCGGTCAAGACAAGACCAAAACCCAGATCCCCTGCCTGGAGGGCACCAGGAAAAGTTAAGCACACTTCACCATGTCTCCAGAAAACATGAGCATTTGTAGCACGCAAAGGGTTAATGGCCGATTCCTCTCCCTCTGTGGTTGTCCTTGCTGGGGTACTGACAAATGGAGAAGAATTCTCTCCATGGTGTTTCTAATGTGCCCATTCACCTCAATATCAAAGCAAGGAACAAGCGAGGCTGGAACAAGCATTGCTCTCACTCTGTGGCACTGGGTTCAGCTGTGTAGGAGTTTCTACATTCAGGGTTTTTTTAAGGTTTATTATTTCATTGCTTGGGTGACATTCCTGGGAAAAGACAACTAATGGGAAATGCATGTCCTACACACTTCCATCTGCATGTTGTCACGCTTGGCATTAGCCTGACCTCATCCAGCAAAGCATTCCATACCCAGGCTCCCACAGCTGGGAACACTCTTGTCTCCAGCTGCTGAGCAGCTCCATCTGGGTCTCCCCAGCTTGGTCACACTTGGGAAATGTAGACGTGCAAGAGGGTCACAGAGGGTGAGACCCTCAGGGATGGAGCCAGGTCCCAGTCTGATAAGGGTTTTGTACAGTGGGATTAAGATTTTGAATTCAGTATCAAAGTGAATGGGACCCAGTGGTGTTTGTGAAGCAGAGACACGAGGCGTGTATCTCGATGCTGCATGGACTTTATTTAACCTGAAGCAGGAGGAGTTATAGCAGCCTGTTCAGGAGGAGATGAAATCATGGACCTCAGGGTTGGTCCTCATCTGACAAGAAAGGGCACAGTTCCCAGTCAGTCAGAGGTGAGAAATAGCATTTCTCTCTCTGTGGCCATCTGCATTGCCCATGGGAAGGCAAGTCTCTTAGGCACCACTAGGACACTCTGATCTGATGCCTTCAATCACTGGTGAGCTCAAAACATTTGCAAGATCTTCTGAGTGTTTCCCAATTCCCTACTTATATCACATGGGCTGAGCTTCATCCAGCTGCTGGTTTCCTCCAACTGCTGGGAAGAAAACAGAAGCGGTGTCAGTAGAAGAGATGTACAGTTGGGTGCAATCTGCATATTGGTGGCACATGAGTCTGTGGCCTCTCATTGCCTCTCTGAACAGCCCGAGTCGTTATGGAGGAAGGAAGGAACCAACCGAGCCCTGTGAGCATCCATACAGTAGCTTGCTAGGCAATGGGGAGCAGCTGAACAACCTTCAGGGATCTGTTCTTCGGGCATGAATGAATTCGGCTGAGCACTGCCCTGTTTATTCCTGCAGTCTGCCGCATGTGTCTCCAGCATCTCATCCTAATGGTGTCACAGGCCAGAGAGAGAGACAGGTAGAGGCAGCAATACATTGATTTGCTTCATATCCAAGGCCATCCATCAGCTGTGCTGCAGGCTGGGCTGAGACCAGCCTGCGAGGGAACCAAGCAGCTAGCAGAGGGGACTTGCTGCTGGAGCTTGGATGCCATCACTTCTCCAGTGACCTTGCCAAGAAAAGGGAGGCTGGACAGCAGGCAGCAGTTAGGGAGATTGCTGGCAGCAACAGCTTTTCCAGGACCTGCCAGACTGCTGCACTGTTCAGGCTGCTTGGTAATTTTCTCTCGGGGTGCTCTTCCCCGGAATGCGCCAACTGGGAGTGGCAGGGGATTTCCTCAGAACACTGCCAGAGGGCTCAGTACCACTTCTACCCGTGCCGTGCACTGGCCAATGGGGATGTAGCTGAAGGGGGGCGGGGGGGGACAAGGTGTGGCTGGAACGCAGCTGGGCTCTGGCTATTTCCAGCTGCTGGGATGGGCCCTTTCAGCTCACGATAATCCCATTGCACTGTTGTTAGTTCCTGTCAGAGCTCTGTGAGCCCTCTCCATGGAGAAGGCCACACAAACCATTCAGAGCTTTAATATAATGTGGCCCCTCAAAGACAGTGCCTGTGATTGCAGGATCTGTCACAGCCACGCAGCAAAGACTTTTGTCCTCTCTAGTGTGAAAAATCCCAAGGAACAGGGATTCCTCCGCTGCCCTGGGCCGATCATTCCGCAGGCTACTGCAATGTTGGGGCAATTGCACTGATGTTCACTCTCAATTTTGCGTTGCTTGCTCCTCATCACTCCTAGTAATATCCCCTCATCTGCCATGCCACACGAGTCCCCTCCCTCCCCAGGGTCAAACCCTAAGATGGCTGAGCAGCCGCAGCTCCAGGAACCCTTACCCCAAGCCTGACCCTCCGGCATGGATTCTCTTCCAACAATGGAAGCTGCAGGCTCTCAGGCCTAGAGCCCTAAAGGTGTTGCGGTGCTAACTCCTATTGAAATTGATGGCAGTTTGGCACCTGAATAGCCTTGAGAATCTGAGCTTCAGGACCATTGAAGTCCATGGAGTTACTCCAGTTTTACCCTAACTGAGATCACAGCCTAGCCCTGCAGCTTATGGGTCATTCAGGTTAATAAAATAAATGTGTTAATGATTGAGTGGGTCACATAGCCTCATTGCTCAGTTTCCCCCACCTGTAAAACAAGGAATTGATATAGGCTGACCAGATAGCAAGTGTGAAAAATTAGGACAGAGGTTGGAGGGTAATAGACACCTATATATCAATCAGGACTGTCCCAATAAAATTGGGACATCTGGTACTTATAGGCAACAAGTATTTTATTATTGACCATTCATATTTAGGCTGGGCTACTGAGTGCGTGTTGCATTGGGAATGGCTCAAGGGATGATTTGCTTGGGATGATTCCCTGTTACATAATTGCTTAGCGTCACCATTCTTCTAGCCCCGTTCCTTGGAGCTGGCATGTTTGCTCAGTAATAGAGTGCAATATTTTAATGGAAAAATAATGTGTGCTAATGGAAATTCAGTTCCGCCTGTGCTAAGGGCTGTAATGAGATTTTATTGTAACAGGCTGTTCCTACTGAGATGCAGGCTTTTCTTTTTAGAGGGGACACCATTTTGGCAACATGCAGCATTCTGCCTAGAGGGAATTTTGCTGCACAAAAGACAACACGACATACCCAGGGGATTCAGTTCGAGAAGAACAGGTATTAGAAAACCGCTCATTTGGCAGATGGCCACTGGGCAATGCAAAGCCATTGGGTGCGGGGGAGGCCCTTTCTCAAAGCATTGTGCTAGACCCAGAGTTAAATGACTGCAGGAGAGCCTTTGCCTGAGCACAGTTTAACATCCCAGAAGAATTCAGAGCAAAGATGGGAAAGGAGAAAGGCCTCATAACTAGGAAACAGAGGCCGCCTTCCTAAAGTGACATTTGGAAACCAGGGGGAGGTGCAAGAGGGAGCTGAGTCATGTGTTCATAGGCACTGCCACCTCCAATAGGCTTTAGAGTTTCGATTAGAGGGCTGGCTGGTTTACACGTCTGTAAACCATGCAAAACAAGTCAGAGTGGTGAAGGGAGCTTGGGACATGTTCAGATTGCTGGAGACACTGGGAGTAACTCCACTGAAGCCAGTGGGAATGACCCCAGTGTAAAATTGGTGTGAGAACAGACTCAGACCCTATGTAAGTAATGCTACAGTGCCACAGGTGAGCGTTTCCCAGTGCTAGCAGTGAGAACCCCATACACTCTTCATTCACCCCACTCTAGTGCCTGGGCTGTTCCTGTTTCAAAATCTGGACTGCTGTTACTAAAAGGTTAATTACTCCTTGCTTACTGGACAAGCAATGTCATGGGCTACTGATCCCGTGGTTCAAGCAGGGCGCTGGGAGCCTGGCTTCCACAGTTCTGCTCCTGGCACTGCCACTGATGCAGCGCCTGACCTTAGACAAGTCACACCACCACTCTGTGCCTCAGTTTCCCCCAGAAAAACGAGGCTCACACCCATCTGCTTCAGGGGGCTTATGAGGCTTCACAATCAATCAGCTGTGAAGTGTTTTGGAATCCTCAAATGAAAGGTGGAAAAAAGTGACTGGCTGTACAAGAAATCCTGTGCACTACAGTGAAGCAGAAAATGACCTGCAGAGCATTTCCATGAGAAAGAATTGCCACCCACAGCTCCCTTAGAAATAAACCCATTCTTATTCAAAGCCACTGCACACAATAGGGCCTATTCATTGCAAAATTGTGCACCAGGCAGTTGTTTTAGACTGCATCCCTCTCACCTTTGGAAACAAACTCCTACTTTATTGAAGCCCCCTGGCCTTGCCACCCACAATCACTTGTATTTACATTTTGATGAGGATCCCTATTTATTTAGCAACTAGTGCAATGTATATTTTTCTATCGTGTCTTTCACTCAGTGCACCAAGGATGGGGGACTAGAGACCTTGCTGTTTGCAGAGTTGGGGCCCCTTGCTCTCCTACTGACAGACGGATGGACATGCACACCTAGGCCAACCTTAAAAGCATCCGAATGGGCTTTGTCGCTAGGAATCAGCCAGTTTCTCTCATGTACAGCCTCCGACAACATTATGCAGCTGCTATGGCACCCTGCTAGCTGTGCGGCTTTAATGTCCCACTCCCCTTCCACTTCTCCTAGTGACCTTTATCATTCTTTATCGCAGTCTAAGTCCATGCATGTCGTCCTGTGTGAATTTTTTCTTCCGGCATCAAGACAGCACAGTGCAGCAATCAGACCTGTTGTGAAGTGTAACAGGACCCGGGCTAAGCCACATGGCTGCTCCATTGCTATAATTAAAGGGAATCTCTGTTTAATCCCCTCTCTAGCTTTCATTAGATAACGAATACCCAGTCAGTGGTAAGACAGGGCATAGAAGAGCTGTATCAAGAGACAGAACATGGACAGGGGGGAATGGTGTAGGAGTGATGCTGTCTGGGTTTGTGTTTAAATTGCTTTTCTGACATGATCACGTGTGCTGTGCATATGGCACATGAGCTAAATGGAAGACTCCATGCACCTCTTGAGCAGCAGTCAGAGGATTTTGGTGTCATCTACCTAAGGCTACAATTGTTTGCAGAATTGCTCTGCAACAACTAGACCCTTCAGGGAAAGTCCTGTAGACATTAATAGGGACAAACCAATGCAATTTCTATAGAAACTTAATAAGGCTTTATAGAAAAAATTAAGCCTATAGAATTTAGTAGAAAATGATTTTGACTATATTGTTCTGCTCTATAGGAATGACAAGGAGTGTTCCTGGAACTAACCTGTGCTGGCAAAATATTACTAGACTCTCCGTCACTGCTCAAAAGGCAGCTGCTCACAATTAATACCACTTTGTTATCTATACAGCATCATAGGCATGCATAGCGCTTCAGCAATAGGCATGGTGAATTTCAGGGGTGGGGGTTAATCATTTTGACAGATAATATCAGTCTTATTTTAAGCATTTTTGTTAGCTGATCGATTGAAGTGTTCACAGGTGCACAAAATTATGAGGTTTAAGCTTTTTTTCATTTTTGTCAACTTACATTTTCACAGTGAGACCGGGGTCCTCATGGGGACCAGGTGTGGTTACTCAGTTAGGGTGAACTGCAAAGAATGGGGCAGACAATCCCCATTAAGCTGGTGGATAGTCCAATACTTAGATTCACCAAACCAGCATAAAACAGTTTCTTTATTACCTCACTGGTTACTCAGAAGTCCAAACAACACAGGTCCCTTAAACTAAGTGATCCAGCCACAGGCCTCCATCCAAGTACCCATGTCAAATATGATGAAAATTTCTGTAAATCTTATTTCATCATATAAAAGAAAAGGTTCTTCCAATCCCAAAGGATTGGACACATTCCCCCCCAGGTTAATCAATGTTTCAGATCTTACCCAAATACAGGATACAGCCAATTCTTATAAACTAAACTTTATTAAAAAACAAGAGAGAAAGAGAGTCTGGTTAAAAGATCAACATACATACACACACAAGTTCAATTCATTTAGGCACAGAGTCATAGCAGAGATGCTGAGCTTTGTGGTTGCAAAGAATTCTTTCAAAAATAGTTCATAGTCCAATGCCCAAATATCACATTCAGGGTGTACCAGCATAACTGGGACCCCAATCGTGTGACTCAAACTTCCCCGGAAGAAGCTTAAGCAGATCTGAGATGACAGAATCAGTACCTAAGGATCTTTTATACAATTTCATGTCCTCTTTGACAAGTCAGGATTTCCTCGGAGAACAAAAGGTAACTAGGCTGACTTTGAAGGAGGTCCATCACCGGTACTTAGCAATACGAATTCACATTTGGTTTTTCCTCCACCATTCACAGTACATTTCAAAGAGAGATGAATACCGAGCTATCCCATGTTTACAATTCATTTACATGATATCAGTATACAACATAGACAGGGACTGTCCACCCTACTCATACATATGTAAGTACACAAAAACACAAATATCTCCCCACTTGTCTTTTGAGGGTTATTTACTTTGCAGGATGTTTAACCCTTTCTAGCCATGCGTCACACACAGATGGGAGAAATTATTGGGAGGTCAGACTATGAGGGGCTATCAGACAATAATTATTTAATGACAGAAACACTCAGATTCAAAACGTTTAAAACTTTATTACCATTAATATACAAATTGTCAACATCAAATGCAAAATCTGCAACGTAAGTCCCTTAAATCAAACTCTAATCATTTCTCAAGCAGCATTTTTCATCCGTTGCCTATCTATAAATTTCTATGATCTTCTATGGGAATATTTTTTCTTCAGCTTGTGTGCGTTCAGTGAAATCAATGTTTACTGTCAGTTACCAATAAAAATCTAATCCTTCTGAGCCTATTTAGCAACAAGGCAGACCCCAAGCCCCTGTCCCAAAGAGTTTGCAATCTCAGGCAAATGACAGTTTTACACAGTGTTTTTGATCATTGTGTTAGAACCCTGGATTACTTGGGAAAGGGATCGTCTTGCAATAGGCACAACTCAGCAGGTGCTGTGCAATTGACCCTGCCCCCACGCACTGCTTTGCTACAACACATCAGAACTAGCCAGCTGCAAAAGCTGCTGTTCAGTTCCTGGGACCCCCCAGAGCTGAGACAGCTAATAATGCTGCCACTGGTTGTGGTCTGAGAGCTGGCCAGAGACTGAGATGACACTAGGGCGACCAGATGTCCTGATAAAATTGGGACTGTCCCAATATTTAACCCTTTGTCAGTGTCCAGATCAACGTACAAGCTTGCACCCACCGACTTTTCTCCGTGGGTACTTCAGCCCCAAACCACCCACGGAGTCGGTGCCTATGCTTGGAACGAATTTAGAAACGAATGAAGAAGTGCTTACAGACTCCCTGAGAGGCATCGAGGACTGCAGCACACCATCAGAACTATGGATAAAACAAAGCCTCTAATACGCACACTAATCACAGAGGGATCTGGAAGGGGCTTTGCGCTGGGAAAAGGCTGAACACCAGGACAGCCAACCCCAAGCACTGAAAGCAAGAATCAGGCCCCACGCAACTGACTCATGGAGCGGCGGCTTTCAGAAAAACACCAAATATTGGGAGACTTGTAACAAAATCGCGAGAGGTTACCACGCTACAACTTCCTCTATGTGATTGTTACTAATCAGGTTCTTACAGCTGTTGGCACCTAGCCAACGGGGATGGCTGTGTTGTGTGCCAGGCCCCATTGCTATCCAGCTGATAAGGAAGAAATGAATGAAGGCAGAAGGTTTATGCCCCAAACTTTCCCAAAGTTCAGGGGAGGGAGAAGGGCTGAAGTTTCAATTCACGCCCATCCTCGTTTCCCTCTCTCTCACAGAGCTGTTATCAGGCCCTTTCAGAGGTCCAGCGAGGCCCAGGCCACTCCCAGCTTTTGAGGCCTCGAGCCATAATAAAAATAAAAACCGATGACACATGAAAACAAAATAAGGCACCAAAAAAGAGTGAGACCTAATTTGAATTTTTTTTTTTACTTACATGCTTTTCTAGCCATTTTCTGTGAAAATGCACTAATTATTGAGGGAAAATCTAGTAGTGGCTCGTTTATATAATCAGCTGATCTGAGAGGCCGAGTTCATCACGGTCTAATCTTGTGCCATCAGAACTGATATCTTTTTATGAATATTGATGAACATTTTTAATTCTTTAATATGACAAAATTTGTAGCAGTTAACAAAAAAATGTCTTTTACCAAATCACATCTCTTATTTGTTTAAATCTGCGGCTGTGAACTGAGAGAGTGTGTCACATTTTGGTCCAATAGGGATGTGCATAAAAACAAGTTGCGAAACGTATCTAATGCCAAAATATTAACAAGTGTCTAAATTTGAGGCCCTCTTTGAGCTTGGGGCCCAGGCCAAATGGCCCTCCTGCCCTACCTCCCTGATTGGCCCTGGATGTTATGAAGATTTACAGAGAGAAATATGGTACCAAGTGTACCAAAGTACCTGACCCTGCACTTCCTGGTCACGTGAGCAATCCCAGTGATTACCCACTAAAGGAAGGAGAAAGATGTTCGATGGGGAACTGATGGAGGGGATAGTGGGATTGTTCTGTTGACTGTCTCCTGCAGGTCTGTGTTTTATCGCACTTAGTGTACTTTGGGGTGTATTGTCAAGGCATCTTCAGCGTGTGTGGCTAGATGCTCCTTTTAAAAATATTTGCATAAATCTAAATAAATGAAATTGCAGCTGGCCCAGCAACTCACTAATAAGAGGCCCAACATTTGGTCCAGTTATGGTCCTGCCCCCAATCTATTGCAGACCTATAAGGAAGTACCCAGGAACAAGCAGCAGCATCATTTACATTTACTCTGTTAGCAGTCTACAGCCACATGTTAATGGCCAAATCTTGTTCCGACTGGAGCTAGTGGGAGCAGGCTCAGGTCTCTGACCTTGTACCGTAGAGAGTTCAGCGCCATTTGAGCCAGTTGCTTTCAGGAAAGATATAAAAGGATGAATTCAAGCCCCATTTGAAATTTAAAATCTGCAGATCACAGGCCAACATGCTATCTGTAACTGAAAGCTAGGTTAAAATCAATTCATATTAAGGCCTGATTTTTGGGTCCTGAGATGGTATATTTTTATATGTGTGAACAGAGCAAACAGACCCTTCCAGGTAAATGAATTTCATTTTGTATTAAGCAAACAACAAAAGAAAGAAAGAAGACTGTCTGCCAAAGCTTGTTGTGGAACTGTCTGTCCCCCTCCCACTGGTACAGTCATCGAGATCCACGCAGAGTGAATTTAAAATGCTAGGGTAGCATTTTGTGCTCACTTTGCACTGGTGTAACGGACTATAACAAGCTGCAGGGCAACAGAGAGTCAGGCCTGGTTTGAGTATCTTGTCTATTTGATTCTGCACTATACACAAAATAGCTGTAGATAGAAGAGTCCGCAGAGATTTCTACGGGGCAGAACAGAGGACACAAGAACAAGACAGCCACAGATAGATACATATGCTGCAGTAGCAGGCAGGCATTTAAATGGCTATTTTCCAGAGGCACGGCAGGTGTGGACACACAAACCCCCTTCAGTGAACACACATGGCTAAATGCCTAGAGACATATGAGTGTTCAAATCACAAGTTGCATGAGCATATCCAAGGGTGTGTGAGCACAGAAGGCCCATAACTAGGGTCCTACCAAATTCATGGCCAGGAAAAACATATCACGGACCATGAAATCTGGTCTCCCTCATGACATCTGGTTATTCGGGGCGGGGGGGGGAGGTGTCACAGTATTGCCACACTTACTTCTGTGCTGCCTTCAGAGTTGGGCGGCTGCTGGCCAGGCACCCAGCTCTGAAGGCAGCACCGCCACCTGCAGCAGTGCAGAAGTAAGGGTGCCATTACCATGAGCTCCTTGAAATAGCCTTGCAACCCCCACCCATGAGCCTTTTCGGGATTGGGAACCCCATTGTTACCACATGTGAAATTTCAGATTTAAATATCCGAAACTGTAAAATTTAAGATTTTAAAAATCCTATGACTGAAACTTACCAAAATGGACCTTGAATTTGGTAGGGTCCTACCCATAACTGTATCTTTCTAAGAGTCTGAACTTCAAGCCCTCACATGGGAAAAACAAAATTCATCTGTGGTTGGAGGTGGATCTTTTGAAGAGTGGAATCAATGGCAAATGACCTTGGCTGACCCACAAATACCTGGCGTGGATACAATTTTTCCCAAGGGAATTATTCTGCCAACACACATGAGAGAATTGTTATTGTATTTCTAAATAGTCCCATACACATTTCATGAAATTACTCTTTCATCAAGCTTTTATTGACATCCTTGATTTGCGGAAGCCTTTGCTTGCTTTGGCCAGGTGTGGAGCAGGCACAAACAAAGACCTTGTGATTCAGAATGCCTGGCTCAAGCCAGCTGGGGCAGATGGATGTCAGATTATTTTCAGCATAAGGTGAGTGATAATTCAGCAATGGACCTGGCAGACAGGTCATTCAATTCTGACAACTTGGAAAACATCAAACATCCCCTAAGATGATCAGTGGTGCAATAGACAACTGCAAATGACCAGCTACCTCTGATTCAGCAACCTCACAGCCATGGTGTAACCTGGCAGCTGGAAATAGCTGTGGATTAACTTGCATAGGTAAATGGCGATGATCATCCTGATGCCCTGGTAATCCAGCTTGGCAGTGACATGATACATGGGGCTCGTATTTAAAAAAAAAAAAAAACACAACCAACCTCACCCCAAAAACTTGCAGGCACAAATGTCAGTATTTAGACTTCTCCCTGCCAGCACTCGGGAATCGGATAGGTAGCAGCGACACGCTAACCTTTGCCTCCTCCCTTAACTGTAGCCATTAATTGTGGGTGCAAAAATTAGAGGGCAGGTTGATTCTCCTTTAAAAATAACCCGCTTGGTCCATTCTTTTCCTCTCTCCAGCCGGCCTTTAACCACAAGCCTTGTCTGTTTATTTTATTTGTTGACGTCTCTGCCTTGTAAAAATACAAAGGAGCAGAAGAATGCAAGTCTCACAGGCAGCTTTGGATATGGAAACTCCTAGCGGTTAGTTTGGCGGGTGCAATCTTTGCTGTACTTGGGGTCAGGTTCTGCCCTCCAAGGGATCTCACTGGTAGAGCCAAAAACCTGGCTGAAGAACAGCCAGTGCCATCTATTGGACCCATTCATTGTACCCCCATTGTTGACACTATATATATGGTATAATACAGCCCCATTCCAAGTGTGCTGGGATCCTCTCTTCTTAAAGTTCTCCTGCCACAGGAGGCAACTTTCTGCACTACTCCTGAGGAGGTCAGCACCAGTGATAATGCTTTTCCCTTGAGAGGCGTTTATAGGCAGTTCATGATAAGAATCTCCCCCCAGTTCAGGGTGATCCTGCTTTTCTTTTAAAAATTAATACAAACTTGGGAGGTTCTTTCTTTTTAAATTAATCAGAACCAGCCTGGGCTTTTCATTCCCAGGCTCAGGTTTCATGTGGCATTATGACAACAAGGAAACCATCGAAATTCAGAAAATGTCTCTGATGAGAGATGCAAGCCAAGCCGTCATCTCCACATTAGCACCCTGTAAATCCAGTGGATGCTGTTTCTAAAGACAGCAATGTGGCTGAGCTCTGCGGCTTTGCCCGAGTTTCCTTCTCTATCTTAAAGCTGAGTCTGCAGCAGGCACCGGGGGTGGGAGGAGGCGCTAAATGTATAGGTTTTACATCTGTGCTGGGAAGATCGAAGGTTTTTTCCTGCACCAGCCATGGCAATGGTAGAAGACTTAGCATGTCACCTTTGCATCGACTGACCCTGCTGAGAGCTGCAGAAATGTTTTCCTAACACAGACAGAGCTTCACTGTACCTTAATCTAAAACGTTGATGGGGAAACTTGAGCCCTCTCAACAGGACTAATAACAATCGCTCATCTTCGAAGCAGCACTGCTTGTGAAATGCATGAGTGAAAGTAAGGATGAAAATGGAATCATCTAACAATTGACATATCTGGCAGATATCAGGCAGAACATCCTGCTCTGCGCAGCCCTATGCAGTCTGGGGGATTTAAATACAAGAGGCTTAATATGTGCATTTGTTGAGACAGACCGAGATGTCTGTGGGACAACATCCCCACCATCCATTTTTACTTTACCCAGATCCACCATCCAGGTTCCATGTCCAAGCAAGACCAAGTTTAGTTGGGATCAGTCCAGCCCCTGGGCTGGCTCCAGAATAAAGTTCTAGGTCTGCCGAACCCTGATCTTTGGTGGTATCCGAATGACTTCATGCCATAGGTCTGATTTCGTTTTGAAAAGTACTAGTGTGCGTTAAATTAACCTACTCCTGTGAAAAGCCATTCAAGGGAGCTTGAGCAGTCCTGCCCCTCTGTATTTTTTGTGCCTTTGCAGAAAATTTGATTTGTAACATATTTTCATTCCGACAGCCAGTGCCTGTAAAACTGCAAGTCTCCAACTTTTAATTGCCAATAATTTTCCTTTTGGAGTGCTGACTTCGAACTCTCAGGGAAGACAAAGGCTCCTTTATAAACTCAGTATCAGAAACAGGACTAGGGAGAATAGCAACTCCAATTATATTTTGTAACCTTTCAGCTTGATTAGAAAATAAAAATGGCTTTATTTCCAGAACCTTAATGGGGCAATTTTTCTGTGGCATGTTCCTTAGGACAGTATATAAAAAGCTAACCTTTGGCAGGGTGCCAGCCTAGCCGCTACAGTCGTGGTCTGGGGCCTGTGCCAGCACAACCTGGTAATAGATCAGTCTTCTGCTCTCTGGCGGAGCTGAGACCAGCTCATAATGTAACATGGCACTAATATTATTTCCATTTGAGTCCAACTTCTACTGGATGCAAGGGAAGAAATTACTCTCTGAGCCACAGCTGGAAAGACAATGTTTGCATCTGGCTCTCCTACCCCACCCCCAGTCCCTGACAATTTCTATCTTAAATATTTTAGGAGTCGAACGGTTCTCCTCGTGACTTCCTGCTTCAGCCCCAATCCTCACAGGACAGTGGAAATCTGTCACCCCGAATGACTGACGAGCTCAAGGCCTTGGAAAGCAACCTCGTTCTCTTCCTTTATGGGAAATCCTGAGCCAGATCCATGCTTTCCTTTACTTTTGGCAGAAAGTTCACCATTTCCAAAGGAATATTGAACAAAAAAAAAAAAAAAAAAAAAAAAAAATCAAACCATCCACCAATCAGCTTCTTGTCTGGCAAGGGCAAGAGTGTGATTAAACAAAGACATGGCTTTACCCTTCGGCACACGCCATTCGGGAATCTCAAAGCACTTCACAAATGTTGACCAATTAAACCTACAACACTGCCTTCAGACAGGCACGTTTCCCCGGTCCCTACACCTACCACCCTCTAGAGGTATATACACTAGAGCAGGGGTCAGCAACCTTTGGCATGTGGCTCACCAGGATGCCGGGCCGGTTTGTTTACCTGCTGTGTCCGCAGGTTCGACCGATCGTGCCTCCCACTGGCCACGGTTCACCATTCCAGGCCAATGGGGGTGGTGTGAAGTGGCGGCCAGCACATCCCTTGGCCCGTGCCGCTTCCCGCAGCCCCCATTGGCCTGGAGCAGTGAACCGCAGCCAGTGGGAGCCGTGATCGGTAGAACCTGCGGATGCGGCAGAGAAACAAACCGGCCCACCAGGGTGCTTACCCTGGCGAGCCACATGCCAAAGGTTGCCGACACCTACACTAGAGTTCTGGGTTGTTTTTTGTTGTTGTTTTTTTACCTCCAGTCAATTGATTGTCAGTTACCTCGACTTAGTTTGTAAAGACAACTCTGGACATGCCCCAAGCATTCCTGTGGAGTGGTTTTCAGAATGAACCACAACCATTATCTGGAATAAATGCTAGCATCCACACTAGCCTCTCTAGCTGTGCTAGGAGCTAACGGGCATGGCCTGGTTGCATGTTGGGTTATAACTGCAGGCAGTTGATTAGGGGAGAATCTAAGCTTTTATAAAAAAAAATTTAAAGTAAGTTTCTAGCCCTCCTGACTGGGGAGAAAAACTTGGAAGTGTGATTGAAATGCACTTGAAAAGCTCAGAAACTAGAAGACAAATAAAAAGCCCAAACTCATTACTTGTTACAAATTTCGTGGCTTTTAAGTCAATCACGTGATCTAGGGAGTCTGATTCATGATTTTTGAACCTGTGGAGTTGGCACTGCTGCCTTTGTTACTAGCAATTTGTTAGGTTACCAAAACAGAAAGAATAAACAATTCACTGGCTTTTCCCATTTATGAGGTTTACTTTTTGCCTTTTAATCAGTTTGGACACTTCCTCTTTTATTTAGCATGAATTTCTGGTTCTCAGGCCCTTTTGTGGCATTGCTGTCATTTGGGCCCAAAACACAGCAAGAGGAAGTTAGTTCACACTAAAAAAATTTTCCTTGCCATTCTTACAGGGTTTGGTAAATCAGAGGATTCCATGACATTAGAACTATGTTGCAATGTACGAGCGGAGGAATCTATCACCTTCGGAAGTACAATTTTATAGTATCAAGCATGACCATCATCATGAGCAAACATACGTGTTTTGAGTGTACAGTACCTGGCATACATCTATGGACCCTCGACACCACAGCAAGACAGTATCTGAGGCTCAAAACTGAGGACAGAAATTGGCCCTTTTTGAACAACAGGGTCTAATGAACTGAACTGGGAGCCCTAGGATCTATTCCTGGTTCCACTGCTGATCTGCTCTTTGACTTGGGCATATCATTTCACCCCTCTGTGGCTTGAGGTGGGGTTGGAGGCTGTTTCTTTGAGGCCTGTGCTTGGGTGGCACCATGTGTACCAACCACGGTGCCAAATGGGGTTGTTTATCCTGAGACTTCTCTATATGCCCACTTTCCATCAGCAGTGACATCTCCCTCTCACAGGAGATAGGAGCCTCTTCTGCAGCCATACCAAACTGCAAGGTCACCTTAGTCCCAGGCCCTGGCGCAATTTTTTCCCTTTTTAGCCTCGCTGCCAGGAGATTTACATTTTCCTCTTTTTTTAAGGTTTCAAAGTCTCTGAAGCAACTTTTTGGTTTTTGCTCACTGGAGCCAGATCTGAAGAAGTCACCAGAGCATCCTGAGATTGAGGCTGATGTATGAGAGGGAGTCAGACCCTGAAACGGCAGCAGGACTTAGGGAGGACTCCATAAGGAGTAACTTCAATTTGTCCTCCCTCAGCTTTGTGGATCTGCTCATGGAGCTGGAGCAGACCTTACACTTCAATGAGACATAGCATGGGACTCTCCAGTTCTGTGGAAGCAGCTGGAAAGCCCATCAATGAGGGGGTGAAAGACCTGTGGCAGGTCTGGCAGCAGTGTTGGAACATAAGAACGGCCATACTGGGTCAGACCAAAAGCCCATGTATCCCAGTATCCTGTCTTCCAACAGTGGCCAGTGCCAGGTGCCTCAGAGGGAATGAACAGACCAGGTAATTGTCAGGTGATCCATCCCCTGTTGCCCATTCCCAGCTTCTAGCAAACAGAGGCTAGGGACACCATCCCTGCCCATCCTGGCTAACCACCATTGATGGACCTATCCTCCATGAATTTATCTAGTTCATCTTGAAGCATAGGGACAATAACAAAGAAAGAAAGAAAGAAAGAGGAGGAGGAGACTTTGCACCTTTTTAGGTGGCTTATCTCAGAGACTTTCCAAATATTTGATGAATAGTGATGGGTGCGATAGGAAAGGATGATATAGAACTGAGGCACAGAGCGGTTAAGCAACTTGCCAAGCCACCCAAGTGAGCCAGTGGCAGAGTAGGGGACAAACTCCAGGTCTCCTGACCCCCAGCCCTGTGTTTCAACCATGGAGCGTGTAACTTGTAGCGCAGGAGTCAAATCTTGATGGCCTGCAGTCTTACCATAACATGCCTTGACCCTCGTAGGTCTCTGGCTCAATACTTGGATGGGGAATCTGCAAGGTGCTATAGGAAGGACTGCTGGCGATTCGTTACATGGCACTAAATCAGCAATGAGCAAATGCTCCAGTGTGCCATCAAGGGGCACTGTGCTGCTGGAGATCCACAGAGGAGATGGAAAAGCACACGGGCAGGTCTACACTAGACCCGGGATCTATGCTCAGAGATCGATCCACAGATGGTCGATTTAGCGGGTGTAGTAAAGACTTGCCAAATCGCCTGCGGATCGCTCTGCAGTCAATCCCTGTACTCTACCCCCGATGAGAAGAGTAAGGTCGACCCCCCATGGTGTAGACCCCATGGTAACTCGACCTGAGGTACATAGCGTAGGTCGACTTACCACGGTAGTGTAGACATAGCTGTAGTCATTTAATACCCTTGGGCACCATTCCCATCACAGTTAGAGGAGCAAGCCCTGCATCCTGGTCAAATTCCAGCTGAGGTGATTGCACCCCACCTTCCTAACTCCCCTGCCCCTTGCAATTTCAATGGGATATGATATTTCTTAATTCCTGTCAATTTTTTGCCAAGTTTCACACCAGAGGTGGTTGCATTTCAGTAATGGGATTCCTCTCTCTCTCTCTCTGTCAGTCACCACACCGACGTGTTGTGAGGCTTTATGGAGACAGGAAGGATACTACTGTGACTCAGATGCTTGTGACTCCCAACCAGGCTTCCTGTGTGACCTTAGTCAAGCCACTTAACCTCCGTGCCTCAGTTTCTCCATTGCTAGCGTGAGGATAGCAACACGCCTCAGAGCGGCTGAGCTTATTAATTTTTGCAGGGTGCTTTGAGAGCCTCAGATGAAGGATGCTGTAAGTTTTACTATTAGCTGGTTGATGTGGCATGCCCTGACCTGGGGAAAGGCGGTATAGAGGCACAGAGTGTCATTCCTATGGGGCATTAAGATAATAGGCCAGGAAAGGCCACCCAGGGGGATGTTAAAAGACAAAGCATCCTACCGAGCTCAGATATAAAGGCAAGAACCTCTGCCTACTGATCCCACTCACTTCCCCGCTGATCAGCTTATCGGCCTGCTGATTCCATGCCAACAGTGCTGCTAATGCCATCTTAGGGGACGGTCAGCGTGCAGGAGTCCAGCTGGCTGCTCCTGGCTAAGTCTGGATAAGCAGGACAGCCATCTGGCTTCCTTTCCATTTATTTATACACACTCACTTCGCTTGCAGAGCTGATGTCATTGGGATGGCCTAACACTGCCTGATTATTTAGCTAATAAGGGATAGAAGTGGCTGGTTCGCTCACAGAGTAAAGGATGACAGGAAGCTACTCCCTCAAAGGGGCTCACAGAAAACACAAAGACCTGCAGCCTTCCCAGAAAGCAGCTTTCCCCCCTCCCCTCCCTTCCCCCAATCTGCTTAAAGACCCATGACAGCTCTTTGTTTAGCAAGCTTTGTTTCTCCATCTGGATCCAAGCAGAGCAGATAGCTAACAGAGGAAAGCCTCTGGTAATCACAACAGCACAGGGGATTGTGAGGATGCCTTTAGCTGCTGAAAAGAGCCACCATTACATCTCTCCATTTACAGGGCAAATCTCCTTCCCCCTTTCCTGGGATGCAATAATCGGGAAGGGGAAGGGCAAAGAGGAAACGGAGTTTTATTTAGAGCCTTTCTGCTTTCACCTCTTCCATCACTGTGTCTCTCGCAGGACAATAGTACCACTGTTGTATTAGGTTAGCCTTGGATAAGTTGGAGTCGGGTGTATGAAGGAGTTTAAGCATTGCCTGTTCTTGATTAACAGGCCCAAACAAGTGGCAGATTTATTTTCACTCCTATTCAAAGGCTGAAAACTCCATCATTCATATATATTTTTCAAAAAAGACAAATCGGAACGATCCAGTAGCTGCTATCTGGGAAATATGTTGTATTTAGTTATGTGCTGACTTTTGTCACCTAATCTGCATTACACTGAGCGCCCCTCCTGTGAGTGGTTCCAAGTTACCCCTCCACTCAGGATACCACAAGGAATTACTTTGGACCAATAAAAGTGAGACAGAGCCTTTTAATCGAACTATTCATAGCCGTGTTGCTAAGGAGTCTTTCCCCCTACTGGCAAATTCAAAGTCTCTTTGTTCAACACATTTTTAGAGTCTTTGGGGCAGATTTCAGGCCCCTTCCTAGTTCCAATGAACCCAAACTTGGATCCTACATCCCCAAACTTAGGGGAAATTCTGATCCAGACTCGAATGTTGCAGCTGGCCACAATTTGTAGAATGGTTTCAAATCGGATCCAAATCCAAAAACTTTGGGGATGTTCATGTTCAAATTTGAGTCCAAATTTTTCAACTTGTGCCACCTTTCCTGCCTATTAATTTCTTTCAGACTATGGTTGCCAGTTGACTCTGTGTTTGTCTGCTCTGTTCTCTGTAGTTTCTCAAGGTGCCATGTGGAGAGGTATTGTATGCTTGTTACAGATAACATAACCTTCAGGGATACTAGGTTTGGGAGGAGAGAATGCAAAGTCATCAGCAAATATGCCCAGAAAGCATTATACATTCTCACGTTCATGTCCTCTGGCAGAGGGGAAATAGCTTCTGGGCTGATTGAAAGTACACACAAGAAAAGCCTTCTCCTCAGAAGCATGCCTTGCAAGTGAGCTTCCTAGGAAGTCTCTGTTTAGAAGCAATCACGTCTACCTTGCTAGAGTCATTTGTATTCTTAAGCCATTGCTGTCTGCAGGAGAGTGACTGACACCAGTTACCATGCAGGCAGCTCTCTTTCTCCTCTAGGTTTTCCTTTTTTGTTAAGAAAGTCGAATAAATGCAAAGAAGCAAATGCAAAATGCCTGCGCTGCTAATCACCGGAGGGGAGAGCAAGAGAAGGCAGCCCTGAGAGACCGTGTGATGGGAATATCCTCACTCATGGGGAAACTGACCAATATTAGGACCACAGACCAGGCCACTGCAAAACCCGCAAACATATCTCCGCTGCTGCAGTGATCAACACTCCCCACGCCACATCTTTCCAGATCCATGGGGCTTACACGTGCCTATCACAACAGGGGTGTACCTCAGACAATCACCAGGCTCTCGAATGAACTCACCCAGGAAAATGCTAGAAGACAAACACACCACAGCAACTGTGGGAGAACACTTTCCACAAAGTGATCGCTCCACCTCTGATCTATCCCTCCTCCTCCTGCACAACACTTTCAGAAGACGAGCCTGAGAGCTTAAATTCCTAACTTTGCTAGACACTAAGAATCATGGTCTTAATAAAGACACTAGGTTTATGGCTTGTTACAACCTGTAACTCACTAACCCTCCTTTTTGTCCTATGACTATATTAACAGGCCACTTCACCTTGACTGGTCCCTTAGTTTAGCATAAGTGTCTATTGATCTTGTACTGTATTTAGCTGTGACACTGAGCACCTTTCCTAGACCTGAAGAACAGCTCAAAAGCTTGTCTCTTTCACCAATAGAAGCTGGTCCAATAAGAGATTACCTCACCCACCTTGTCACTCCAATATTAGGAAAGCCAGCAATACCATCCCCACTTGACCCTTTTGCTACCAGGTGTGTAAACAGGGGCTAATTTGACATGCCCTCTCAGCTGTCATACCCAGGAGAAAAAGTTTGTCTAAAGAGTGAGCCTTGGCAGTGAATTTCCTGATTTTCCTGCTTGACGCTAGATTTTAAAAATCAAATTCAACACTTGTTTGGTTTGGTTTCCGTTTTAAAAAAAAGCTTGTCCAAGGAAAGCGCCTTTGAGTGTGGAGTGGAGGGAACAGTGCCAGTCCTTGCATATGGACGTGTAATACATTAACCCATCCAGCTCTGGGTCCCCCATGCACGCCGTCTTCCCTGTAACTCTTGTGACCAGTCGTGAGTAGTAGCTCAAGCCATACATCACCCCACACAAGCTATGGGGCACCATGCGAGCAGACTCATTGGGGGTCCCTGTCCACACACCAGAGTCAGAGCCTTAGATTGCAGCATGTCTGGTCAGGTGATCTCTTGATCTTCAGGTACTGTACAGTGCCAGAAACCTTGCTGGTGCTAAACAAAGGCTAGTGTGAATCAAGCCTGGGTAACTTGACCTGTGGCTAAACAGAGGTCCTCAGGGAGAGTGGGTAACAGGCCTGTCTCATATTTAAAGCCACTTTCATTTAGAGAGAGAAATCAATTCTCCTCTTTCATTTATTCCCTGTATTTCTCTCTCCTACTTCTTTATGAATAGGGACAATTTGAAAGCAGGCTTTAGCGGCAGCTTTCTTCGGCCTCCATCTGCTCTTCCTGCTTCTGCCTCCAAATGAAACAATCACTCGCTGTGACATCCCAATTGGCTTGCTGGGAACAGGATCGCCCAGAGGGGGGAGGCAAGTGGGGCAATTTGCCCCAGGCCCCGGGCCCTGCAGGAGCCCCCATGAGAGTTTGTCGAAGCCCCTGGAGCAGGGTCCTTCACTCGCTCTGGGGTTCCCGGAAAACTCTCATGAGACCCGGGCCTCCAGAGCATCTTCATCAGCAATTCGGCGGCAGGGGGTCCTTCCGCTCTGGGACCTGCCGCCGCAGTGCTGGGTCTTCGGCAGCAATTTGGCGGTAGGGGCCCCAGGCCCCCTGAATCCTCTGGGCGGCCCTGGTTGGGAAAGGACTAAGGCAGCACAAATGCAGGACTGGAGCTTCAGAGGGGAAGAGAAAGTGAGCGGTTAAGCAATGAGGGACCAGTGTCCTAGTAACTAATGAAGAAAGATGGCAGAGGCCACACAAGAGTGGTAGGCAGAATAATTACTGCACCAGAAATGGATTCAAAGTATTAATGAGTCAGCAGCTTGAGCCAGAGCCAGAGAGGGAGCAGGGTCCAGCAGGCAGCGCACTAAGAGAGCTGAGTTCTAGTCCTGCTCTGACAAGTGAAATTGGACGTCACTTTCCCTTCCTTCTCCAATCTACTTAAATTTCAAGCTCTCTCATTATGTGTTTGCACAACACCTGGCACAAGAGACTCTTTATTTTGGCTGGACCTCTAGACACGTCTGTAATACATCATCAGAATCTGCCAATTTTGCAAGGTAGGATGTTGTTTAAATAAATTTCTCCCTCTTTCTTCCTCATCTTTCCCTCACATGCATCTCTGTACTCAGTGCTAAATATCCGCATGCCTCGAGTGATGGTTTTTAACCAAAGTTCTACCTATCTGTCTTGTGCAGAAGGTCAGTACGAAGAAAACTACACTTATGTTTTCCCTTCTCCATATGCGATTAATAGAAAACCATATTCAGCTGTTCGATATAAACCTTTTGGGAACACAAGGGGTCATGCATAGCAAATATGAGCGCATGAGGAACAGCTACTGTTTACGACTCCAAGCAATACAGCCCACTCCGTTGACTGAGCCAGTGCAGAGAGGAGAAGAAAGGAAGCAACACACCAGGCCAGCACAATTTCGTGAAGACTTGAAACTCACTGAAAGCCTGCTCAGAAAGGACAGATTGCAGATCCTCCAGCAGACAAAACAGCTGCCAAATGCTCCTGACCTGCAAAAGTTTATTTTAAATCCAAACATTCCCCCATGCACTGTGGTGCATTCAGTTAGCAGCATGATGGAATCTGCAGATGCCGGAGGGGGAGAAGACAGCACAGCCTGCAGAAAAGACAAACCTTCTGCTCCTTCTCCCCAACTGGAACACTGCACATTTTGATACAGATCAATGCTGACTCAATGAAAACAACAAACAACACGCCAGCCGCTGGACCACCCTGTCTTGGGCTTTATCCCATAAGAAAAAGCTATGAGCTAAGCGCCAGTAAAAGACGCCGCAGGGTGATTCAATATCTGTGTTGAGCCATCCCGTGGCTTCCCTGCTAAAGCTACCCCGGAGATGCCAGTCAAGATGGCAGTAGCTGAAATCACTATAGACCTGAGCTAAAAAGTCATAGTTCACATCCCTGGTGCTTTGGAGATATTCCCCACCTGGCAAAGTCTTTTGAAATACACTTTCTGACCTAAGCCAAATCAATAGAATGATCCTTCAGCTCCTCCATAGTGGTTCTCATTCCAAGCTCTGAAAGTGGATGACAAAGGAAGGTGAATGGCAATATTCTCCTTTTACAGGAGGGGAACGCAAGGTTTGGAGAGACAACGTGACTTGGCTAATGTCACAGGAAGTCAGTGGCAGATCTCCTTCCCCCCATTCCAATGCAGGGTCACTATATTATGAACACACAAGGCTTCTGAAAAGCCAGGAAGTGTCCAATGTGTGCCAATGATAAAAAAAAAAAATAGCACAGCCTTGAGCCATTAAAGAAAGAATGTTTCACAGAACCCTAAGTCATGAATGTTGTAACAAAAACCAAACCACATGCAAGGAAAAAAACAACCCCAACCAGCATAATGAGTATTATATCTTTGTATTTGGCACCGATGCTACCATTGTTGTAATAGTCCAGTTCTGATGTCCAAAATTCAAGAAGGATGTTGATCAACTGGAGTGCGTTCAGAGAAGAGCCCTGAAAATGGTTAAAGGATAAAAAACCTGCTTTAGAGAGAGAAGCTAAATAGATTGATTGCTTTGATCTAACACAGAGAAGGTTAAGGGGAGACTTGCTCACTGTCTATAAGGAACCAATATTTAACAATGAGCTATTTGATCTAGCAGAGAAAGGTCTAACATGATCCAATGGCTGGAAGTTGAAGGTAGACATATGGACTGGAAATAAGGTGCAAATTTTCAACAGTGTGAGTAATTAACCACTGGAACAATTTACAAAGGGTCATAGTTGTCATAAATAGATAGCTAAGGGTTAATGTTTCTTTCACCTGTAAAGGGTTAACAAAGGGAACCAAACACCTGACCAGAGGATCAATTAGGAAACTGGATTTTTTAAGAAGCTCAGGGGACGGAATGTTTGGGTCTGTGTCTTTTGTCTGGCTCTCAGCTATGAGAGGGGTCTTTCTATCTTTAAGCTTCTAATGTGTGTAGTTTGCTGGAATGTTTTAAATTGTATCTCTTTTTGAATAAGACTGTTTATTCATATTTCTCTTTTAAGCAATAGCCCTGTGTATTGTCACCTTGATGCAGAGATCATGTTCATGTGTTTTTTCTCTTTCTTTTTTTAAAACTTGTTGACTTTTCTTTTTCTAGTTATGGCAAGGGGATAGGAATCTCTGTGCTAGGATTACTGTCTCTCTCAGGGAAAGACTGGGAGGGGGGAAATGAAGGATGGGGAAGGTAAATTGTCCTCTCGGTTTTGTGTTTCAAGGGATTGAAGCAGGGAAATCTC